>NC_050087.2:7914446-8214446 GCF_009764565.3 Dermochelys coriacea
AGCAAAAGAAAGAATGAAAGAACCTGAACCAGCAGCCCTAACAAATCTACAATGGCCCAGAAAGTCCAATCAATTTTGCTGGAGTAAATTGACCCCCTAGGATAGGGCACGAAGTGGCCTGTGTATTTCGTTAGTGTTTCGCTCCCAGATGAATAGCAGCTGCTCGGTAAGAGCCCCTCATAAAAGCTGGACTGGGATGGGTATTGATTTTTCCTCCGCTCATTGCAGGTCAGTGAGAAGGAGAAATGGCTGCAGCTCTGGCTCATGCAGTAGGGAAAGCACAGGCCAGGCCGGTGCTGCATTACGAGGATGGGGGCCCCGGGCTGGGTTCGACTTGGGGATTCTAATGGCTTGGGGTGTGGTGGGGCTGTTCAGCCAGGTGAGGCTGGATCTCAGCTTCTACCTGGCCTGAGCAGGGTGGGGCTGGGATTTTATCCCTGAGATGGATGGATGCCAGGAGGGGTTTCGCTGAACTGTGTGTCCCAGCTGGGTCATGGTGCCAGTGTAAACCTGGAGTCACTCCAGGTTCACCCCCCCATGGCCGGGCGCTCTGAATCAGGCCCCCTGGCGTTTCCCACGTCCTTACATGCTGCCACCTCTGGCCTGTGGTGCCCAGAGACCTGATCCTGGACTCCCAGTGGAAGGAACCTGGGTACAGTGACTCCGGATGGACCCTGGCTGGGTGTAAGACCTACCTCCATGGGGAGATTCCCACTGATTTCACTGGGCTTTTGACCAGACTCTGACTGGGGCGAGGATCCGGCCCCTGGGCTCAGTGGAGTCCATTCTGGGTTACATGGCTGTCCTGGGATTTATGTGCCAGGTGAGGGGTTGGGAGCAGAACTTAAAGACATGGCTCTGCCCAGACCCACCTGAGCCCCACCCCACTCTGGAAGAAGGCATCAGGGATGGCGTGTGTCCAGCGCCTTCCCCTGCCCAGAGCCTGCTCTCAGTCCTGTCACTTGGAAATCCAGAGTCACTCCAGATTTACACGCCCCCCCAGCTGCATCTTCGGGGGCCATGTCCTAGTCTGGGCATGGCTCAGTGCATGGGGCTTTATCTCCTCCAAGTGGTGGCCCCAGCAAGACAAAGAGCTGGTCAGTCCTGGCTCAGCAATGCCCCAGCGTCCAAGTGCTGGGACCAGGGGCTCCTGGCCCACCCTGTTGGGATGGTGGTGTCTGTGTCTGGGTCTGCATTGGGCTGTCAGGTGTGACGTTGAAAGGCTGGGGGCAGCATCTGGCTGAACTTGGGGGGAGGGAGGAACTGCCCTACAGATAATTTGTGTGCATGGGCAGCATGGCTCAGTGGGGAGGGCACTGGGTTGCAGTCAGGATCCTGGGTTCCATTCCCAGCTTGCCTGTGTTGCAACGTTAGCTAAGTTCCTTTCCCTCTCAGTGCCTCAGTTTCCCCTCACATCGTGCATCTGTTCAGACTGCTGAGCTCTGTGTCCATGCAGTGCCCTGGCCCGAGAGGGCCCCCTTGGTGCTACCGTGACGTTCCTAATAATGCACATCTTCATGGAAGAAGGAAGTGCCATGTTGGTGAATATGCCTTGTGATGACCAGCTCTGTTGGACCAAACCCTGCTCGGAGCTCTCACCTCTCCGGGAGCAGCGGGGCTGGGCAAGAGCGCTGGCACTGGGGGGCGTGGAAATGAGGTGCAATACCCCACGCACCTGCCGAGCGCTGGCCTGACATCTCCAGGTGGGGCAGAGATGGACCCGGCCTGCAGCTCCAAGACAGAGCTCCCTCCTGCCCCCCATGGTGCTGCTCCTTTGGGCCAGGATCTGCCCAGGGCCCAACAGCCCTGTGCCACTAGGGACTGAACTCTGGCCCATTGTACTGGGGCTCTGACCCAGGACCAAGCTAGTGAGGGGAGGGGGCATGTTGGGTCTGGGGCGGCCCTGTGGGTCTGTTCTGAGCCCCTATGTCCCACCTGCCCACTACTTTCCAGCCATCCACTCCGAGCAGCTGTGATTGAATCCTCCTGCCTCAGTCAGCTGCCAATAGCTGCCCAGAGCCCCACAGGCTCAGCTGGGCCAGAGAATCGGGGTGGGGGGGATGCTGGGGGTCACATCTCTCTGCAAGGTGTGTGAGGACTGACCAGAGGGAGGGGGCTGGGTAGAAGAGAAGAGAGCCTGGTGCAGGGGAGGGAGGTACTGGTGCCCCCACCTGGGCTCCGTTCCTCCTCAGCCCAGCAACTATCAGCCCTGCTCTGCTCGGGGGCAAACCCCACACCTAGGCGGGGGGAGGGGAATCAGGCCCCCCTGATAACTCTCCCCCTGCAGCTCTGGGGCAAGTGCAGGTCCCAGCCCAGGTGGATGGTGTGGAAGGAGCCAGCCACTGGAGGGGCAGAGTTAAACTCCAACCTCCCCCACTTGATCCCCTGGGCCTGAGCATCTCCTCAGCGCATTGTGCCCTGGTGTGTGAGATCAGGGCAGGGACCGGGGTGTATTCTGGGGCATGGGGCCCGGGAGAGTGATCTGAGCCCGCCTGGGGACCAGGGAGAGCCCCCATCACCCCTAGCATGGTGCCGGCTGCTTTGCTGTCTCTTGCAGCCTCGTGTGTATGCCCCGCATCCGCTCCCCCACACACCTGCATTTGGGGATTTGCCATTGGAAAGTGGGGTCACCTGCAAACCAGTTGGGACCACGCCATCCGCTTCCCCACAGGCTAAAAATCCCAAACAAATACAGGGCTCGGAAATTTCAGAGGTGGCAAATTAACTGTCAGTGCCCATCATTCCCGACCTGAAGCCCACTGCTATCACAGTCATTGGCTGCCCCCCCATCTCTGCCAGTGCCCTCAATCCTGACCCACAGCCCCCTGCTATCCCAGTACTGGGCTCCCCCACAAGCTCTGCCAGTGCCCCTCAATCCTGACCCGCAGCCCCCTGCTACCCCAGTCCTTTCTCATTTTAACTGGTTTGTTTGTGTATTGGGAAATGTTTCCTTCCCTTTGTCTGGGGGAGGGGGAGTCACTAGGGCAGGGGTGGGCAAACTTTTTGGCCCGAGGGCCACATAGGGGTATAGAAATTTTATGGTGGGCCATGAATGCTCAGGAAATTGGGGTTGGGGTGTGGGAGAAGGTGTGGGCTCTCGGGTGGGGCTGAGGGACTTGGGTGTAGGAGGATGTTCTGGGCTGGGACGAGGGGTTGGAGGGCGGGAGGGGGATCAGGGCCAATGGGTTCCTGGCCAATGGGAGTTGTGGGGATGGCACTTGGGGTGGATCAGCATGTGGAGTGGAGCCCCCTGGTAGCCCCTACGCATAGGAGCTGGAGGAGGAACATGTCACTGCTTCTGGGAGCCATGCAGAGCAGCCCCCTACCTGGCTCCCCAGCAGGAGCTCAAGGGCCGGATTGAAATGGCTGGTGGGCCGGATGCGGCCCGCGGGCTGTTGTTTGCCCACCCCTGCACTAGGGAGTGAAGGGAATCGCTTGTGGGTCGGGGAGCAGATCCACCGCTGAGGGTTGGGGGAACGGCTCTAGGGCTCCCCTCCTCCTGTCCCCCTTCCCCTGCGCACTGCTCCTCCCCCCTGCTCATAGCCCCCTGACCTGGCTCACCTCCAGCTGCCCTCCCAAAATCCCCCCCCTTCCCTCTGGCCCCACTGCCACAACAGTTCCCTCCGAGCAGATGAGCAGACATCTCTCCGTTAGCCACCCATGCTCTCCCGTAGCGCTGCTGGGGTTAGATCCAGGACTGGGAGCGCAGGCACGGAGACACAGAAGGTGAGGACAGGGGTGGATGCATTGGGAATGACCCCCCCCACAAGGAACAATTCCCTCCCCTCCGTAGCACCTGATGGGAATTACCCCGATGAATTCACCTCCACCCCCGGAGCCAGTTCTGGATTCATTGGTGCCATGGGGGGAAGCGTCTCCCATGGCTGCCCTTACATCCCCCTTGCCAGTGTCTTGCCCCCCCACTGCTCTCCTCCCCCCTGCAGGCCCCCCTCCTAGCATCCCCCAAAGTCATGTTTTCATAAACTCTTCTCTCGCCCAGTAAGTTCACTCCCTCGTAACCCTAAGTGAAATTTATGAGCGTCCCTGCCATAATTAACGCCCATCGGGCGGCGCCAGCAACACCAGTTCCCAACCTGTAATAAGGGCCATAAATTAAAAGGGTCCTGACACCCTCCCCCCAGCAGAGGCCCCCACGACCCCTCCCATGTGCATACTTCTGCAGGCAACTCGGTTTCCCCCAAACATGGCTGGTTCCAGGCCAGGCCCCCTCAGTGCTTCCCTCCCCCTGAGCTGGCCGGGATCAGACCCAGGGTCGCAGAGGGAAGAAGCAGGGGTGTGTGTGGGGGCGGAATTTGTGTGGTTGGCAAAGCCCCATGATGGGCTAATAGCCTAGGGGGGCAGGTACCTCCTACTCCCCTCCCCACATCCCTCCTGTTGCTTTCCCCAGGAACCCACCAACCCATCCAGGACACACGGGCATGCTCCACTAATCCCCCCACCGCCTCCCCCAGAGATGTGAGGGGGAACCTTGGGCTGCACATGAAGAGACATGGGGTCCTCTGCATGCCCCACGTGGCAGCACCTTGGGGAAGAGGAGCCCCCCGGCAACCCCCCAGCATCTCACACACACACGACTGCACACCGCACTTGTAACCATACACACAAATGCCCTGCCTCCCCCTCGCCATTCCCCTGCAGCTCCGGCTCTGTGTCCCACCTGGCAGGGCTGGATTTCTCTTCCCATGGCTGGCACAGCTGGTCCCACCCGGAGCAGGTCCTGCTGCCAGAGACCCTCTTCCCCCAGACCCACCAACGGCGCTGACCCTTGGGAATGGAGCCTGCTCAGCTCTCCCCTGGGGCCAGTCGCACCCCAGAGATCAGGAAGGGGAGACCTCTGAAACCTAGCCGGCCAAATCAAGGCTGAGGGGGCCTGAGTGTGGTCAGGGCAGCCCAGGCAGGTTTGGCGGGGTGACTAGAGGGGAGGGAGCAGAGGAAATGGGGGAATGTACAGGGGACACACCCCGAGCCTGGAGCATTTCCTATGGGTGGGAGCAACTCGGACCCAACAGGCTGCTCCGTGTGGGGATGCGGGGGGGGGGGGGGTGTCCGGCAGAGAGGGAAAGTGAGCAAATGAGTTCACCAGAGGCTGGCAGGGAGCCAGGGCTGGGGCAGCAGGGGCCTGCCTGGGGGGAAGGGAGCTCAGGGAAGAAGCTTGGGAGTGGGGGGGGGGGAGCAGACATTGCTGCGGGAGAGAGCTGGGGGCAGAAGGAGGAGCAAACACAGCTGGGAAGTAGCTGGGGCATGGAGGGGGCAGCAGACACAGCCAGGGAGATCTGGGGGCAGAGTGGGGAGCAAACAGAGCCTAAGGGAGCTGGGGGTGGAGGGGGAAGACAGAGTGGGAGAGACCTAGGGGTGAAGAGGGAGCAGATGCAGCTGGGGGAGCTGGGAGCAGAGTGGGCAGCAGACGAGTCACAGATGGGACTGGGGGAATGAAGAGAGCAGAGGCAGGCAGAGGGAGGAGCTGGGGGGGCAGAGCTGGGAGGCAGAGGGCGGAGGGGGGAGCTGGGGAGTGGAGGGGGCAGAGGATGGGTGGACAGGAGTTGGGGGGCGGAGGGTGCAACAGACAGGGCAGAGGAAGAACTGGGGCATGGAGGGGGCAGAGGATGTGTGGAATGATATCTGGGGGCAGAGGGGAGAGCTGGTGGATGGAGGGGGCAGCAGGCACAGCCAGGGGGTTTGGGGATGGGGAGGAACAAACAGAGCCAGAGGGGGCTGGGGAGTGGGTGGGAGGGAGAGAGAGAGAGCTGGGGGATACCTAAGGGCGAAGAGGGGAGCAGATGCAGCTGGGGGGAGCGGGGGCCGGAAGGGGCAGCAGACGTGTGGAGGGGTAGCTGGGGGGTGGAGGGGCAGCAGAATGGGCAGAGGCAGGAGCTGGGGACAGAGAGGGCAGCAGACGGGTGGAGGGGAGAGCTGGGGGGCAGCAGACTTGGCTGCGTGGCTGCAGAAGAGAAGATTGCCAAGGGGCAGGGCCCCAGGGGTCCGGCAGGGTCCCAGCCCTCGGGCCAGAGCAGCCGACATGCATCACAGAGCTGAGTGCAGCTTGGAGCCGCAGCAGTCAAGGCCTGGATGGGGCAGGCGCTGCAATGCAGCCACCTCTGGGTGGGGCAGGGGGGGATCAGCCATGGCTACTGGCCCAAACCTCTAACGTGCCATGAGAGGGCCCAGCTGCCCCCCCCCACTCCCCGCATGCTGCAGGCCTCCTGCTCCAGGCTGGGATTGACCCCGGTGCCAGAGAGCCTGGGGGTGCCGTGACACATGGGAGCTGGGGCCCCGCTGGGCTGAAGCTCGTGGTTCCACATGGGCCCACAGGAGCAGCATGGGGCCCCTGGGGCATGCTGGGAATTTTAACGGCGATAGGACCCCCCACCCCAGGACAGGGGCCCCCTCCTCTCTCCTGGTTGAACTCCTCCTGCTGGAGATTCCTGCCCATCAGCAGGGCTTCGGGGCTTTGTGATGGCAGGGTGGTGGTGGGGGGCACAGAGGGCGCTCCCTGCTTTCCACCCTGATCCTGTGCTTTGTCCAGGCCGAGTCCCAGCACCCTTCTGTCCAGGACGGCGGGAGGGGGAGTTAGGGGGGAGGAGGGAAGGGCCCCGTTAATCTGGAGGCGGGGGGGGGGGGAGTGGCAGGGCCATGTTGCCGAGTGCTGGGCACGGCACAGGGGAGGGGGGGCGGTCGCTTTAAGAGTGGCTCGGGGTGACCCCCTTGCCCCAGGAAGGTGCTGATGTAAGAAGATTAACGAGCTGCCCTGATGAGGAGTGATGCTAATGGGCAGTGCGGCTAAGTGCCTGTCTTGGGGAACGGAGCCAGCTCAGCTCAGAGGGCAGTGCCGCGGGGAATCCATCATTGTTACGGCCCTGCCAGCTCCTGCCCGGTGATCAGCCCCCCCAACGGCCCCACCTGCCGCCTGGACCAGGCCAGGCTGGGGTGCTGCCTCTGCTGTGGATCAGCAGGAGCCCTCACCCGGATCGGGGCCTCCGGCACCACGTCCCCCTGTGGTTGCCCCACCCCCTGCATGGAGTAGGAGTGAAATGGACCCTGGGGCTAGAGGGGAGTAGGGGTGCAGGTCCCCCCTGAGGGAGACCCAATCCGAGCAGACAGCGGGTCAGAGCCAGGATAGAACCCAGGAATCCTGACTCCTGGTCCCCCTCCCCTGCTCTCACCACTAGCCCCCACTCCCCTCCCAGAGCCAGGATAGAACCCAGGAGTCCTGACTCCCAGCCCCCCTACTGCTCCACTCTCACCACGGCAGGCTGCTCAGACCTAACAGTGAAGGTGGGCAGGAGCTGAGGGTCCTGACCTGAATGTGACCCCCCGGAAGCTGTGGGAGGAGGGATTGGGTTTGGGGTGCCAGTTTCCCCATGGGGCTGGGAGCAGGGCATGCAGAGAGAGGGGGGCAAAGGGCTTGACCACCTTCAGGGCTGGGTCCATTTGGGGCTGGTCAGTTCCGTTACCCAAACTGCTCAGAATCCTTCCCCCAGTGAGAGCGGAGCCACAGCGCCAGATCCACATGGGCCCCGCACTGTGCAGCACGAGCCCTGGCCACCCCATGTGCCTCATTCTCACCCCAGGGTAAGAGCCTTCTATAGCTACCTGCCAGGGGAGTGCCTCCTCCAGCTCCAGCTGGTGCTTTTAGCCCTGCAGCGGCCAAGCTCCAACCCAGCCCAAGTGGGGGCGAACTGGCCTCTGTCACCTGGGCCCAAACGGAGCTGGGGCGAGGCTCCTCGGGGCAGGGGGAAGGAAGTGTCTCCTCCGGCATTGAACACTCCCATTAGCCCCCCCTCTTTCCAGGGGCCCCCACCCCTTTTCAGCTGGGTCCAGAGACTCCAAGGACAGAAGGATCCTTCAGGCGAACCTGCTTGTGGCCTGAGCGGGGAGGGTGCTGAAATGCAGCCACCTCTGGAGTGGGGCAGGCAGTGGCCCGCTGCACCCAGACCCTGCGGGTGGGGGTGGGCGGGTTAACTTAGGGGCCCTGCCTGTCTGGGGAGCTGGCGGGGGATGATCTGAGGACGGCCTCTGATGATGATGATGATGATCCAGGACGGCCTCTGGACAGCAGGCGAGGCAGGGACATGATCGGGGGAATGGAGCCCTGGAAAAACCCAGCTGGGGCAGGGAAGAGCCTCCAGCACCTGGTGCCATTCAGTCCAGATCCAAGGGCTCTTTCAAAGAGTTCTGCCGCAGGGAAGCCAGGGGCGACCCTACTGCAACCAGGGTAGGGGGCTGGGGGTGGGCT
Source organism: Dermochelys coriacea (assembly GCF_009764565.3). Classification (NCBI taxonomy): domain Eukaryota; kingdom Metazoa; phylum Chordata; order Testudines; family Dermochelyidae; genus Dermochelys; species Dermochelys coriacea. The sequence goes on from NC_050087.2 coordinate 7,922,701, forward strand.
AGGGTTGCCAGCCCTTCAAGATAGTCCAGGAGTCTCCAGGAATTAAAAGAGTAATCATTAATTAAATATTATGTCATGTGATGAAACCTCCAGGAATACGCCCACCCAAAATTGGCAACCCTAGTGTGGGCACCCCAAAGGGATGGGTCTGTGCCACTCAGACAGGGCCCCTCCACTTGAGCCAGCCCCCCCCCCAGCTCTGCAGCGCGAACTCTGACCCCAGACCAGGCTGATAAACAAGGACAGATTTACGGCTGGGCGGGGGGGCACTTGGTGCCTCTCAGGGTCATGCCCGGCCAGGGGACCAGCTCACGGGACTCTCAGCTAAATGAGATGGTTGTGGGTGGCATGCCTGGGTCAGACCTCCGCACCTCCCCCACAGACGCTGGGAGCAGGTCCCTCGGCACCCCCCATCCCTGACACTGGGAGCTGCCCCGCCTGGTCTGGTGTTCTGGCCATGCTCTCTGGGGGGAACCCCAGCACCCTTCCGTGCCCACCACAGCTCCCCCGGGGTGGGATCCTGACTGTCCCATTCAGACCCACCAAGATGCTCCAAGAGCTCCCCAGGTGAATGCAATGAGCTGCACAGCCCCAGCCAAGGGGCAGCAGCACCCTGAGCTCTACTTTACAGAGAGGAAACTGAGGCACAGAGCAGGGAGGGGCTCGCTCCAGGATACAGCAAGTCAATGACACAGCTGGGAACAGAACCCAGGCATCCTGGCTCCCAGCCCTTCCTGTTCTCATGGGGCCTGCTGCCTTTTGGGTCTGTGTTTCTACAGCCCCAGCACTGGGGGGCGCATCCGGGGAGCCTAGTTTCTACCCTTGCACAAATAAATAAAATAATAAACCCTGAGATGGGAATAGAACCCAGGAGTCCTGACTCCCAACCCCCCATCCTCTAACCACTAGACCCCACTACACAACCAGAGCTGGGGATAGAACCCAGGAGTCCTGGCTTTCAGCCACCCCCCCATGCTCTAGCCACTAGACCCTACTCCCCTCCTAGAGTTGAGGGATAGAACCCAGGCGTCCTAGACCGCATTCTCCTCCCCCAGTCATGTATCACATGATCCAAAATGCCCCCTCCCCCCAATACCTTCCCATCATGCTGATGGGTGCGGGAGTTTGGGTGATTTGATGGGAGTTGGTGGGGGGAGGCGAGCCTGAGGGACAGAGCTCAGGGGAATCCAGGGAGAGAGATGAGCTGGGCCAAGGAGGACCAAGACCCTTGCCCCGAACCATGGGGAGGAGCTGGGGCCTCCCCTCCCCCCACAGCTGCCCCATTAGGCCAAACCCAGGGTCGCAGCACCCAAGGACTCAGGGTGGCGGCACCCAGGGCCGGGGCCAGGGGGGCGTCAGCTGGACACCTACCGCCGGGAGGGGGAGGAGCAACTCAACCCCATCTCCTGTGGCCCCCAGTGCGGGGTCTCCCCAGCAGCGCCCTGCTGATGTGGGAGGCTGCCTGAGGTCCCACCTGCTTGGGGGCTGGGAAGACGGGGACCCAGGACCCGAACTTATCCCAGCCCCGGCCCATCGCCCCATCACAGGGCATGGGGAGGCCAGGCTGGGACGCCTGCCGCACAGGAGAGTCAGCTTCACTGGGGGGAACTAGCCCTGGCCCAGAACGTGGGCCTGGTTGCACTCTGCTTCTGCCTCGTCTCCTGCGTCCTCACCCCTCACTGACCTTTAGGGTCCCCCCATTTGTCCACCAGCCCTGGGAGACCAAGAGCCGGCTGGGCCACTGGGAGTGGGTGGAGCTGGGAAAGAGGCCTGACGACCCCCCCAGACACAGCCAGCTGGCCCCCCCACAGCCAACTTGCTTCCCCTCAGCCTGCTTCCCCCGACACACAGCCAGCCCCCATAGCACACAGCCAGCCCCCCCGACACACAGCCAACTTGCTTCCCCTCAGCCTGCTTCCCCCTGACACACAGCCAGCCTGCCCCCACACAGCCAGCCCTCATAACACAGAGCCTGCCCCCCCAGACACATAGCCAACCTGCTCCCCCACAGCCTGCTTCCCCCCATAGCCAGCCAACCAGCCTGCCCCCCACACGGCCAGCCCCTCCACCCACACAGTCAGCCTGCCCCCCCAGCAGCCCCCACTCTCCCAAACTTTCAGTCCCTCCCCTTTGTGCTCCTCTCCCCCGTCCCCGCGCACTAGCACCCACCTGCTTTGGGGGTGCAGCCCACGCCCTGGCCCCCATGGCTGTGCCACGTCTCCTTGCAGGGTATTCCACGGCCCCCCCAAATCCATCTCGAACCCCATCCCCGCACCATGGAGTAGGCTCCTGGTGCCTCGATTCCTCCCTCTGCAATGCCTGGGCTTCGGGGTCCCCTTGGGGGTGGGAGCCCCGGTGGCTTCTGACTGGTGTAGAGCCTGCCCCTCCCCATCCCTAAAGGGCCAGTGACACTGGGTCTGACTGCGCGTGGGGTGTTGGGGGCTCATCCAGGCACCAGGCCTGTCTTTGTGCCACCCCTCTGCTGTGCCCTCTGAGCCGATGGGAAACGGGAAGTGGGGTGACGCCAACCCACCCGGCCACGTGATCTGGGTCATCAGCCAGGCACTTACCCAATGGTTGTTCATTGCCAGTAAATTACTGCGCCAGGTCTCCCATAAATCAGCCGCCCTCGCTGGTTTGGCCTGGCGGGATGGGGCCCCAGGCCAGTCGTTGTGCGATCGCTGACGTTCCCGTGGCACTTGCGAGATCCGTGGCCCCGCAGATGCATGCCTCTGTCCCGTGGTCACCGCATCGTTGCCTGGACACTGCTCCGTGGGAGGTCACCACTGGTGTGACTGGCCCTGGAGGCCTAAAGTAACAGCTCCCTGCTGCCTCACTGTGCCGGCAGTTTGGAAGGGTTTGGGGAGGGGGAGTGGCAGTTGGTGACGCCAGGGCCCCATTTATGGGGGAAGGCCAGGTGCAGGGCGGACTGGGCCCAGCATGACCTTGGTTCTACAGGGAGCCGGTCTGCCTGTTTTCCTTGGGCCCTGCTGCACTGGACAGTCCCTGCCCCAGAGAACTACAGTCGGAATAGGCACAGGGTGGGAGGGGAAACTGAGGCACAGAGTACCCAAGGTCACAAAGTGAAGCAGTGCAGAGCCAGCAATGGAACCCAGGTGTCCTGTGTGCCAGCCCAGTGCCCTGTCCATTAGGCCATGCTGCCTTGGCACATGCATGCACTCAGCATGAAAATGTTTAGTTTAAAGACTGGTGCAATTTTTGTTGCCCATGACACAGACCCCAAAGTGAATTAAATAAGCCCACAAGAGTAGGGTGACCAGATGCCCCGATTTTATAGGGACAGTTCCAATATATGGAGCTTTTTCTTATAATGGCACCTATTACCCCCCAACCCCTGTCCCGATTTTTTACACTTGCTATCTGGTCATCCTACCCCAGAGCCCTCCTGGAGGGAGAAAAGGGCAAGAGACCACTTGCTCCCCTACAAATCCCCACTGTAATGCAGCCACCTCTGGGGTGGAGTGTAGCTGCTGTTTAACAGTGCACAGCAAAGCTATACAGCAGGTCAGGACAGGAAATGAAGGAGAAGCCTGTAGCCATTAGGCTGCAGGGCAACTGAGGGAGGTAGGACAAAATTAGCCGAATCCTTCTCCTAGTGTTCCCTGTCTTGTCTGTTCAGAGTGCTAGCTCTTCGGGACAGGGACTGTCTTGCACTGCGTGGCTATGCGTTACCTGGACAACCAGGGTCTGCACCGCACCTGGCCATGGAGCCCTGTTCTCAGTCTGTGCGGCACCCAGCTCATCAGGGGCTCCAGTCTCAGTCTCTGGCCCGTAACAAAGCTGCCAAGGTTCGTGCAGCTTCTCGCGTAACCTTTTATGCAAATTTGTAATGAGCTGATTTGCACCCTGGCAAACTGTTGCACCATTGCAAACCCACAAACCTCACTTTAAAAAGAAGCTGCAGATTCACTGCTAGTGAGAGGCACTAGGGGGCGCTACCCTGGCTGCTCTGGAGCCCTGTGCCAGCTTCCCCCCACCACTGCCCTGCCAGTATGGGGCAACTCCCCTAACGGTCCTGGCGGCGCCTCGGGCTCCATGGCCCGGGCAGCCCTTGGTCTTTCTGAGTCGGCCCCTTAGCGTGGGCGTGGGGTGAGTTTGTGAGGGGAAAGCCGGAGCTGAGACCCCCCCGGACCCATCTCGCATCAGAGCCACTGAGTGCCCGTTCAGAGGGGAGCAATTTAAACGCCTGATGAGCTGGCGAGAGGTTCTGTGGCTTGTTGGCGATGCCCGGGGCCAGCCAGTGCCCCGAGTGGGAACCGCAAATAAACACAAAGGTTCCAGTGCCAAGCACTGAAACCAGGGGATGTCAGATTCCCTGGCCCCGCTTGGGCAGGCTGTGATGATACGCTCACACCCTAGTCCTCCCCACAGGTCATTCATCAGCCGGGCCTCAAGCCAGGCGCCACCTCACTGCACAGGGCTCTGCCATTGGAATGCACAGAACTAGCCCATTTCACCACTTGCTCCCCAGGGCCTGTAGGGAGCGGATCTTCTCTAGCTCTGCTCTGCCCCCCGGGGCCCATAGGGGGAGATCGGGGCACACTGAACTGTGGCTCTTCTCTGCCCCCCAGAGCCTATAGGGAGGGTGCATGAGGCTAAAAGATTTCTTTCCCTCCCTATCCTCCCCATCCCTGCCCCCCATGCACTGGGAATGTTCAGCCTCTGCCCCAAACAGCGCCATCTTGTTCCCATTCCCCAGGTCCAATGGGGTTGGCTGCACTTCCTGGCTGGAGAGGGCAGAGCCTGGCGGGGTGAACTGAGCTGACGAGCGCAGCCCACAGCTGGGCAGGGAACGCCCCTGAGACCCTACCACTGTGTGAATCACAGACCTCCCAGCAGCCAGGCTCTGCAGCAAGGTCCCGCTTAGCTCCCAGCTGCCTCTCCTAGCAGGTGTTCGGACTCAGAGCCAATTTCCAGGGCACTCCCGAGCACAGCTGGCCTGGAGCGGCTGCCTGACTGGTGGCAAGTCAACAGACCGGCCCATAAGCCCACCTGCACCAGCCACAGCTTGACTGGTAGCTTCTCAAAAAGCATTTCCCCTCGGCTGTGATTGCTCCTGTGATAGCTCCCCCTTGAGGTGACCTGGCCCAGGTCTGGAAACTGGCTCCAGCATCTGGCCTCTGACTCCAGCTCTGCCCCGGGCTTGAATTCCTGCCTTCGGCATCTGGCCTCTGGCTCTGATTCCTGACTCTGGCATCAGGCCTCTGGCTCTGTCCCTGGGCCCTGATTCCTGGCTCCGGCATCTGGCCTCTGACTCCAGCTCTGCCCGTGGGCTCAAATTCCTGCCTCCAGCATCTGGCCTCTGGCTCTGATTCCTGACTCTGGCATCGGGCCTCTGGCTCTGTCCCTCGGGCCTGATTCCTGGCTCCGGCATCTGGCCCCTCCAACTCCAGCTCTGATCCTCAGCTCCAATTCCTGGCTCCAGCATCTGGCCTCTGGCTCTGATTCCTGGCTCAAGCATTGGACCTTTGGCTCTGTCCGTGGGCTCTGATTTCTGGCTCCGGCATCTGGCCTCTGACTGCAGCTCTGATCCCAGGCTCTGATTCCTGGTTACCAACTCCTGCTCCAACCCTGCCTGAGTGGTTGGCTAAAAACACTTTCCATTGGAGCCAGCATTTCTGGACTGAGCCCATAGAAGCTCCCACTCCTGTGGTGGACCGGGACCGGCATGGGTTTGGACTGTGGGTGAGGACTGAAGGGCAGGGCAAAGCCGGTGGAGGGGGAGAGCCCAAGGCAGGGTTAGCAGAGGACTGTGGCTCAGGACTGTGGTCACTCTACATACTGAGATCTCAAGGTGCCTGCTCATACTTCTTGTCCCCTTCGACATCCCTGCCCACTTGTGCACATGCCCCTTGCCCCATTCTCTCCACGCATCTCTCCCCTGTGGGGATCGGTTCTCTGGTGTGGAGTGGCCGTGGGGCTGCCCATGGGGCAGAGTGGGGTGAGCACAGGGCCAGCAGCTCCTGGAGCCAAATCCCTGCTTGGCTCCTGGCCGGCTGCCCTGCATACCCGCCACCTTGACCACAGCCCCCGTCACCTGCTCTTCCAGCTGAGATCAGAGCTAGCAGGCTCTACCAGGGCAGGGATTTTCCAGTGTCAGGGAGTCCGTCGGACCCCAGGGCAGCACTTACTGAGAGTCAGGCCCTGGTGTGCTCGGCCTGTGAGCAGCAACAGGAAACAAGGCTGCAGCCCAGAGACCACTGGTGATGGGCATCCACTGGGCACTATCTGCATCCTGAGACTGGATACCAAAGTCACACAGCATTGACCTTTTCCTCTGATTGGATGGCTATACAGGGATCACTCCTTCCCCACCATGCTGAGATGCGGCTACCTCTGGGGTGGGGCAGGGAGGCTGTTTATACAGGGAGCCTTTCAGCATTTGATGGGGTTGCACCACACAGGGTTTGACAAGGGCCTTCTCTGTCCCAGAATCTCTCCACCCCGTGAATGTCTCCCCATTGACCACCTCCTGCTGCTGCCACTGGGCAACAGAAGAATCTGAGCCCGTGAGAATACGGCTGGACGTGTGCACCGAAGCCTGGAACGGAAGCCCATCTGCCAGCACCCCCTGCGCCCCCCCAGGCACTGGCCGTGTGCCAGCTTTCTGCCAGGAGCTCCGTCACATGACTCACCCTGGGAGGCTGAGCACCCCTACTTTGGGTTTACCCACACCCCATTTATGGGGCCTCTCCCAATTCCCCTTTCCAGGCCCCATGCTTAGGCCAGTCACCTTTGGGTGGCTTTTCATAGCTGGTCCCACTACCCACAAACTGAGCCGCCAGCCAGCCCGCGCTATGTGGCTGCTGAGGTTCTCGATCCGCTAAGCTCTGTTCCGGCTCGGGGGACCTGGCTCGTAGAATTGCTGGCACTCGATCAGGTCACAGTGACACTGGCCCCTTTACCCCCCACCTCGTGGGACACTCGTCTGGCTGGGCGTCAGCCTCAACAGACGTCAGCTCTTGTTCTGTTGCAAACCCCGAAACCCTGTCCTGTCAGCCACAGGCGTCAGCCCAGGCTGGAGCAACGAGGCTCTTTTGAAGGGTTCCCAGTTCCCAGGCTTAGTCCCACCCCCCTGGCCCTAGGCCTCAAAGCCCTGGGACCCGGCAAGGGAGTGAGACGCAGCGAGTCCGCAGGGGGGATTTGGTTCAGCTCACAAACCTCGGAAGTGGTGAAGGAGGCAGCTAGACCTTGCCCACCTGGGAAGGGGCCAACAATTTAGCATCTCTGCCCCCTGCGGGTGGGCACTTCGCGGTCTCTCCCCGCTGCCTGCTCCCTCTCGTCTCTCACTGCTCCGTGTCCAATTCCTGCTTTTCGCGAACCTCTCGTTGCCCTCTCTCCCAGCAACCCACTCGCCTGCCTCTGCTCCTGCACACCCAGCCCGAGCCTCTGCCGCGCCAACCCCAGAGAGGGGGAGGTGAGTCGCTGGGCTGCCCTGGCTGAGAAGGTGGGAGATGCTGTCGCTTCCGCCTTCAGACTGCCCCCCATCCTGGGGTGGATCTGGATCTCCCCTGGCTGATGCTGAAGAGCTGGGCCACGTGGCCAAAGCCCCATCTGGGGCTGGACTCGGGTTCACGCAGTGCCACCAAGACTCCCAGATTGGGTCTTTGAGACCAGCCTGTCCTGTATCTCCCCATGGCTCCCTGCAGCAACCCCAGCTGAGCCCAGCCAGCCCCCTGCAGGAGGCTGTCGCAGGCCCCTTCAGGGGGGATTGGCAGCGACACTGGCAGACAAGGTAACAGTCCATAGTCCCCTGGCTACTGAATCTGACTGTCCTTGGCTAGCAGAGAGGCAGTTCAGCCGTAGGCCATCCTGGCCAAGCCAGCCATGAGCCAGCCAGGCTGGGACAGGCTCCACCTCCAGCTCGCTTGCTCTGTCTCTTTTTCCACCAGGTAAGCGTCCAACTGGCGTCCCTCCAAGGGCAGCTCTTATTCCAGCCACCTGATCCCCTTTTCCCCACTGGTCTCCAGCTCGGATCATGTATTCGCCTGCCGGGGTTTCCTGCTGTTGATTTTGAGACCCTGGGCTTCCTAGTGTCTCTCTGGACCAGCTGTCCATGTGGGTGAATTTCAACCAGTTCCTTAACAATCCTGGTCATTCCTCCCAGACAGCCCGGTGGCACCCTGCCCCCCCCCCCCGCCCCAAGCTGTCTCCTGCTGTGTTCCATAACCAGTGTTAACTCTTTGGTCCCCCCTCCCCGGGTTTCAATGCAAAATGCCAAGGGAAACTGAGGCATGCATAGGCATCTAAAATATTACAAAAAATTCCCACTTTGTCACACTTCCCCAGCACTGAGATGCATCTGCCTCTGGGATGGGGCACAGTAGCTATTTATACAGGGATCCCTCCCCCAGCACTGAGATAGGGTGAGATAGTTCCTAAGCTGGAAAGGCCCTGTTCTCTGTCTGCGAATTACCTGGCACTAATCAACCGGGGGGACGACCTTTGAGACACAGCCACTTCTGGTGTGACTGTTTATTGGTGACCTGGTTCCCTGCGGCGCAAACTATGCTCCTCAATCATCTTGGCCCTCTGGGGTGGCCAGGACCAGCAGCCCCAGGCTCCTTGGTACCGAAACTCAGAGGTTCGTTTTGGCTCTGCCCGCCTGGCTAGGCCCACTTTGGCAGTGACCAGACTCCCCTGCTGGTGGCATGAGCCGAGTTAGGTGAGTCTCTGTTCTAGTGGGACAAAACTGCCCCCCCCCCAACAACCAAGTCACCAGGACAGCAGCAGCACAGACAGGCCAGAGAGACCTATGTGCCCTGTCCCTCTAGGGCAGGGTGAGGCTAGCTTTTGGGGAGCTGTGTGTGCATGTGGGGAAGTTCTTGCCCCAACTGTACCTCCTTTGGGGAGACCAGGGGCCACCATCCTGGTACTTAACCCCCCACTTCAAACCGATAACAAACAGAATTGCAGCAGTGGGCAGGGTGGAGTGTGATGGGGTGGGGGGCATGATGGGATAGTGTTTGGGGGGGCCCACTCCATCCCTGCAGAGCCAGCAAAAGAATGTGCCTGAATGAAACTCATGTATAATGCGTGCGTGTGTGTGTGTGTTAATTAACAACCCCCAGGGATCATTCTGCTTCCCAAGGGAGATAAATTCCACCTCCCCCATTTTTTCTTTTTCTCGTTCTTTTTCTTTATAAAGAAACACCATCAAAAATCCCAGGATCCGGAACGACAAAGAGAGAGAAGCCAAATGAGAACCCCGGCTGGGGCTCGACCTTTTCCACAGAGAAAGAAATCCCGCCCCCACAAGAAAACGCTTTTCAGGGAAGAAAAGGTCTCATCAAAAATGAATCAAGCCCTTAATTAAAGCTGGGCGCAGGGTGTGGAGCCGGGGTTTGGCTGCAGAGACAGGGCACTGACTGGCTACACTTGCTCTCAGAGTGGTGCTGGATTGGGGGGGCAGCGGGGAGGATTTATGGAGGAGCCTTTAATTAAGTAATAAAACTGGTGAAGGGGCTGCCTGGCAGTGGGAAATGGCCCATTGGAGAATCTGTCCTGGGGCACCGCGCTCTCCTGCAGCCCCATAAACTGCCTTATTTATAAGGCTCTCACCAGCCACCGGAGTAAACAAGCCCCAGCGCTGGCACTAAACCATCCCGTTGCGGAGGCTGGCAGACATAGGCATCATGCCCTGCTCTGACAGGCAGTGCGGGGGTTGTGTGCCCACCAGAGCCATTGTGATGGGAAATCACTCTCTGCCTGTGGGGTACAGAATTAACACTTTGTGGGGGGAACAAAGCGGGGGCATGGTGGAGAACTGGCAAACTCGTTAGGGCTTCGGGGAAGAGTGAAGTTTGTGTCAGGAAGATAACAAGGGTCTAGAGCAGTGGTGGGGAGCTGGGAATCAGGACGCCTGGGTTCTTTTCCCAGTCCTGGGAGAGGAGTGGGGTCTAGTGGTTAGAGCAGGGGTAGGCGGGAGGGGCTGGGAGTCTGGACTCCTGGGCCCTTTTTCAAGCCGTGGGAGGGGAGTGGCTCCAATATTCCTTGATGGCCCCCTGCCGTAGCCTGTTTACATGCAGCCCCAGCCACTCCTGCAGCCCTGCCCACAATGGGCTTCGAGAGTGATGCAGGCCCGCAGGCCCCATAAAGGCAGCGTTGAGGTCTCTGCCCACACCGTCCCTGGGAGCCATGCTGCTGGGTCCTACTCCTCGAGCTCTGGGTGGCTGGGGAAGGAGGAGAGGCCGCCCAGGGAACCATGCAGGGAGGGAAGCCGCGGCAGGGTCCAGCCAGGCGGTGGGGGGCCCAGCTGTATGGAGAGTCAGAGCCAATGGGATGCCAGGAGCTTGTCGCCGGCCTGGGCCTGTCCCTGGGGGGTGACGTCAGTGTCTGGATGTCATTGCTCCCATACAGCCCCTCTGCCCCCCCCCCCCCCCGGGCAAAGGGTCTGCAGCGAGCATGGGCTCTGAGGGGGCCCAGCCTGGGTACAGCATCACTGCCAGGGGTGGGTGTCACATGAGCGCCGTCACTGCTGGGGGGGGGTGTCACACAGGATGATATCATCACAGCCTAGGGAGGGCACACAGGGAGCCCTTTGCATTCGCTGCACTTGCAGGCTGTGAGGACACTCTGCCGTGGGTCTGGTTCCTTCCCCACTGCCTGCTCCGTGCTCAATGCCCCCAGCCCGTGCATCCCCCTCCCACACATGCCCTCCCTCTCCCCCACTCCTACCCCTCTCCCTCTGTGCTCCCCCGCAGTCCAGAATCTCATTCTTCCTCTATGTTAATAGAGATAATGGGGGTCACTGATTGGGGGGGCAAAGTGCTGGTGGTGCCTTGGCCAGGGGTGCTGGGGTCCCCGTGGGTGGGGGGTGGAAGAACACGGCCAGACAAATGGACAATGGACTGCTGTGTTGGAGTTCAAACACCATAACAATCCTACCAAACCACTGCCTCTTCCAGCCCCCATCTCTGACCTTCCCTTTCCCTATGGCCCCCTCCTCTTTCCTCCTTATCTGACCCCCCCTTCTCTGCCCCCACCACTGATCCCCTCCCCATCTCTCTGACCCCCATGATCCTCCCCATCTCTCTGTGGTGCAGTGGTGCTGTCCCACCCCAGAGGCAGCTGCAGGTCTATCACGGGCGAAGCCGCATGATGCTTTGGGGTGGAAGGTGCGAGGGGGATGGATACTCGTGGCTGTGATCTGAGGACATTTGTGTTTGTGTGGGGGGGAGGAATTTGTCTCACTTTAGCTTCCAGCCCTTGGATCCTGTTATGCCTTTCGTTGCTAGAGGGTCTGATTTCAGAGAAAGGGGCTGGAGGCTTCATCCCTCAAGCCGGCTCTACTGGATGGGGGCATGGGGTGAGGGGGAAGGCTATCGATCTAATCATGTGCCCTCGCTGTCACCAGAGGGCAGCTCTGACTGGACACCACCAGGGCCAGATATTGCTCCTCTTCCCTGATGAGACATGGGTCCCCCCTAGATTCAGCAGGGAAAATCCCCCTGCCCCTCCAGCCACTATGGGGTTGGATCAAAACCACAGGCCCATCTAGCCCAGAACCCTCCTCCCTTCATGCCAGATCAGACCCACGGGTCCATCCAGCCCAGAACCCCCCCTCCCATTTCCCACTGTCCCAGATCAGACCCATGGGCCCATCTAGTCCAGAACCCCCTCCCCACACTCCCCTCTGCCCCATCCAGCCCGATATCCCCCAGGACAGAATGAAAGAGGCAGGTGACCCCGGGAGGAGCATGTAAAGGGATCAGAGTGGGATGGGGAGCAGGATTTTGCTCTGGAGGGTAAGAGGAGGGAGGCTGCTGCCGGGGCAGGTAGGCGGGGAGCAGGGAGCATAGCCGATTCCCCAGGAACGTTGCATCCAGGACGGTCGTTGTCCGGTGTGATCTGGGCTCTGCCTGGTGAGGGCAGGGCACCAAGCTAGTGGGTTGAACAGGGTGTGCAGGAGGTGGTGACGACTTCACAGGCACTGCTGCCTGCCTGCCGGTGACGAAGTCCCGGTGTAACCAGGAGCAGTGGGAGGCGTACGAGAAGGGTGTGTCTATGCATGGGGGGGCCAGTGCTGTGGGACAGCGGGTTCCAGGCCTCAGCGGCGGGTGCTGGATGGAAAGTCTGTGCCCTGCCAGTGCACCCAGGGGCACCAAGATTGGGGCAGCGGCTGGACTCCGCTCGGGCTCCAGGAGCAGAGGGCGGTGGGTTCCCCTCACAGGAGCCCTAGCAGGTGGCCAGGAAGAGGAGCTTGCTAGGATCTGTGACAGCCCCCTCCCACGCTTTCCTCTGCCCTCTATCACACCTATGGGCCAATGTGGCCCAGTACTTCCTACAAACATTTCCCTCTGTACCAGACCAGACCCATGGGCCCATGCAGCCCAGTATCACCCTTCCACTCTCATCTGCCCCAGATCAGATCCATGGGCCCAACTAGCCTGATATCCTCCCTAACCCCATTCCTCTCTGCCCCAGATCTGACCCACGGACGGGCCCACTATCTTGTGGTTTGCAGAATCGGATCCGAGTCCAACTACTCTTCGTGGCTGGGAGTCAGCCCTGACTGTGGGGGGAATGGGGGGAGAGCACCCTCTATTGAGCCCTCTCTGCTGCTCCCTGCAGCACAGCGCCCCCTAGTGCCACAATGGGGCATCGGGGTCAGCCCTGACTGCTGGAGAGAGCGCCCCCTGCTGCCCTCCGCCCTGCTCCCTGCTGTGCAATGCCCCTTAGCACCACACTGTAACATTGGGGTCAGCTCTGACTGCCAGGGGAGAGCGCCCGCAGCTAAGCCCCCACCCTGCTCTCTGCAGCACAGCGCCCCCATGTGCCACACGGGGGCATGGATCTGATAATGAACAGTAATGTCTTGGTTTCTGCATGCAAGGCACAGGGGCACACACGTGATCAGCTGCTCTCCCCTTAGCAATCCCCCACCCAAGTGCTGACCTAGCCCATCCCTGCGTAGCTCATACAGCTGCCAGGTACTGGCTTGTCACATGAATCCTCCTCCGTGCTTCGGCCAGCTGTGCTCCTGAGCCGTAATGTGTCTGCTAATTGCACCCGGAGCCACAAATCACCTCGTGAATTCCATGTCCATATGACTCATGCAAAAATCCATTTTTGCTCTTAGTGAGTGATTTACTGCGCTGATCAGTTTCGAACGTGCGTTACAGCCCAGACTCAAATCACCCCCCGCCTGCACCCCCCCGTATTCTGATGGGGTGGGCGCAGCATGGGCTGGGGCTCATAAGGAGACATTTCTGCCTATGCTTCAGTTCTGCAGAGCCCCATAGACAAATCCCAAAGTGCAAAGACACCTGAGCCAAGCAAATATATCTGACGAACCAGGCCTGTGGCCAGCCCTGGCAGTCCAGTACTTTGGCCTCAGGACCACCCCTGGTGGCTCAGTGGTTCTTTTGGGAGACCTCCAGTATCTGAACCATTTCTGTGGAACTGAAGTTACTGGGACCAGATTTTGTTCCCAGCACAGTGGTGTCAACCGAAAACACCCGCATGGGGTCCGATTCTGCTGTCATTTAGACCCATGCAAAGTGAGTGTGCAAAGTGAGTGTGCAATGCCACTGGTTTAGAACTGACTTTGCACACATTTTCCACTGTTGCAAATGACAGGAAATGGAAGATTGGTCCCATTGACTTCCTTGGAGTCACTTCAGATTTGCACCATTCAACAGAGAGTGGAATCCATTTCAGTAGCTAGAGTCGGTGCTCTGCAGAAGCATTTCTAATGGGCTAGGCTCTGAATTGATTTACACCATTGGAGTCAACGGAATTGCTCCAGAGTTACACCAGCGTGGCAGAATCTGGCCCTGTGTAAGCGACCTTGGACCGTGTTTCAGATGGCACATAGCTAAGAGCGCCGGGAAAGCTTTGATGGTGCAAATCTGTGTGTCTGGAGCCACCCAGCTCCGGTTTCTGGGCCCCTTCAGCAGCACAAAATTCACTGGGGTGTTAAAAAAAGTAGATTTCCCAGAGACGTGGGTTTCCAAGGGATCCATGCCTACAGTGAGGGCCAGAATTCCAGCAGCGATCAGCATCCAACCTGCCAAGAGCCACTGAAAAGCTGGCCCCAGTCGTAAGTGCTCGGCCTGTCTGAAAAAGCTTGCTGTAAAGTGACATTAAGAACGCGGCACGCTGGGGATCTGTCAAACATCAGTACTTAGTACTGTAGTATTTAGGAGTAATAATATTCCTGGCCAGCAAATAAGCTCCAGTCACTGCAGAGAGCAGACCCAAGTCCTGGCTGTAACAGGAACGTTCACCACCAGCAGGATCTCTCTGTTCATCTGCACAGCATCTGCCCCGTTGCCTCCCTGGCCTTGCAGAGTGAACCTTGCACCATGTATTTTCTGGTCAGCTGCTGCAGGCCAGGATGGACCTGGCTTGGCTGGGAACCTGGCCCAGCAGCTGCAGTTGCCTCTGGCTCCTGTGCTAATGTGCAAGCAGCTGCCTTGGGTTCAGAGCTCAAAAATGACAGGGGATACTGGGGACCTTCCTTACAGCCCAGCTCCCAGAGCTGGAGGGTAGAGGGAGACTCCCCACCCACTGGAAAAAAACCATCAATTTCTAGCTTGCCTGGTGGCACAGAAAAACTGGAAAATGTGACTCCCCTCATAGCCCGAAGAAAGACTAGAAAGAGCACGACATTCATTGTTGCTTTCAACGTCTCTTGCTAAGGGTTTTATTCAGCTTTACTTTTCAATGTAAACATCACAATACAAAAATAAAATGAAGTAATGGGGCAGAACGCTAGCCCCTGGACACAACAACAATGTAGCAACCTTAATATTAAACCATATACTCAAACAAATCGTGCTTGACAAGTAAGGGGGAAGGCAGAGGAACACCCACGTGAGTGGGGGTGGGGTGGGACGTGTGAGAACAGGGGGGCCACGGGGGTGGGGGAAAGATTCAAGGCGGAGGAGGGAGGCGAGAGTGTCTGGGCTGCACACTGAGCCCTGGGGTGAAATCTCATGATTTTTAAGCAGCATTGGAGGCTTTTCTGGGCCTGACTCCTGATCTCTGAAGGGTTGGGGTTGGAGAGATCCTGTCAACTCTTTGTTTTATTGTTGACCTGTTGTTGAGACAGCTGTTTGTAATTAGCACTCGAGGTTGGTTTGATGGGCTAGGTAGGTCGCTTGGCACCATTTCTGCTCCCAGTTGGACGAGACGTGCGCTTGGAACAGCCTTCGTGCAAGGCTGCTCACAAATGCAAAATCCAAACCTCGCTTCCCTTGAATCTGCTCGAATCTTCGTTCCAGGCTGGCTGCTCTCTCGGCTGCTCCTGCCAGTCAGTTTGGTCGCTGGGCTTTCCGGGGGAAATCAGTATGGAAGGCTGTGAGCGTGGCCAGAGAGACCGCATGGAAACATTCAAATGGAGGGTCGGGAGACATTTTTTGGCAGCATTTGCCCAGCTCCGCTGGCTCTCCCACATGCAGCCCTATGGCTATCATACAGCTGTGCACACACACACATGCACATGTGCACATGCACAACACACTAGCATGTGTCATACACACACAGCCAATCATGCACACACAAACATGCACAAATCAGACATTTGCACGCATCACACACACATGTGCGTGATCAAATATAGAAACACTGACACACCATCAGCCATGCATGTCTCACACGCTCGCAAAGCCAAGCATGCATGCACACATGAGACACGGGCACACATCACATCACACATATGTATGCATAGCCAAGTGCACACACAACCATCATATGTGCACGTTTCACACACGCACCCAGGCAGCCAAACCTGCACGCACAAACACATGCGCACGTTTCACACCCACGGACAAAGCCAAATATGCACAGGCTGCTGTGCGCTAGGAATCAAATCTTCCCCTGCAGCACGGCAATGCAGTCCCCAGCTCGCGCTTGAGAACCGGGAGGAACGTGACTAGAAACAAGAAATGAAATTGACATGGATGCTTTTAACCTCCAAACCCGGAGAGTTAGTGACACATGGAAGGGCTTTTAGCTGTCTGTGGTGGGAGTGAGCGAGCTGCACTTGTTCCCTGTCTCTCCCCCCGTCCCTCGCTCATCACCCTGATTGCGGCTTCCCTGTGTGGCAAATAATAAACCTTCCACGGTCCAGCCCGCCAGTCCAGAAGACAGGAATTCTGTCTGGCGGAGGAGCCCCCAGCGGAATGCGCGGCTTGGCGTGGAGAAATTCCAGAACTCCCCACTCTCCTGAGCAGGAAGCGAGGGCTTTGAGCGTGACAGCCAAGGCCTGGAACAACAGCGCGATGCTGGGGCTAGAGACACGTTCTGGGAAGAGGGAAAAGCTGAGTCTGGGATTTGGGAGGTGAGCGTTGGGGCAGCGGAGGCTGAGCTGCAGCAGCGTCTCAGATAGGGGTGGGAGACCCACAAAACAACACAGACACCCCCCTCATTCGCCCCGTGGACTCCAAGTCACCTCTGACTGGCTCCAGCTCTGGCTTTGCCACAAGAACAGAAGGCCAACTTTTCTCTCTTGCAGGCTAAAAACTAGGCAGTACGAAGCAGGAACAGCCAGCTCTGCTGGATCCAGGGCTATCAACCCAAGCCTTTGGTCCACAGCAGGTTTTTGTTGGACGAGGAAAACAGAAATTAAAAAAAGCATTTGCCAGCAAAAAACACAGCCCTTGGCTAAACTGGTGGATCCTCTCCTAATCGCTGGCTTGTCACGGTCGCCAGATTGGCTTCGACCAGGGATCCATCTAATATTAATGTGGTCTAGTCCAGCCGCACCCAGAGACCCAATCAACATCAGTGCCCTGTTGTGCCAGGCGCTGCGCAAACAGAGGAAACGGCAGCCCGTGCCCAGAGTCAGATTAGCCGAGAGCGAGAGACGGCCTTTCCCAAGGTCAACCGGCACGGCAGCAGCAGTGGGATTAGCAAACGTCACCTGATTTGCTGACTGGTGCCGGAGCCATTAGGCAACGCTGTCTCTCTGGTTTACTAGCATCTCTTCCACAGGGAGCTCTGCCAGCTGCTTCAGAGACAGGCTCTCCTGTGGGAGACAATGATGCCTGGTGGACCGGTTCTTCCCTGACTCTCCTCCCCACCAGTTAGCGAACAATAAACACCCCCCTCGAGCTCTGTCCAAAATGCACCAAGCGCCGGTTTTATTGAGGCTGGGCCTCGAGTGCGACCCAGCGCTCCCCTCCTCAATGTGCAGTGGAACCCCAAGCCTCCATCTCGGCCCTGATCTGAAATGGCCAAATGGGGCAGCTCCAGCGCCCCCAGCTGCGGGGGTTGGATTCTGGAGGGGGATCTGGTGGCAGGTGCCTCTCTGTGGTTCTCAGAGAAGCTGCAAGGTGCTTCTGAGTTGGGGGGCCGGGAGGGGGAAGGTTCAGTTTTGTGCCGTTTGAACTGGATTTATTTAATCCCTCTCTGCTCTTTCCCAGGACGACCACTGAAATCGTTCAGTCCCAGCAGCCGTGCTCTGTGCGGGGGCTCAGGCAGGACTGAGGCCCCAGGGCTGGGCCAGGGCATTGGCTCCACAGGAGATGCCGGGCCAGTCGGTTCCCCCAGCCCCTTGAGTGGCTCAGTCACTTAGGACAGAAGAAACCAGATAGTTTCAATTAAAAGTTAACCCCCCTCAGCTACCCAGAGCCCCTGCCCCCTCCCACAGCGAATCACACAACCCCCCCCAGCCCAGCTCAGCAAACAGCCTGTCAAGCGGCAGCGTGACTGATTGCTGGGTAACTGAGGACGGCCAAGGACAGAACCAGCCCCCCCCCGCCCCAGCCAAACCCTCCCCCGCCAGCTCCTTGGTAACTTTGGGCCCCTGCTGCAGGTGACGTGGGTTCCTGGCACCCCGGGGCTGAGGAGGGTTGCTCTGCAGCCTCTGATGGATTGCAAAGGTCAGACCGGCTCTGTTCCCCCATCCGGCTGTCTCGCCCCCTGGACGGCTGTGCCTCTCTCTGGCTGTCCCCATGAAGGCACCAGGCAGATCGGGCCGCTCTCCTCACAGCACTGCCTGGCTCCCCTGCCCCCCCAGGGCTGGCCCCGGCTGGGAGAGGGGACAAGCTGGGATTATTTATGCTCCTTTTGTCCCTGCTGCAAAAAATACGATACGACGGGGAAAGCAGGCAGCTGGGAGCTGCCGGAGTGCCCATAAACCACGCGCCCCAGCCAGGGATGAGCTCATAGCTTCTCCAGTCTGGGCCTAACTCCTAGCCCCGTGCTGCCCTAAGCACTGGAGTCCACTCCATGCCCAGAGCTGGGGATAGAACCCAGAAGTCCTGGCTCCCAGCCCCACCCCATCCCCACTCTACCCCACTAGACCCCACTCTGCTCCCAGAGAACCCAGGAGTCCTGGCTCTCAGGCCCCTCCTCACCCTAGACCCCGCTCCCCTCCCATGTCATTTAATGTTTCCTGTTCCCCTCCATGCAATGCGTGGACCAGAGGTGGCACAGTCCCGTGGTGTGCAGGGGAGGGGCCTGAATGCCAAGGAGCCAGCGGGTGCGGGGGACAGCACAGCTGAGGGGGGGTGGGAGAGCAGAGTGGGCACTGGAGAGTCATGGCCTGGCAGGGGAAGGGGATGAGCCGTAGGAGATGGGCAGGAGTGTTGGAGGTGGGGGGAGAACATGGATGGGGAGGGCACTATCCACTGTAAAGTGCCCAGCACAGGTACTCTGGGCAAGGCACTTTAGCCAAATGCACCCCCTGCCTCACAGGAGAGACACCCCCCCCCACCCCTCAGAGTCCCCAGCAGGAGCGGGGCTGAGGGGTGCTGGACGCTTGCAGCTCCTGATACGGAAGGTGGCTGGGATGGGGAGACGGGTTCTCTATTCACACGGGGTGTAAATAAGGAGTGAGGCTGGGTGGGTGTAAATCAGGAATGAGGCTGGGCAGGGGAACAGGTTCCCCGATCACACAGGGTATAAATCAGGAGCAAGGCCAGGGCAGGGGGATGGGTTCCTCTATCACATGGGATGTAAATCAGGAGTGAGGCCAGGAGGGTGTTAATCAGGAATGAGGCTGGGGGGGGGTGTAAATCAAGGGTGAGGCTGGGTGCTGAGAGAGCCACAGGGTCACCCAGTGCCCAGCATCTTTGGGCTGGACCCAGCCCTGTTTCCTCTCTTCCCCATGCAGGGTGCGGAGGAGAATTCTGGGAGAGGGTCACCAGCGTGGGGTGGGAGGAACGGTTCGGGGAGGGGGAGCCTCCAGGGTCGGGTTAGATGAGCTCGATGGATCTCAACAGAAATCTCTGGGCACAGGTTTCCCCAGGCAGAGCTCCCTGGCTCCCTCAGCCAGAGACCCTCAGTTCCCCCAGGCAGAGCCCCCCCAGCTCCCCCAGTCAGAGCCCCCCTCTCCAGCTCCCCCAGTGCCCCTGGGGGGCAGGGACAAGGAATGCTGGGGGAGGGAAGCAGTGTCTTGTCTCTGGCTGTTCTGGGCCCCTGGAGAGGGGGTGGAGAGTCATTGTTCCCTCTATGGGTTCTCTGTCTCCCTCCCCTCCCCTTCCCGTCTCCCAGCCCCCCCACCGCTGGTCTCAGGCTAGCCTTTCTCCCCTAGATAGTCCCACCCTGGAAACATCCCAGGATCCAATAGGCAATGGCTCATTCCCAGCCCCTTGCAACTCCCCCATCCGGCTCTGACCCTGTGTGGTCCCTCCTCAGGGAGTTGGCAGAGTAGCCCCCAGATCAGCCCAGCTCAGACACCCGGTGCCTGGGGTGAATGTTAACAGAGAGGAGACTGAGACCCTGAGAACAGACCGTGTGTGCTGGCCTGCTCCCCCTAGCTCTGCCGGTGCCCCTCAATCCCGACCTGCAGCCCCCTGCTATCCCAGCCCTGGGCTCCCCCCCAGCTCTGCCGGTGCCCCTCAATCCCGACCCGCAGCCCCACCTGCTATCCCAGCCCTGGGCTCCCCCACAGCTCTGCCGGTGCCCCTCGATCCCGACCCGCAGCTCCCTGCTATCCCAGCCCTGGGCTCCCACCGGCTTTGCCGGTGCCCTTCACTCTGCAGCCCCTGCTCCCCCACCCTGAGCCCCCTGACTATTGGGCCTGAGACCCAGCAGTCTGCACTCATGGGCTGGGCAGAGGCAGGGTAAGCAACCAGTGAATACTGGGCACCGCTGGGTCAGCAGCCACATCCGCTCGGCAGAGTCAGCGTCCTGGTGTCTGCGGGTACCCGCAAATACACACGTGTTGTGATGTGCTGTGTGCGCACATGCACTGATACACGCGTGTAACTCACCGATACATGTGCACATGTGAGCACAACCCCCTGCAGGCACAGGCTTGCACACACATGCACACATCCAGCCACACCCGAGCCCTGTCCCTGCCCAAGCCAAGCTGAGCCTCGCTGGGCTGCTGTGCTGGCTCAGGCAGCTGGAGAGTCACAACACTGCTTCATCCTCCCCCTGCCTCTCCCACCCCCTGGCCCTACGCCCTTCCCTCATGGGCCCCTAGGGGGCAGAAGCCTCCCCAGGAGCCAGGGGCCTGCAGTGCAGGATTTCACCACAGCTGTGAGCTGGGGGCAGGAGGGAGCTGACCTGGCAGAGTCCCCCAGGCCTTGCAAAGAGGGGCTAATCCCCAGCTTGTTGCACCAGGGCACAGGGAGTTAATGGAGCACCTTGACGTGCTGGCTACTGGAGGGGACCATGCAACTTGTGGGGTTGGGGGTTCAGCCAGTTCCCCAGGGAACATTTGCCAACATCATCGCACTCGAGTACAAGAGACAGGTCTGCTGGGCTAGCAGGGGGCTGCAGGTTGGGACTGAGGGACGCTGACAGAGATGGGGGGACTGGGATAGCAGGGGGCTGCGGGTTGGGACTGAGGGGCACCGGCAGAGCTGTGGGTGCAATGCCGACTCCCTGATATTCTGGGGTGTCCTTTCAGGGGCTGGGGTTTATGGGGGCTCTGCTTTGGGGTGGGGGTGGGGCAGCAAATTCCCATCCCAGCCTCATGGACGAGACTTCACTGGTCGAGGATTCAGTCCCATTAACGATGGCATCTCCTCTCCGATTGGCTGCTGGCCTGGGACAGCCCTGGGACCTGCCCCCCAAACTCATGAGATGGGGGCTGGGGGCGCAGCTTGTTGGGGAAAGAGCCCTGTCTGGTTCCGACCCCGGGGAGCACCATGCGGGGGGTGGGGGGGGATTGTTGGATTGTTCTGGTCCTCTGAAATTCACCCCCCATCCCAGGGGCAGGCGAGGGGCTGGAGCCCTGGGAAGAGCTGCAGGGCCCAGTCCTGCCACGGGGCCGGATGATCGGGCCTGAGCTGGCCTCATTCCCTGGAGTGCGTGTGCGGGACGGCCGGGCAGCGCGGCGCTCATACGGCTCCGATCCCGCTCTCTGGGCTGAGCAGCACCGCGCGCTCGGAGCCGGCACTAAATCTCTGCCCAAAGGCCGGGGGAGTCATGGCCCCTTATTCGAGATTCTTAGAGGCCGGGGGGAGGCCGGGGGGCTGGGGCTGAACGGCGGTGGATGCTGGGGCTGCCTCTGGTGCTGTTTGGTTTATTGCCAAGGGACGTCCAAAGGCCTGGGTCCCCTGAACACCGCGGGCAGCTCCGCTCCCAGCCCCCAGCCCGTCTGGCCAGCTGCGGCAGGCCCCCGCTCCCTGGCTCGCTGGCTTTGTGCCTGTCTCTGCTGGGCCCGTCTTTGCACCAGGCTCACCTGCTCTGAGCAGGACCTGGAGACCCCCGCCTGGTGCTAGGGGCTGGGTCCGCTCCGCCAGGCCGGCGTTAGCTGCTTTCCCACAGCCGTTCTAACCAGGTTCCCCCAGCCCGGGGCCGGGTCCAAGCCAGCCCAGAACACTAAATATTTCAAAGCCCCCTTGGAGCTCAGACCTCAATGGTTTTACCCCCCCCGCCTGCCCCTCCATCTGTTCCTCACCTGGTTTCACTATTAGCATAACTTTAGTCTCCTTTGCCCTGGCTCGGGGCCAAGGTCCAGCCAACCCGCCTGGCCAGGTCCCACTGGCCGCACGGGTCCCTCCCCAGCGCCAGAGCCGGGGCAGGAGGCACTCCATGCAGCCAGTGGCCCCCTGGCAGGAGTCCCACCCAGGTCACAGGCTCCGAAGGGCACTGAGCTGGGAGATTTATGGCTCTTCGGCGGGAGCTACTGGAAACGGAGCAAGGCCGTTTCCCAGGCTGCTGGGACGGCAGCTGAAGCTGCCTTTGCCAAGCACAACAATGTGCTGGCCGTCCCGGGGGCAGCGCCGTGGAGAGACGCGGCTGCAAATGCCTGCGCTCAGCAGAAAGCAAAACCAAAGGCCGGCACTTAAAACACATGGCTGGGGACCTGGGCACTATTCCCAGCCCTGGGAAGGGAGTAGGGTCTAGTGGTTAGAGCAGGGGAGCCAGGACGCCTGGATTCCATGCCTGGCTCTGCCCCGACCCGCTGGGTTACCCTTCCCCATGCTATTGGCCCAGGCTGCGACACTGTCTGGCTCACTCATCACACGGGGTTTCCCACACCTGCTTGTGACAGGTCCTGTCACCTCCTGGCCTCGCTCCCATCCCCGGCTGGAGGAGCTGGGCCTAGCAGCCACGGTGCAGGTGCGAATGTTGGTGGATTGCAGCTCAGCCCCTGCCCGGGGAGCTGGAGATTCGGGCTTGGTGGAGGGAGGGGCACCATAGGCTGGATGGGCAGCCTGGGGTGCTGATCTCAGCTGGGCCACTGTTGATCCCCTATAATCAGCCTCCACCAGCTCAAATGAGGGAAACACCAGGGGCTTCAGAGCTTGTCCCCCTCAAGCTATCAGCACGCCAGCCAATAGCTGGGCTCAGGCTAACGCTAATGGCCTCCAGGGTGCAGCCCTGAAGCAGGCAGGCTGTAGGGCACCTCCATGTGATGGCACGTGGGCTTGCAGGCTTACACCAAGAACTGCAGTGTCTGGCTGGCATCCCCAGCTGCAGCAACAAAGGTGCTTCATGGTCATGCCAGGTGCTGCTGGCCTTTCTTTGCCACAAGCGGGGGGCTCTGAGCACTGGGATTCCAGCCCTGACAGCAACCAGAGTCCTGACTGAGGGCAAACACCCTCCTGGTGCTGGGGACAGAACCCAGGAGTCCTGGCTCCCAGCCCCACTGCTCTAACCCACTCACCCGCACTGCCATCCGGGAGCTGGGTATAAACCCAGGAATCCTGGATCCCAGCCCCACGCTCTAAACACTAGATCCCACTGCCCTCCGAGAGCTGGGAACCCAAGAGTCCTAGCTCCAGCCAAATGCTTTGAGGGCCGTGGCCAAGTGATGGCACCTGCCAGGCTAAGTCATGTCCCCACCCCCGCATGCTGGGGTCCCTTGCTGGAGTGTCTTGGGCCTGTGTGGGCCCTCAGCTGGCAAACCCTACCTAATCACCCCCCATTCCCATTCCATCCCTCTCAGGGCAGGGTGGCTGGCTCTGGGGCCTGGCAGAGGGCTGCGGGCCACACAGGCTGGCAGGGTCACTGATGTGAGTGCAGGGAAGGGGCTCTGTGCCCAGTGGGACACCCGGGCCCAAGTGCCATGCCCACAGCTGGCCCTCCATTGACAGAGGATGCAATGGGCAAGGGGGCCAACCTTGTCGGGGTGGGTCCCTGCGGGGTGCGGGCAGGGGCATCAGAGAGACCCAAGGGGACAGGGAGTCCCGTGTCTGGCTCTGTCCCTCCCCTGGTTCCTTGCAGCACAGGGCCTGGCCTGAGCCTGGCACCAGCAGAGGGATTCGAACCCCAGCACTGTGCACCCCCCTCTGGGTTCTCATCCCACCATCACTCTGGCACCACAACACACTAGGGTGGGGAGCGTCAGCCACCCCAGCTCTGCCGTCACAGGGGGCTTGGTTCTGCCCAGCCTGGGCCTGGAGCTGGGTGGGGTTTGGGGCCACTTCAGCCTCCAGGGAGTTGGATTTGAGGGCCCCAGGTCAGTTGCACAGCACAGCAGGGGAGAAACCACATGTGTAGAGACAGCACTGTGTGTGTGTGTGTGTGCGTGTGAGAGAGAGAGAGAGAGACTGTGTGCACCACTGCCCCCTACAAGACAGAATTAGCATTGCCTAGCTGTGTGTGCATGCGCTGCCCTCTGCTGCATGGACCCAGAACTGTTGGTCTGTGTGCTATAGTCCCTGCACTGCATTGCGGTAGGGACCAGCATAATCTGAGCAAAAAAGACCATGTCTAGTAACAACAACAGGGGGGCCTGGGAGCCAGGAATCCTGGGTTCTGTCCCAAGCTGGGCAAGGGGAGTGGGGTCTAGTGGTTAGAGCAGTGCACGGGCTAGGAGTCAGGACTTCTGGGTTCTGTCCCCAACTCGGGATGGGGAGTGGGGTATAGTGGTTGGGGGTGGGGGCGCTGGGAGTCAGGACTCCTAGGTTCTAGGCCCAGCTCTGTCCCTGTCTGGATATGTGACCTTGGGCAAACACGTCTCCTTTGTGTGGGTCCCTTCCCCCACCTTGGGGGTGGGGAGGATAATTCCCAGGTATTATGGTCGAGGGGAGCAGAGAATCCTTAGAGCCACAGCCGTTGCTCACCGGCTCAGTTATGCCCAACTCCGCAATGGTCTGGGTCAGGGGCCAATCGCATGCTGGGCATGGGGCCCTGGCCTGTCTCGCAATGGGGCAGGGAGGAGCCGGGTGCTGACGGAAAGGACAGAGCTGATTAATTGACTGTCCTAGTGATTTGACATTAAGAATGTTCAAGACACCGAATAACCAAGCTCAGCCAAATTTGTGCTCTAAAGCCTAAGCAATGCGGTGCGGGAAGGAAGGGTGACTAGCTCACCAGTCCCCCAGGAAACCAAGTCTCCCAGCGTGTTCAGTCCCTTCTCTAGGACGGCCGTTCACAGCATGGCTTACGTCACTTAATGTGCACCTCTCCCGCTGGGGCCAGCTTTCGCTTTGGCGCTATGACACTACACCTCACATTCTTCATAGAGATATTGTTACGATATGAATATGGCATAACCGAGATATACTTTGGGCCAGATGGCTCATGTGGGGAATCACTGGAAAGGTTATGATTTACTGAATGTGATTATCCTTTTGTATGCATGTATCACTTCTGTATCTGAAGTTAGGAATATCGACTATGTAACAATTACAAATGGGTTTGCACCTGGGGAACGCCCACCAGACAAAATGCGGTCTGGCTGGCTGGTTAGACCATGGGCCATTAGAAAGAACAATTGGACTTTGAAGATGCTAATCTCCCACCTTCCTGGGGAGTCTTCCTGAGGATTTATGGCTGCTTTGACACTGCAGGGTCATGTGATCATGTCACCTGGTACTGGACTCCATCTTGGACTGCTAGTATTTTTCCACAAAGGAGGTGGGGATCAAACTGGGAAACAAAAGGATTCCTGCCATATGTAAATCCTATTTAAGGCAGGGAAGTGAGTTAATCGGGGTCAATTCTTCACTGAATCCCCACCCAAGAGGATTGCTGAAAACACCTAAAATTAATCTGGGGAAGAAAGGACTGGACCCAGGTTGTCTGGCCTGTGAAAGGAATACCTGGAGTTCTAAGCTGCAAGCAAGAGCAGTTTGTCTTCAAGAAACTCTGTAACCTGCTTAAAACAATATTTAGGGTGAGAAATTACTACTTGTAGCCAAAACAAGGAGTCCTTGTGGCACCTTAGAGACTAACAAATGTATTTGGGCATAAGCTTTCGTGGGTTTATGCCCAAATAAATTTGTTAATCTCTAAGGTGCCACAAGGACTCCTCGTTGTTTTTGCTGATACAGACTAACATGGCTGCCCCTCTGATACTTGTAGCCAGTTTCTTTAGTATATTAAGCTTAGTTTGCATGTTTGCTTTATTTGCTCAGTAATCTGCTTTGATCTGTTTGCTATCCTTTGTAATCACTTAAAATCTATCCTTTGTAGTTAATAAACTTGTTTTTGTTCTCTCTAAACCAGTTTGTGGAATTCATAACTGGGGGGCAAAAAGCTGGGCTTAACTTCCTCCACAATGAGGGAGAGAGCGGATTTCAATGAGCTTACGCTGTACAGTTCTCTGCGCAGCTCAAAACAATCAGTTTTGGGTTTACACTCCAGAGGGGCTGTGCACTTGAGTATGGGCAATCCCCAAGCTGAGTCTTCCCATGCAGAGCTGATCTCAGTATCTGTGTCTTTCTGCAGCTGGATCTGGCCCTACCAGTGTATGTGCTGGAGGAGGCTTGAGGGCCTGGCTCAGCGGGGCAGTGTAAGGGAACCTAGACTGGTGGAACCAGTGGGCTCAGTGGTACCCCAGTACATCGTGTGGCACCCTGGGGGGCAACCCATCACAGGCACCTCCTGCACTTTCCCATCTGAATGTCAAATGCCATCCATTAATGGGCAGAAAGGTACTTCCTACTGCAAAGCATCCGTGCAGCGTCCACCACATCCCTCTACCCCCTTGTACCATGGGTTCATAACACTCTGCCAGCTATCAGCCTGTGCCAGGTGCTGAGCTCTTCTTGTCCCAGGGCATCATGGGAGATCTGTCTTAAATAAGTGAGCAAGGAGAAGCAGAGTACGATTTAGCAGGATTACCCAGCCCATATTCGTACCATGGGTATAATATTATATGATATAGATTATATTAGTACCACGGGCATAATACCTATTTGTGTGTGTATCTAGCTTATGCTGCCAGGGAAGGTGCCGGGCTGACCAGGCCGTGCTGTACGCATCCCCTTCCTGACCCCTCTGGGGTGCCAGCACCCCATAGCATGAGGATGGGGTTGCCCTCGCAATGCCTCAACAGTGGGGATTCTCCCTCCTCCCCATGGCAAAATGCGTTCCCCTGTGACTCGCAAAGCACCTCGCTTCTGGGAGGAGATGGGGGGCAGAGATGGGGTGGCCCAGGCCTGCCCCAAAGGGGAATGTCTCACATAGGTTTATCCATCTGGAAAGGACTTGGCAGCTAAAGCTAGAGCACCCCCTGCTGGAGAAACTGCCCCCTTCTGACCTGACCATAGGCATAGAGGCAAGATGGGGCCAAAAGGCCATTACCCCTCCCCCCCACAATCACTATTGAGAACCTGAACTTGGCAGGATGGGGGAGCAAGGGGGAGGAAGAGCCCCTCCCCCCCGTTAGCCCCTGATCAGAGTTGGGGGGCATAACAGCAAAGCCCCTTCCCTGCAGCAGAACAGGGTTGTCACAACGCCGTTCAGTTTTGGCTGGCTTTGGTTGCTTCACTCCCCTGCCCCCCATTCACAGTCCTGCCAGCGCCCTGGACCTGACGATGTCAAAGCACTGGGCTTATCCCTGTGTTACGGGGCGGCAAAGTGATGCAGAGAACAGGGAAGGAGCTAACCCCAGCTCAGGGAGTCAGTGGCAGAGGTGTGAATAGAACCAGGAGTCTCAGCTTCCCCCCTCTCCCCAATACCACTTCCCTCCCAGAGCCAGGACTGGAACCCAGGAGTCCTAGCTCCCAGCCACCCTGCTCTGATTCTCTCCTGTGCAGTCACAGGCACCCCTTGTTCTGCCGCTGGCATGCCGCACATTCATACTGCAAGGCACCTCCGTTCTTCTTGCCCCCATCCCTGGTGCACAGGAGCAGCAATTGTGCTTCTCTCACAAAGGGGGAGGGAGCCCCATGCCCTGCAATGATACCCACCCCCCTCGCTGCCTGTGGAACAGCTCCCCACCAGGCTCCTGGGCATGGTGACAAAAGCTGTTTGTAATAACCTGGCTCTGTGGCTGGGTATCAACACTGCCCTGTGTTGGCTAGAAACAGCACTGCTCAGCTGGGAGTCACAGCCCCTGTACTGCTAACAGCTAGTGGGGATTTTCCTGTAGCTCAGGTGGGGATGGGCCTGGGCATTTGTGGCAAGAGGACATGAACTCTAGCCATGCTGTGTGGCTGTCGGGGAGCACAGAGACCCCCTGTGAAGGCTCCTTGCTGTTGTTAGAAGTTTGGGGGCTGTTGTAGCTCCTGGGGAAAGCGTAGCAGGGGGAGGTAGATCCCTCCCAGGGCCCTGGCAGATCCAAGGATCCAGCCCTGGATGTACCCTGATCAGACATGCTGGATACAAAATAACCACCCGGCCAAGCACTCAGCAGTGTGGGAGCCCATCAAACTGGCTCAGGGGTCCAGGGATTCCAACACCACGCCAGGGGCTCGGAAGCGCAGGGAGCCCATTGCCCAGCCAGTGGCTTGGTGGTGCAGGGAGTCTGTCACCATGGCATCAGAGCTGGAGGGGAAGGGATCACAAGGCTCCAGATGTGGGGAGCTGGCAGGGCAGGGAGGCTGCAGAGGAGAGAGCTCTTGACTCACCACGGGGATGACAAGTGGAGACACGGCAGGTCTGAGGAAAGCGGGGAGCTCACAATGGGGTCCTAAAGCACGAGGGCTGGGGGGGTCTGACTCTTGGGCAAGCGGAGCCTGGTTGGTGGCGCGAACAAGCTAACAAAAATTGCAGACCAGGCCCCAGTTCCAGGCTCCCGGCTTGCCACGTACTGAACCAGCGAGACGGCTCCATGGTTGGCTCCTGCTGGAGCAAGGTCACCCCCCCCCCCGCATGCCCATCCCCCCTTCACTGCGTCAGCCTCCCCCTCCCCCCAGCTCTATAAATTCCACGCTATTTTCTTAAAGCGGCTTGGTGTGTTGCTCGGGGAGATGAGAAATCATCTTAATGGAGAGCTGGAATTGCTGCTTGCCCACCCGTCTGTCATTTGCCTGTCATGGGAGCGATGGCGCAGAGGGGCTGTGGGGGCAGCAGCTGGCATGGGGGGGGTTCCCCAGAGACAGTGCCCCCCAGCTGGGGGAAAGGAATCAGCTGGGGGTGGGGGGAAGAGCTCAGCATCAGATCCCGGGAAGATTCCATCCTTCTTTTGCTGGGGATGCAACAATGCAGGCTGATTTGGGGCTGTGTCCCACTCCAGGGGCTGTGGGGCATAACCAGCCCACTGCGGAGGGGTCGGATGGAATAGTTCTGGTCTCTGATCTCATGCCATCCAGCGAGGAGCTCAGAGCCCTTCCCGCAGGTGGAGAAACCAAGGCAGGGAGAGGAGAAGGGACTTGCCCACCTTCACATAGTGAGTGGGAAGCAAAGAGAGGAAGGGAGTCCAGGGGTCCTGGCTCCCAGCCCCTGACCCCCACTCCGTTCCCAGAGCTGGGGATAGAACCTACGAGTGGCTCCCAGCCCCCGTGCTCTAATCTCTAGATCCCACTCCCCTCCTCGAGCTTGGGATAGAACCCAAGAGTCCTGGCTTTCACACCCCCTGGCTCCCACTCCCCTCCCAGAACTGGGGATAGAACCCTGCAGTCCTGACTCCCAGACCCCCCTGCTCTAACCACGAGACTCTATTCCCCTCTAAGAGCCAGAAAGCCGCTATCCAGAGATGACCATAGTGAGCATGTTGCTGCAATGTCCTACTCCTGCAGTGGTTCCCGTCTGGGCATCGTGGGCTGCTCCATGGTGACCAGTCTTGGTTCTATAACACGAATATGCGTCTCTCTCCAGAGCCATACCTGACACCTGTGCAGGGCAATAGACCCCCCAAACCCTGGGGCCGGAGTGCAGGGTCCAAACCCAGCTCCCCAGACTTTGGATCCTGAGAGGAATTTTGTAGCACGAGGTTTTTTTACCAACAACCTCATCTTCCCTCCCTCTCGATATATCACCGGCTGCTGGGCTGGTGCAGGAGTTATTGGGCGGGATTCTTTGCCTGTGCCCTGCTGGGTCAGATGTGACCATGATGGTCCATTCTGACCTGCCCATCCATGCGTATTCCCTGCATTACAGTAGCCATTTGCAGCGTGTGTGTGTAACCAAAGCAACAGTCTTTCATTGCGGCAGGTCGAGCATCCTCCTTTCTAGCCTGTGCCCCAGAATTTTCCTGGGATGAGCACCCCCAGTCGGGACTGGTATGCCCAAATGCTCAGCCCCCAGGCACAGTCTCCTCAGTTCTCTCCCTGGCAAGTCAGACCCCCAAAGTCTGGCTTAGAAATCATGAGATTTCTGCCACCTCCCCCCCATAATGAACTGTTGGGTTCTTTTTCTTTGCCTTTGGGATCAGCGCCGTACGGGGTCATTCTTTCAGCCCCCCTCCCCAGCCACGAGCCCTGGGCTAGAAGCTGCCTTTCCTGTGGAAACAGAGAGCCGAGATTGTGCTCTACACCCATGAGTGGGGATTTAAAGGAAAACACCAGCAGAAGTGCCCTGAAATGCACTGGTCGCTTTGGAAAATCCAGCCATTTGTTGCAGGACCTGCCACAGCGGTGGGTCCGGCGTGGAACACGGCACTTGGAGAACAATGTGGACGAACTGCAGAGAGTCCGGAGGAGAGCAACACAAATGATCCGGGGTTCAGAAGACGTGGCCTCCGAGGAAAGACTGACAGGACTGTGCCCGTTGAGCCTTGAACAGAGAAGGCTGAAGGGGGGACCTGGCCACAGGATTCACACATGGCAAAGATCGTTATAAAGAGAATGAGGATCAGCTGTTCTCCATGTCCACTGAAGGTAGGAATCAGCTATTTGCAATGAGGGGTTGTGATGCTGCCAGACCAGGTGCCAGCTCATGCCAAGGCCCCCGGGCCTCACCAAACCACACCAAATGCAGAGCTGGGAACCAGGCTGGCTCGCTGGAGGTTAGGATGGTTATAGGTATTAGATTTATAGAGACGGGTTTGGTATTTGGACTTTATGAAGGGCTTGTGAGTTGCCGCCTGCATTCATCTCACTTACAATAGCTGTCCCCCTGTTACCAGGTAACATTAAAGTGTTTGCTCTGAAACTGGAAATCCCCCATCAGGAGAGAAGCATGTGAAATGCCAGCTTAGCACAAGAGGTGTCACCTCCTGCCCTACACAAGAAGGCCCCTAGACACCTGAGAAACCATTGAGAAACAGCAGTGGTCAGAAGACTTTGTGCATTGTTTTCCTCTCACCCACGAAGAGGGGATGTGCACATCCTGGCTTGACCACTGCGGAAAGGGAACACAAATCCCTGCCCAAAGGAATTGTTATCACTGTGCTGCTTGGCATTGAAGAGGGCAAGATTTCTAAGCATAAGCAAGGGATCCCCAGCTGCTTGGCTTGGGTTAGCCCTAGAAGACATCAAACCCTTGTAGATTGCAGCAGCTTCTAGTATTGTTTGGAACCTAAGACTGTAACTTATTTGTGTACGTCCATTTACTTGCTTTAGCCTTGTAAATAACGCTCATTTCTTTTTCCTAGTTAAACCTTTAGTTAGTTTATAATAGGTGTCAAGGCTGAATCCCCACTCTGTCATTTCAAGTGCAGGAAGTGGGGGCCCGCAAGGATTTTAAAAATTAATACTTGCCACTCCAGGCTTGTATTACACTCCCAAGATTATAGCTTCCCTCTGACCTTGGCTTGGTAATCGCTGCCACCACCCAAATGCAAAAAACCCCCTTTGAACCCAGGAAGGCGCACTGGGGAATTCCTCCCTGTGGGGTACCCTCAAGTCCTTTCACCCCACCCCCCAGGGAAGAGCTGAGAAAGCCACAGCTAATCTCCTTTGTTTTCTATCAGCTAATCAAACAACATGGACAAACCTCTTAGGACACCAAAAATCCAATCCTGTTCTTAAAAAAGGTAAATTTTATTAAAAACAAAAAGGGAAAAACTACATCTGGAACTTAGGCTTTTTGCTAGATCTTAAAAGAAACAATTATAAAAATTAAGCACCCAAAATAGCTTTCTTGGGGGTTCAGTTTAAAGCTTACAAGGAAACAAAAGCATCTGGGGTTAACACAGAGGAGATCCACAAGCCAAAATAAGAAATAAACCTGATAGTGTCTAACTAAACATTCCCTATCCAAATGATTTCTTCTAGGTATGGAAAATACTTTTTCATACCTGGTTCAAACCTTACACAGCACTTCTGTTTATAGCATTGCTGCTCCGTGTCTCTGCAGCCCAGAAAACAACAGACAAAGGGAAAGTTTCTTTCCCAATTTTAAAAAGTTTTACCTTCCCGTTGGCTCTTTTGGCCAGGTGCTCACTCCTTTTCTTTTACCTGTGAGCTTGTTAACCCTTTACAGGTAAAGCAAGCAGAGAACAGACCAAGAGGGATTTTACAGCTAACTGGCTGGCTGGGTGTTCATCAAAGGGAGCTACTCTCCCCCCCTTTCATATATCACAATAGGACTGACTACAAGCGTTGTCTTGGGTTAGAGATCTTGGGTGCATTTGAGCTGGGATCAGTGACTGATCCTTTGGGACTGGGAGTAACCTGAATATTGGTGTAATTTTTGGTGAAAAGAACCATGTGTTCCAAAGGCCAGCTTGCTGGGTGGCAGGATAGACTGTCAGTAACTCCATGTTGAGGCTGTTATAGAGCATGAGGAGTTCACACTTGACACGTGGTTGGTGAAATCTAAATGTAGAACACACAGCCAGTCTGGAGCTTGTGTCCTGGTTTGTACCACTCTGCCCTCCGGTTGGCTCCCATGGGCATGAGCTGCTCCAGACAGCATGACAGGGAGGTCTAGGTTAGATATTAGGAAAAACTCCTGATCCCTAGAAGCAGTCCGGCTTGGGAACAAGCTTCCCAGAGTGGTTATGGAATCCCCATCTCTGAAGAATTTTAAGAACAGATTGGACAAACCCATCAGGGACAGTCTAGGTTTGCTTGGTCCTGCCTCAGTGCAGAGGGATGGACGAAGTGACTTGTCCAGGTCCCTTCCAGCCCCACATTTCTATGCTCAAATGGGATGCTGAATTCACCAGAGAATCCGGCAATGGGTTTGTACAGCGCCTGGCACGGTGGAATCAGATGCTGCCTAGAAATGACCTGAGGGGATCCTCTGGGGTGCTTAGATACTGCAGGGATGGGAGCCTGGCCTCTGATAGTTCAGGGGAGTCAAGTTACCCCACCCACTGTGTCCTGGGGAAGTGGCTGAAGGTCCGAATGTGAGGGAAGCAGTCATGGGGGGAGAGGGTCTCACATCTGGGAGAGGGGAGGTTGGGCCTTCTAGGGCCCGCAGCCTTGCAGAATACTGATAAAGGGCAATGGAGCAAGTTTGTGGGAGGTGCTGTGAGGACCTCCCCATTGAACCCAGTCCCAGCAGGCCCCCCGGCAGCAGCCTTAGCCTCCATGCCACAGCCAAGGTGCACTGGAGAGAGGACGGGGCCAGAATCCTCTCTCCCAGCCAGCCCAGCCAGGGGTTGGGGACCTTAGACCCCCTGGGATTAGTGACAGGGCTGGTGACTCCCAAGGAGGCTCCAAACCAGCCAAGGAGGAGCAGCTGCTAGGAGGACTCTGCAGGTCACAGTCC
This sequence comes from Dermochelys coriacea, assembly GCF_009764565.3. Classification (NCBI taxonomy): domain Eukaryota; kingdom Metazoa; phylum Chordata; order Testudines; family Dermochelyidae; genus Dermochelys; species Dermochelys coriacea. Next base: position 7,955,854 of record NC_050087.2, read on the forward strand.
TGGGGCTCTGGGGTCCCTGGCTTCTGGCTGAGGAAGCCAGGATGAGAACCAGAGATCCTCAGGGAAAACCCTGAACCGAGGCTTGGGGGCAAAGGGAGCTGGGCTAGATCTCAGAGGAGGGGAATATGTTTTTAAAGAGTTTTGGGTATGAATGGCTTATTCCCAGGATCCTGAAGGGAAATTGAGGCAGCGGACTGCAGTGGCATGCTATCCTGCAAAGGGGCAAGCTTGGAGACTGCCATCCTCTTATAGGGCCATATAAGTGCCCTAGACAGAGGTATATGGGGCTAGGTAGGGTGGAGAATGTGGGAATGTTTGTAATATTTCTATGAACAATATGCATGATTCGGTTTCCTCACTCACGTGATGTTGGTGCCCACTGGCTGTGAAGGGGTTAATTGCTCCTCTAGGACACGAGAGTAAGGGATGGCTGTATGTCAGGATAATGGGGCCGGGGTGGGAATGGGGGCTGACAGATAACAGGGGCCTCCGGATGTGTGTGCAGTGGGTATGATGGATAACAGGAGCCCTGGGGTGGGGTGCGGTGGGCATGATGGTAACAGGGGCCCTGGGGTGGGGTGCAGTGGGCATCATGGGTAACAGAGTTCCTGTGGGGGGGTGTGGTGGGCATGATGGGTATCAGGAGCCCTGGGGGGATGTGTGGTAGGTGTAATGGGTAAGAGGGGTCGGGGGGGGGGGGTGCCCTGGGTGTGATGGGGCAAGGAGTCCAGGAAATCTGGGTGTATTTCAAAGAAGCCTTATTGAGGGCATAGGAACAAACCATCCCGATGTGCAGAAAGAATAGCAAATATGGCAGGTGACCAGCTTTGCTTAACAGTGAAATCTTCAGTGAGCTTAAACTCAAAAATGACAGGTTTCAGAGTAGCAGCCGTGTTAGTCTGTATTCGCAAAAACAAAAGGAGTACTTGTGGCACCTTAGAGACTAACAAATTTATTAGAGCATAAGCTTTCGTGAGCTCGATGAAGTGAGCTGTAGCTCACGAAAGCTTATGCTCTAATAAATTTGTTAGTCTGTAAGGTGCCACAAGTACTCCTTTTCTTTAAACTCAAAAAGAAAGCTTACAAGAAGTGAAAATTTGGACAGATGATGACGAAGGAGTATAAAGATATTGCTCGAACATGCAGTGGTGTAATCTGGAAGACCAAGGCCAACTGAAGGGTTTCTACAGGTATGTTAGCAACAAGAAGGAGGTCAGGGAAAGTGTGGACCCCTTACTGAATGGGGGAGGCAACCTAGTGACAGATAATGTGGAAAAAGCTGACGTACTGAATGCTTTTTTTGCCTCGGTTACAAGGTCAGCTCCTAGACTGCTGCATTGGGCAACACAGTATGGGAAGGAGGTGAGCAGCCCTTTGTGGGGAAAGAACAGGTTAAGGACTATTTAGAAAAGCTGGACATGCACAAGTCCTGGGTCCAGATCTAATGCATCCAAGGGTGCTGAGGGAGTTGGCTAATGTGATTGCAGAGCCACTGGCCATTATCTTTGAAAACTCATGGCGACTGGGGGAGGTAAATGTAGTGGAAAAAGGCAAATGTAGTGCCCATCTTTAAAAAAGAGAATCCGGGGAACTACAGACCGGCAAAATCATGGAGCAGGTCCTCAAGGAATTCATTTTGAAGCACTTGGAGGAGAGGAAGATGATCAGGAACAGTCAACATGGATTCACCAAGGGCAAGTCATTCCTGACCAACCTGATTGCCTTCTATGATGAGATAACTGGCTTTGTGGATATGGGGAAAGCAGTGGATGTGATATATCTTGACTTTAGCAAAGCCTTTGATACGGTCTCCCACAGTATTCTTGCCAGCAAGTTTAAAAAGTATGGATTGGATGAATGGACTATAAAGTGGACAGAAAGCTGGCTAGATTGTCAGGTGCAATGGGTAGTGATCAATGGCTTCATGTCTAGCTGGCAGCCGGTATCAAGCGGAGTGCCCAGGGGTCGCTCCTGTGGCCAGTTTTGTTCAACATCTTTATTAATGATCTGGATGATGGGATTAATTGCACCCTCAGCAAGTTCGCAGATGACACTAAACTGGGGGGAGAGGTAGATACGCTGGAGGATAGGGATAGGGTCCAAAGTGATCTAGACAAGTTGGAGGATTGTGCCAAAAGAAATCTGATGAGGTTCAACAAGGACAAGTGCAGAGTCCTGCACTTAGGAAGGAAGAATCCCATATACTGCTACAGACTAGGGACCGACTGGCTAAGCAGCAGTTCTGCAGAAAAAGACTTGGTGATTACAGTGGATGAGAAGCTGGATATGAGTCAGCAGTGTGCCCTTGTTGCCAAGAAGGCCAATGATACATTGGGCTGTATTAGTAGGCGCATTGCCAGCAGATCGAGGGAAGTGATTATTCCCCTCTATTTGGCACTGGTGAGGCCACACCTGGAGTATTGCATCCAGTTTTGGTCCCCCCACTACAGAAGGGATATGGACAAATTGGAGAGAGACCAGCGGAGGGCAATGAAAATTATTAGGGGGCTAGGGCACATGATTTACGAGGAGAGACTGAGGGAACTGGGGTTATTTAGTCTGCAGAAGAGAAGAGTGAGGGGGGATTTGATAACAGCCTTCAGCTACCTGAGGGGGATTCCAAAGAGGATGGAGCTCGGCTGTTCTCAGTGGTGGCAGATGACAGAACAAGGAGCAATGGTCTCAAGCTGCAGTGGGGGAGGTCTAGATTGGATATTAGGAATCACTATTTCACTAGGAGGGTGGTGAAGCACTGGAATGGGTTACCTAGGGAGGTGGTGGAATCTCCTTCCTTAGAGGTTTTTAAGGCCCGGCTTGAAAAAGCCCTGGCTGGGATGATTTAGCTGGTGTTGGTCCTGCTTTGAGCAGGGGGTTGGACTAGATGACCTCCTGAGGTCTTTTCCTACCCTAATCTTTTATGATTCTGTGATTCTATGATGGGTAATGGGGCCCTGGGATGTGTGTGCAGTGGGGGTGATGGGTAAGAGGGGCCCTGAGGGGTATGCACAGTGGGCATGATGTGTAACAGGGGCTCTGGGGGGCTGCGGTGGGTGTGATGGGTAACAGGGGCCCTGAGGGGATGTGCAGAGGGCTTGATGGGTAATGGGCCCAGGGGGAATGTGCAGTGGGTGTGATGGGTATCAGGGGCCCTCGAGGAGGGTGCGGTGGGTGTGATGGGTAACACGGGCCGTGGGGGGGATGTGCGGTGGATGTGACAGGTATCGGGGGCCCTGGGGTGGGGTGCAGTGGGCATGATAGGTAACAGGGGCTCTGGGGGGGTATAGTGAGTGTGACGGTTAAGAGGGGCCCTGGGGGGGAGCGGGAGGTGGACATGATGGGTAACAGGGGCTCTGGGGGCGGTGCGGTGGGTGTGATGGGTAAAGGGGGTCTAGGGTGTGTGTGCGGTGTGCATGGTAGTTAACAGGGATGTACAGTGGGCGTCATGGGTAACAGAGGCCCTGGGGTGTGTGTGTGATGGGTTACAGGGGCCCTGGGGGAGAGGGATGCAGTGGGTGTGGTGGGTAACAGGGGTCCTGGGGGGATGAGCAGTGGGCATGACGGGTATCGGGGGCTCTGGGGTGGGGTGGGTGTGATAGGTAAAGGGGCCCTGGGGTGGGGTGCAGTGGGCGTGATGGGTAACAGGGGCCCTGGGGTAGGGTGCAGTGAGTGTGATGGGTAACAGGAGCCCTGGGGGGATGTGCAGTGGGCGTGACAGGTATCGGTGCCCTGGGGTGCAGTGTGGTGGGCGAGACGGGTAACAGGGGCCCTGGGGAGATGTGCAGTGGGCCTGACAGGTATCAGGGGCCCTGAGGTGAGATGCAGTGGGCGTGATGGGTAACAGGGGCCCTGGGGTGGGGTGCGGTGGGCGTGATGGGTAACAGGGGCCCTGGGGGGATGTGCAGTGGGTGTGAGGGGTAACAGGGGCCCTGTGGGGGATGTGCAGTGGGTGTGATGGGTAACAGGGGCCCTGTGGGGGATGTGCAGTGGGCGTGACAGGTAATGGGCCCTGTGGGGGATGTGCAGTGGGCGTGACAGGTATCAGGGGCCCTGGGGTGAGATGCAGTGGGTGTGATGGGTAACAGGGGCCCTGGGGTGGGGTGCGGTGGGCGTGATGGGTAACAGGGGCCCTGGGGGGATGTGCAGTGGGTGTGAGGGGTAACAGGGGCCCTGTGGGGGATGTGCAGTGGGTGTGATGGGTAACAGGGGCCCTGTGGGGGATGTGCAGTGGGCGTGACAGGTAACGGGCCCTGTGGGGGATGTGCAGTGGGCGTGACAGGTATCAGGGGCCCTGGGGTGAGATGCAGTGGGTGTGATGGGTAACAGGGGCCCTGGGGTGGGGTGCGGTGGGCGTGATGGGTAACAGGGGCCCTGGGGTGGGGTGCAGTGGGCGTGACGGGTATTGGGGGCCCTGGGGTGCGGTGCGGTGGGTGTGACGGGTAACTGGGTGCTGGTGGGGAGCAGTGGGCGTGACGGGTGCTGGATGGTTCACTGGGCGTGATGGACAACAAGGGGCTGGGGTCCAGTGGGGGTGTTTGCTGGGTGGGGGTCCCATGCTCTGGCGGCCTGGCTCCATGACAGTCAGGCACAGGGAGCGCAGGATCTGTCAGAGTCTGTGCGGGGGTCCCTGCCCAGCTGGCACCGAGCCTGGCTCTGGCGGCCCCTACCCCAGCCCCAGGCAGGGTGCTGAGGCTGCAACGGGGATGGAAATGTGGGGAGTGGTCGCCACCGTGTGGCTCTTTGCACAAACTGCCCTGTCCTGCCGCGTTCCCCGGCTTCCCCTCCCTGGGCGCTAATGTGGGCTGCCCCCGCCCCCTGCGCTGGGATCAAGGGGGGGAGGGCGTTTGAAAGAGACCCCCCATCTGATCTGAGCCACACACCCCGGAGGATCCAGGCTGCGGCCGCTCATGTTAAAGCCAGCAAGAAATAACTACATCCTAGCAGGAGACTCAGGGAGCCAGCTTGGGGATGTGATGAGCGCAAGGGGACCAGGAGCCGGGACTCCTGGGTTCTGTCCCTAGCTCGGGGAGGGCAGTAGGGTCTGGTGGGTTCGAGTTAGGGATGGGGAGCCAGGACTCCTGGGTTCTAGGCCTGGCTCTAGCACTGATTCACTTGAGCAAGTCACTTCCCTTCTTTTTGCCTCAGTTTCCCCATCTGTGAAAGGAGGCTAATACTGACCCGTGCAGGGAACAGGGGCACCTCCTGGTGGGGAGGTGGGTGGCTGCGGTGATCAGTGTGTGTGACCTGCCCATGGCAGCTCTGCTCTGTGGCCTGGGAGAGTTGTTGTAATACCCGTGGTGAGCTGCCCCTGCACAGACAGACCCTCTACCCCGGCTCCTGGTCTCTTGCACCCATGAAGACTCTGTCCCAGTCACCTCCCGCTGACTGCTCCTTCTGGCTCCCAGCGGATTATTCCTCATGCTGCCAGCTGGGCAGCCCATGGGCCTCTCATCACAGTGCCGCAGATGTACGAGGGTTGGAGAAACAACTAGGCCCTGGGGGGAAGCGAGAGCTGAATCCAGAGTGAGAATGAGGACGGGGGTCTCCTCCCCACTGGGGACAGCTGCAGGGCTGGGGAGCAGGTCCCTGAGATCCCTGGGTCAGGGACCCAGGGGGAAGCCTTGGCCAGAGCTGGCTTAGGATTGGTCAGGCCAGTCCCCTGGAGTTGCCAGCCCAGCAGGAGATGCTTCCGGGCCAGGGGCCTGTGCTGGGCACCTGCCTCAAGCTGGCCCCAGTGACAGAGGCTTCGGGTCTGGCTGATGAGACCCATCTGCCCTCCTGGTGCTGCCTGGGCTTGGCAGGGCCTGACCCTTTCCCTTCGGGGGCTCGGGAAACGCCCCAGGAAGGGGGACGTGGTAGGAAGGGGCTGGATCGATTGTCTGGGCTTGTCTGTGACTGCACAGACCTGGCTTACCAAAACAATCTGGGGCGGCTGCATCCAGCAGGGCTCTGCCCACAAACGGGCCTCGTTCGCTGGTGGAAGGACCATGCGGAGAAACCATCACGGCTACAGTCTGGAGCCATCCATGTGGATTGTCTCCCAACTGCTGGCCTAGCCCCTGGATCACTGGGCTCCCTACACAGGGGCCTGCCTGTGGGGCAGTATGGGGCTGGGGGCGTTGGAGCTTCACAGCTCAGCATGTGGTACAGAGCAGAGCCTGGGCTGCCCTGTGCACGAGCCCAGTCCATGCCTGCTGGCCCCAGGGCTCACCGAGGCGGGCTCAGAGCACGGGAGGGGGCGGCTCAGCACTTGTGCTGGTAGCAGGGATCTGCAGCCCTCGGGGGTGCAGAGTAAAGTTGCTGTGGGTTGAAATGCCCCGAACGCCATGTCCCCACCACCCCATGCTGGCTGGGGCTGCCCCAGGGGCAGTGGCCAGCCCAGGGGGTTTGCTGAGGAGCAGCCTGGCAGAGGGGAACCGCAGGGGCCCGTGGTGGACTGCAGGCAGAGGAATCTCCCTGTGAATCGCTGCCCCTCACACCTCACCCCACTGCACAGGTCGCAGCTGAGCGAGCTGGGCAGGGAGCTAGTGCGGCCTGGGGTTCAGCAGACAGAAAAGCGCTTTGGGGGAGGGGTGCAATGGGGGAAGTGGGGAGCAGGCTGGGAAGAGAGGAGAGAGTGTGGGGGGAAGTGGGGATGGGGAGCAGGAAGGTGAAATGTGGGGCTAGGGGGAGCAGCAGGAGCTGGAAGGATGTGGAGTGGGGGTGGGGATGAGCAGGGAGCCACCGGGGGGAGGGTCAGGAGGCTGAAGAGTGGGGCTGGGGAGAGCAGCAGGGCTGGAAGTATGGAGAGTGGGGGAGTGAGCAGGGAGCCGGGGGTGGGGAGGTCAGGAGGGTGAAGTGGGGCTGAGGCTGGAACCAGGGGCTGGAAGGATGGAGCGTTCTGGTGCGGAAGGGTGCCAGGGTTGGGGGTCAGGAGGCCTCGCCACTTCTCCGAGGCCCTGCCCCCCGCTCACTCCAGCCCCCATCCCTCTGTCGCTCACTCTCCCTCACCCTCACTCACTGGGGCAGGGGGTTGGGAGGGGGGAGGGGAGGGGATGAGGGCTCTAACTGGGGGGTGCAGGCTCTGGGGAGGGGCCAGAAATGAGGGGTTCAGGGTAGAGGAAGGGGATGCGGGCTGGGGAAATGGATTGGGGTGCAGGGGGAGTGAAGGCTCTGGCTGGGGGTGCAGGCTCTTGGAGCCAAGGAGGAAGGGTTTAGGGTGCAGAAGGGGCTCCAACCTGGCACAGGGGTTGGGGTGTGGGAGGGGGTGCATGGTGCAGGGTCCGGGAGGGAGTTTGGGTGCAGGAGAGGGCTCAGGGCTGGGGCAGGGGGTTGGGGTGCAGGAGGGGCTGAGGGGATGTGGGCTCCAACCAGGTACTTCTTACCTCAGGTGGCTCCCAGAAGGGGCGAGCAGGGAGCTTGGGGTGAGCGAGACAGGGGCCAGGCCAGTTCATAGCACCCCTGGATTTATTGGCTGGCTCAGGTTCTGCAAATACAGACTCTGGAAGGGGAGGAGCAATTCCTAGCCCGGAAGGGCGGGGAGGAGAGTGAATGTCTGAGCTCGGGCAAATAGAACCTACCCAAGTGGCTTCGGGGCCCCGTGCACCCAGCTGATGGTCTTCTGTCCACCGGTGCTGGCTTCTATTTTTCCTGGGGGGGGGGCTCCACTCCCACAGTGCCCAAGGCCTCACCCCCACTTCACCCCTCCCCCGAGGCCCTACCCTTGCTCCATCTCTTCCCACCCCCACCCTGCTCCCTCATCTACGGCCGCGCCCTTGCTCTGCCTCTTAACACCCCCGCCCCGCTCTCTCCTGAGGCCCCGCCCTTGCTCCGCCTCTTCCCACCCCATCCCGCTCCCTCACCTGAGGTCCTGCCCTTGCTCCGCCTCTTCCCACCCCTATCCCGCTCCCTCACCTGAGGCCCTGCCCTTGCTCTGCCTCTTCCTGCCCCTGCTCCACCCAGTCCCCCGAGACCCCCTGCCTGCTCGCTTCTCGCCACTCTCCACCCTCCCCCAGTGCCTCCAAACAGCTGATCAGCGGCCGCGCGGCTGGTGGATCCTAGAGCCCTGGAGCACCCATGGAGTCAGCACCTCCGCTTCTCTCAGCCCATTGGTGCATTTCAACGCAAGCCACCACTGTGATCAGTAGGAGTTGTTTTAGATCCCCATGTGGCATTGAACAGAGTCTGGCATGATATGCTCGTCGTGAAACTCTGCCAGAGGGGAATCCGTGGTACGCTGTCCCTGTGGCTGAGAGATTTCCTGCAGTGCAGCCAAATAGCAGTGAATCGAAACGGTAATGTTTGGAAGACAAGGCCAGTCAGGGCGGGAGTCCTCAGGGCTGTTTTAAGCCCTTGTTTCCTCCCGCTGTCCTCCTCCGGCCCATCGGGCTGGTTTCGTCTGTTCACACGGTGCAGACAATCCTGTGCTTCATGTCTCTGATCAAGTTGGGAAGAGCAAACGGGACAAATGCTCAATTTTGACCAGCCCTGTGCAGGGAGGAGGCTGGGCTGAAGATGGGGAGAAAGGGTTCGGGGGGAGCAGGGTTCCAGTGACCAGCGACAGCGTCGAGTGGGGGGCAGGCAGGTTTCTAGTGACCAATGAAAATCTGGGGGGGAGAGGGGATGCCTCAGATGAGTAGCTGGGGCCAGCCCGTGGGAGGGGGCTTGGGTCAGCCCCACACAGTGTCCCATTTGCCCTTTGGAAGCATGACGGTCACTAGAACTGTTCTAGCTTGCTGACACAAGCGGCTCAGGGGACTTTGTTTTTCCTGTTAATGGTACAAAGTTGTGAATAGCGACGTCTCAGCTAATTAGAGTAGTTAGTTTTCTCCATTGTTAGCGGAGTGTAGTCCATTCCCGGTGCTGAGACTTGCCACCTCGGTCACTGATCTTCCAGCCTTGTGCCTCCTGCAGCAAGGCTATGCCCCTGAGCAACCCGCACTCCAGATGCCTGAAGTGGCGGGTGAGGCTCACACTGGGGACAGCTGCAAGCCCTGTACCGAGACGGAGCGGGAGGCTAGATTGAAGTCCCTGCTGGTGGAGGCAGCGCTGAGACCCTTGGCATCAGTGCAGAACGCTCCTCCCACCGGGTGGGTCCCTTGCTCCACCCTCCATCCCCGGCGGGGCGAGGAAGAAGCAGAAGCTGCTGGCCGTGAGAGGACATTCCCCACACCCAAGGAAGGACAGGCACAGAGAGCAGAGGGGGGGGCGACCCATGTCAGGCCACTCCTCTGCTCTGGCAGCCCAGTAGTTGGTGCCATTGAGTCCGGCCCTTACGCGGGTATTGTTGAGTCAGGCTCCAGAAGACCCACTGGCACCAGCAGGCTGGCGTGGTACAAGCGCTGTTGTGATGCCATCCACACCAGAGGCATTCGCTGCTGCCAGGGACCTGCGGTACAAGAATGAGTGATGTTGGTGCCAGTGGGCAGGAGGGAGCCACTGGTCAGCATTCGGTACCAGGCCCCCTGGTGCCATCCAGGTTGGCCCCGCCGGAGTGTTCCCTGCCTCAGCCTGGTCTCCAGCACCGGTGGGAACAGCTCCTCCATGGTCGCCAGGCAAAGATTCCTTGTCCCTGGAGTCAGAGGTGGGGTCGTCCTCCTCCCGCCTGAGGAGTTGACCCCACATGCCTCCAGCCATCCCAGCCTGGATGAGGACCCGGCTGCTTGGTCTCGATGGCAAGTCACATGGACACAGGGAAGGACATGGAGATGTTGTCTGAGTTTATATCTTAGCAAGCCCTGCGCAAACTTTAATGGGGCAAAGAAAAGGTACTTCCCTGGCCTGAGGGCTTCCCCCTGCTGAATTGGAGCGACTGTCTGAGAGTCATGGAGCTGTCGGAGTGTCTCAGAAAAAGTTTTATACTGGAGGGTATTGGGCAGCTTAAGGCAGTGGTTGCTAAGCCTAAGACCGACCCCTGGGGTGCTTCACTTAATACCGGCTGCCAACTGGACATGGAGCCGTGGGGTCATGACTCGCCAAGCCCGACAATCTAGCCAGCTTATTGTCCACCCTACCGTCCATTCATCCAGCCCGTACTCCTTTAACTTGCTGGCAAGAATACTGTGGGAGACTGTATCAAAAGCTTTGCTAAAGTCAAGATATATCACATGCACTGCTTTCCCCTCATCCACAGAGCCAGTTATCTCGTCGTAGAAGGCAATCCAGTTGGTCAGGCATGACTTGCCCTTGGGGAATCCATGTTGACTGTTCCTGATCACCTTCCTCTCCTCCAAGTGCTTCAAAATGGACTCCTTGAGGACCTGCTTCATGAGTTTGCCGGGGACTGAAGTGAGGCTGACTGGTCTGTAGTTCCCCGGGTTCTCTTCCTCCCCTTTTTAAAATATGGGCGCTACATTTGCCTTTTCCCAATCGTCCGGGACCTCCCCCGATTGGCACGAGTTTTCAAAGATAATGGCCCATGGCTCTGCAATCACATCTGCCATTTCCCTCAGCACCCTCAGATGCATTAGATCTGGACCCATGGACTTGTGCAGGTCCAGCTTTTCTAAATATGATGGTGTTCAGAAGAGGGATTTAGATTTATTAGGAACTGGGAAACCTTTTGGGAAAGGAGGAGCCTATACAGGAAGGACGGGCTTCACCTAAACCAGAGGTGGACTAACTCCTGCTCTGCCCCTGAGCTCCTGGCTCCTCCCCTGCAGCCTCAGCTCCCTGCCCGACCTGGTGCTCTGTGCTGCACGGTGGCATGGCTGGCTCCAGCTGGGCGGCACGGCTACATATCCTGGTGCTCTGGGCAGCGCGGGTGTAGCGCCACCAGCCACCGGTGCTCCAGGCAGCGCGGTAAGGGGGCATGGAACAGGGGGGTTGGATAGAGGGCAGGGGAGTTCAGGGTGGTGGTCAGGGGGAGAGGATGTGGATGGGGTTGGGGGTGGTCAGAGGGCAGGGAACAGGGGGTTTAATAGGGGCAGGGGCCCCAGGGGGGCAGTCAGGAAGGAAAGGGGGGTTGGATGGGGCGGTGGGGGGCAGTCAGGGACAGGGGGTCCAGGGGCGGTCAGGGGACAGGGAATGGGGGGAGTTGGATGGGGCAGGAGTCCTGTGGGGGGCTGTCAGGAAGCGAGAAGCAGGAGGAGTCAGATAGGAGGTGGGGACGGGGCTACGCCTGGCTGTTTGGGGAGGCACAGCCTCCCCTAATCTGCTTTCCATTCAATTTTGGAAACTCGATGTGGCCTCAGGCCAAAAAGTTTGTCTGCCCCTGCAGAGCCGGTGTAACCACTAGGCGAACTAGGTGGGGACAGGACATGCTTGGCGGAGGGGGCGGAATTGGGTGGGAAGAGGCGGGGCAGGTGGGGGTGGGGCCTGGGGCAGGTACCTGTCAGTCTCCAATGCTTGGGCCACACCAGGGCCAGCAGCCTCTTCACCTCGGAGTCTCCCCTGCTTGCCCAGGGGCCACTCCTCCTCTCAGGCTCCCCGGCCGCTGCCGCAGGGGCAGGCAGGGAGCGTAGGCGCCCTGGGCTCGGGCCGCCCGGCTCCCCCTGAGTGGCGCCCGGTTCCTGCTGCTCTCGGCCGGCAGGTGCGGGGCCCCAGCCGAGCCTGGCCCCTTGCGTCTCCTCCGCGGTGGCACCCCCGCCTGCTTCCTCCCGGGCGGCCGCAACGGCAGTGGCTGGGGAGCCTGAGAGGAGGAGTGGCCCCCGGGCAAGTGGGGGAGATTCCGAGGTGAAGAGGCTGCTGGCCCTGGTGTGACCCTAGCACTGGAGACTGACAGGAGCCTCCCCCTTCCCCATCCCAGCACCGCCTGCCCCCCAACCCAGTGAGTGTTACCTGCCCCACCAGCCTCTGTGCCCTGCCCCATACTGTCAGCCACCCCAAGCTCACTGTGACATCAGTACCCCTTGGCAAAGGGCCCCCTGATCTTCACAAACAGGTGTGCCCCTCCCCTGCAGCCTCAGTTCATTGTCTTACAGGACACTTACCCACAAAGAGGAACGTGGAAGGGATCTACACAAGGCTGGTAACTTGTCAAGAGTGAGAACTTTGTGAGATGTGTGCATGGGTAATAATGGTCTCGGACACCATCCGATGGTCCAGGGACATCTATATCAAACACATCACCAGCCACCGACAGTACCAGGAGGTACGACCTCGTGCATCAACTATGGAAAGAGACTGAGAGACTTTTTCCATTGGACCGTATGAACTGGACCCATAAATTCACTGAACATTAAATCCCACCAAATGAAGGTAAATCCAACCCTCATCATCGTATCCACTCATTATACTTCACACCTATATGAACAACATACCCCTATATCTCAATGTCTGTACTTTGACCCATTAAACTTTTACCCCCAATCGGGGAGATTGCAGATTATGTATTCCTTACACCACCCATTCCTAAACCGAATTTCACACCCCTTGATAATCTGTACCTTATGCCCTGATAACCAGAAACTTCTATGCTTAAACTCTGTACTGTTTTCTTTTTACTTCAACATCTTCTTAATAAAATTATTAAAGGAATAATGTATTTACCTTAGAAGTCTGCTTTACAGACTTGGAGTGGAAATTAGTCACGAGGGGATAATGGCCCTTTGGGGCACAGGGGATTTGTCATCCTGCCTAACCTGGCTGGTGATGCAGGCAAGGCTCAAGTGTTTAGCTTTGCACAATAGTAAGACTTTAAATAGGACACCATCAGAGGCAATGGCAAACAACTGAAATGCCTTAAAGGTAAAAAAAGAAACATTACAACAGCTGTTACCTGTTCAGACAGGTTGTTTATAATGCTAAGTTTACTAGTTTTCGGACGTTGTCGGGGGTGGGGGAGGCACAAGGTGGAAGTTTCACCTAAGGTGCAAAATATCCTTGCACCTGTTCTGTGCCCCTGACCTAAATCAAAATGGAACCAGGTGGCTGACATGGAAAATTAAAAAGGTCATAGAGGAGTTTTTAAACAAACAGCTGCGAGAAAGTCAACAGATGTGGAGGAGCACGTGGTTTGGACAGAGATAGCCCTTTAAAAATCTTGAATGAATCAAACAGTGCCATCATATCTCTGTGGATAGCACAGGCACCAGCTTCCTCTGGGCCCCCAGGGGTGCTCAACCCTCTGCTCCGCCCTAGGCCCCAGCCCCACTGACCCCTTTCCCCAAGGCCCTACCCCCACCCCGCCTCTTCCCACCCCGTTCTGCCCCAGGCCCCACTCCCACGTGCCCCGCCTCTTCCCACCCAATTCTTGCCCCTCCCCCCCGAGCATGTCCTGCCCCCACTCCTCCCTCTCCCCTCCACAGTACCTCCTGCATGCTGCAAAACAGCTGATTGTAGCAGGCAGGAGGCACTGGGAGGGAGCGGGAGGAATTGATCTGCAGGGCTGCCGGTGGCCAGGAGGTGCTGGGGGGTGGGGGAGAATTGGCTGCTGGTGGGTACTAAGCACCCACTCATTTCTTCCCTTGGATGTTCCATCCCTGGTGAACACGAATCCCAGGCTTGAATAATCAGAGTATAACTGTAGGAATAGACTACTGACCACCTGACTGGGATGGTGGCGCTGATTGTGAAATGCTCAGGGAGATTAGAGAGGCTACAAAAACAGAAAACCTAATAATAACGGGGGATTTCAACTACCCCCATATTGACTGGGAACAGGTCACCTCAGGACATGATGCAGAGATACAATTTCTAGACATCATTAGTGATGGTTTCTTGGAGCAGCTAGTCCTGGAACCCATGAGGGGAGAGGCGATTCTGGATTTAGTCCTAAATTGAGCATAGTATCTGGTCCAAGATGTGAATATAGCTGAACCGCTTAGTAATGGTGATCACAGTGTAATTAAATTTAACATCCTGATAGGGAGAAAAACACCAAAGAAATCCACCACAGGAACATTTCACTTCAAAAAGGGGAACTACACAACACCAAGAAGGCTAGTTAAATGGAAATTAAAAGGAACATTCACAAACGTGAAATGCCTGCAAGCTGCATTGAAACTTTTTAGAAACATCATAAAAGAGGTTCAAACTACATGTATACCCCAAATAAAAAACAAAATAGTAAGAGGACCAAAACAATCTTGCCATTTAATAAGACAAAAAATATCATACTGACTCTATCTGGTACACCCACACCTTGAATACTGTGTGCAGATGTCGTTGTCCCATCTCAAAAAAGATATATTGGAATTGGAAAAGGTTCAGAAAAGGGCAACAAAAATTATTAGAGGTATGGAATGGCCTATGAGGAGAGATTAATAAAACTGGGACTTTTCAGCTTGGAAAAGAGATGGCTAAGGGGGGATAAGAGAGAGGTCTATAAAAGCATGACTGGTGTGGGGAAAGTAAATAAGGAAGTGTTATTTATTCCTTCTCATAAACAAGAACTAGGAGTCACCAAATAAAATTATTGGGCAGCAGGTTTAAAACAAACAAAAGGAAGTTTTTTTTCACATAACGCGCAGTAAGTCTGTGGAACTCTTTGCCAGAGGATGTTATGAAGGCCAAGACTACAACAGTGTTAAAAAAAGAACTACATAAGTTAATGGGGGATAGGTCCATCAGCAGCTATTAGCCAGGATGGGCTGGAACAGTGTCCCTAGCTTCTGTTTGCCAGAAGCTGGGAATGGGCGACAGGGGATGGATCCCTTGTTGATTACCTGTTCTGTTCATTCCCTCTGGGGCACCTGGCATTGGCTACTGTTCAAAGACAGAATACTGGGCTAGATGGAACCTTGGTCTGACCCTGTCTGGCCATTCTTATGTTCTTACCATGGCTAAACAAAAGAGTTAGAGACAAAAAGACATCTTTTAAAAATTAAAAGTAAAATCCTACTGAGGAAAATAGAAAGGAACAAATTCTGGCAAGTCAAGCATAAAAGTATAATTAGGCAGGCCAAAAACAGAATTTGAAGAGCAACTAGCAAAAGACACAAAAACTAACAATGAAATTTTTTAAAGCACCTCAGAAGCAGGAAGCCTGCCAAGCACTCAGTGGGGCCACAGGACAACTGAGGTGCTAAAGGAGCACTCTAGGAAGACAAGGCTGTTGAGGAGAAGCTAAATGAATCTTTTGCAGCAATTATCACTGCAAAGGATGTGAGGGAGATTCCCACACCTGAGCCATACATTTTAGGTGACAGATCTGAAGAACTGTCCCAGACTGAGGTGTCAATAGAGGAGGTTTTGGAACAAACTGATAAATTAAGCAGTAGTAAGTCACAAGGACCAGCTGTAATTCACCCAAGAATTCTGAAGGAACTGAAATATGAAATTGCAGAATTACTGACTGTGGTTTGCAACCTATCATTTAAATCAGCCTCTGTACCAGATGACTGGAGGATAGTTCGCACCAATTTTTTAAAAAGAGCTCCAGAGACGATCCTGGCAATTATAGGCTGGTGAGCCTAACTTCAGTACCAGGCAAATTGGTTGAAACTACAGTAAAGAACAGAATTATTGGACACATAGATGAACACAATATGTTGGGGAAGAGTCAACACGGCTTTTGTAAAGGGAAATCATGCCTCACCGATCTATTAGAATTCTTTGAGGGTGTCAACAAACATGTGGCCACGGGTGATCCAATGGACATCGTGAACTTGGACCTTCAGAAAGCCTTTGACAAGGCTCCTCAGCAAAGGCTCTTAAGCAAAGTAAGCCATCATTGGATAAGAGGCAAGGTCACCTCATGGGGTTCGTAACTGGTTAAAAGATAGGAAACAAAGGTAGGAATAAACTGTAAGTTTTCACAGTGGTAAATAGCATAAATAGTGGGGTCCCCCAAGGATCTGCACTGGACCCAGTGCTGTTCAACATTGTGTGTTGTTGTCACCCCCGGATGCAGTCTGGAAGCCGTGGGAACTGCTGCGCCCCTCTAACCTCCCAGCAGGGCTGGCCTTCCCTAAACTGCTTTGTTGGTGACTCACAGCCCCTTCAGGCCCTGTTATCACGCAACATGACAGCAGGTGGTGCCACACACCCAAACTGAGCTATCTGAGTGCCTTACTCAAAAACAGGCAGGAGATGACAGACTATTTTCCAGCTCCTCCCCTTTGCACTAGGGTGACCAGATAGCAAGTATGAAAAATCAGGACAGAGGATGGGGGGTAATAGGCACCTATGTAAGAAAAAGCCCCAAATATCGGGACTGTCCTTATAAAATCGGGACATCTGGTCAACCTACTTTTCACCCTTGCTGGAGTATAAACCCAGAATTATACCATCTTACACTGCACAGGGATCTCTATGAAGTAAGCTTATTAATATGTTTGCTTTCCCCTCAATGTGGGGAAAATATGCACAACACGCTGGTGTTAACCAAGCTGCAATTTTTCCCAGACACTTCACTTAAAAGCACACTGGTTTAGATTAAAACATAAAACAAGTTTATTAACTACAAAAGATAAATTTTAAATGATTATGAGTGATAGCAAACAGATCAAAGCAGATTACCTAGTAAATAAACAAAAATCACAAATTAAGCTTAAAAAACAAGAAAGATTAGATATGAATTAGCAAATTCTCACCCTGGCTGGTGATACAAGCAGTCCACCAGGTTCTTTTAGTCTGGGACCAGCACTTTCCCCTGGTTCAGTCTTTGTTCCTCAGGTAATTCCAGGAGTTCTCTTGTGTGGGGAGTGAGGCCCCTAGATGATGTCACACCCCGCCTTATATAGCTTTAACTTATAGCGGGAATCCTTTGTCCCAAACACAGTTCCCAGCCCTGTTTGTGGAAAAATACAGGTATCAAAATGAGGTTCAGTGTCATGTGAACTGGTCACCTGCCCTTGCTGAGTCAGAGCAGCCATTACTTACAGGCTGTCTGGAGGTTCTCAGGAAGGCTGACCAGGTGGGGGATATGCTTCTGCTAAGGCCTATTGTTTTTCCTAATGGCCCATTACCCTGAACATGGCCTTCACAACCAGCTGTCCAGTCTGGAAGCCTTTTGCCTAGGGGATGCTACCCAGGTGTAACCACATTTGAAATACAAATACCTAGTAAATATTCATAACTTCAAATACAAAAATGATACATGCACACAAATAAAATAATCCTATTTAGCAAATTATAACTTTTCCATAGACACCTGACAAGACATATCCTGTACAAAATGCATCATAATTATGTCATAATTGGTCGGCGATCCCTTTCTTTCACAGGTTTTATTTTTCATGGGTCCTTTGGTGACTGAAGAGTCTGACAGGTGAAGTGATCAACCAGGAGTCCCTAGTCACAGACACACATGCAGACGGTGACCGCATGATGGTCATCATGTGTCCCTGGACTGGGGTAGGGGGGCATTTTCAGCAGCAGCAGTCTTGACTGAGCAGGCCTTTTTAGGAACTCTTTGCTCGCCCCATATGGGGAAGGGGCTAGAAAAGGTGCCCCAAACATAGGCTATCCCACCATACCTGACTGGAGAATCATGTCCAGCGGGATCACTCCCAATGCAGTCGAAAAACAAAAATGTTTCTTGCAACTTGGAATGTCCATTCCCTACAAGACGATGCAAAAAGTGAAAGATCAAAATGCAGACCAGCAATTGTTGCCTGAGAAGTCTCACAAAATCGACATCACTGCTCTCAGAGAAACAAGACATGCAGATGAAAGCCACTTGAGGGAAGAGGGCGGTGGTTACACTTTCTTCTGGAAAGAAAAACCAGCAAGCAACAGGTGAATACACGGTATTGGCTTTACAATCAAAAATCTTCTATTCAACCGCCTGACTGAGCTCCCTTTTGGCATCAACGAGAGCCTTATGACCCTCCGCATCCAATTGATCAATAAGTATCTGCCACTATCATCTGTGCATATGCACCAACTCTTGACTTTGAAGAATTACAGAAAGCATCCTTCTACACTGTCATAATTATATCATAATCATGCAGCTATGAATAATATGGGGGTGCAATGTCACAAACATATTCATCAATGACCTGGGAAAAGGGGTAAACAGTGGGGTGGCAAAGTTTGCAGACAAAACTGAATTATTCATCACAGTTAAGTCCAAAGCAGACTGTGAAAAGTTACAAAGGGACCTCACAAAACTGGGTGATTGGGTAACAAAATGACAGATGAAATTCAATGTTGATAAATGCAAAGTAATGCACATTGAAGAACACAATCCCAATGATAAATTAGCTGTTACCACTCAAGAAAGAGATCTTGGAGTCATTGTGGATGGTTCTCTGAAAACATCTGCTCAATGTGTAGCAGCAGTCAAAAAAGTGAACAGAATGTTAGCAACCATTA
Organism: Dermochelys coriacea; assembly: GCF_009764565.3. Lineage (NCBI taxonomy): Eukaryota > Metazoa > Chordata > Testudines > Dermochelyidae > Dermochelys > Dermochelys coriacea. Next base: position 7,974,031 of record NC_050087.2, read on the forward strand.
GGAAAGGGATAGATAATGAGACTGTAAATATTATAATGCCACAATATAAATCCATGGTACCACCTTGAATTCTGCATGCAGTTCTGGTCACCCCATCTCAAAAATATATATTAGAATTGGAAAAGGTACAAGAGGAGGGCAACAAACATGTATCAGGCCAGGGGACGGAACAGCTTCCATATGAGGAGTGATTAAAAAGACTGGTTTCAGAGTAGCAGCCGTGTTAGTCTGTATCCGCAAAAAGAAAAGGAGTACTTGAGGCACCTTAGAGACTAACAAATTTATTTGAGCATAAGCTTTCGTGAGCTACAGATCACTTCATCGGATGCATTCAGTGGAAAATACAGTGGGGAGATTTATATACACAGAGAACATGAAACAATGGGTGTTACCATACAGACTGTAAGGAGAGTGATCAGGTAAGGTGAGCTATTACCAGCAGGAGAGTGGGGGGCACTGGCAGAGCTGTGTGGGGAGGTTAGCAGGGGGCTGTGGGTCAGGAGGTCATTGGCAGAGCTGGAGGGAGCATGGGTGTAATGGCATGCTAAACTGTATTATACTGTTATGCCACTAGGTGGCGCGTGTGTAGCATGGTTTATTAAGCTAACCTCAGCAGTACCCAGCAGAGCATCAAAGGACCGTAGGGAAGACAGATCTTCTGTGTATCTCTCTGAGATGGAAGCTGGGTAGCCAGCCCATAGCTGGTACACTTACCCCAGATCAATTGGCACTCCAGATCTTACGCCAAAGACAATGCTGGCCGCCAATTGTATAGTAAACTAACTAAAGGCTTATTAGCTAAGAAAAGAAAACGAGAGTTATTAAGAGATTAAAGCAGGTGAACTATACACACTGGGGAGTCACAGCGTGTAATGCCAAATGGTGGCAGTGATCTCATAAACAGCCAGTTTCCCGAAAGTCTTTTCAGGGTACCCAGATTGTCTCTGGGGATCTCTGCTACACTTCCCTGTCAGAGTCCAAACAGTCCAGAGATGAAGGAACTTTCCTTGGATCCCTTCTTATAGCTTCCTCTCACAGCAAACAAGCTGTCAGGGTCACTACCCACGTGGGCTTTTCCTCTGATGATGGTGAATGAGGAATGCACTTAGAGTCTTTGACCTCTGGTCATCACACACAATGGCCACTTGCTTTGAAATTAGGACTTTTCAGTGAAAGTCCTTCATTAGCATTCCACAACTTTTTTGCTGGGTTATTTAGTTACAGGGCTATAGTCAGTGTAAATGTTCCCTGCTGCGTCATAACAGGATACCGGGAAGTGAAAACAATGCAAGTAACATCCCATTAGTTTTATGAAGTCTAAACCCTAAATACACTCTTCTACCTTCAACAATAACTTTGATCTATACTAATACACAAGTGAATTGGACGGAATACACTCTGGCATGAGCTCGACTGCCAGTGTCACATTTTATACATCAGAGAATTGTGGTTCAGGAAAGAACATGTTTTCACCAGAGAATTCAAGGACCAGAGGAAAATACCGGATATTTTATAAGGGCTCTGCGTACATTGGCTGAAAAATGTGATTCAGAAACTGCAAAACGTGTAAATACCAGAGACAAGCTGATTATTGCGTTAACAGATAAAAATCTTCCACAACAGCTATAATTAAAACCAGATTTAACCCTACGCAGAGCTATTCAGATAGCAAAGAGTGTGAGCTGGTGAGACAGCAAAACAAAGAGCAACTTGCCAAACAAAAAACTAACTTAGAAGTGTTAAAATATGCAGCGTGAGTGCTACAAGTCATTACCATTAGACATCTGAGGCAAGAAGAGAGAACTCCCAGACTAAGAGGGACAAATTCCAGTCACACACCAAAGCCTAACAGCCTAAATGCACAAGATGTGGAAAAATTCATATCCCCACCACTTCTCTGCCTCCTCCCCTGAGCTCCTCCTGGAAACCACTAAGTGCTGCCAAACAGCTGTTTGGCGGCGGGAAGCGCCTAGAGGTAGGTAGAGGAGAGGGGATGAGGCGCGCTGGAGGACAGCGGGGGAGGGGAGTTTGGTGGCTGCAGAAAATGACTGGAGGGGGCCGCGGGGAGCTTGGCGGGCGGCAGCAAATAGCTCCTCGAGCTGCATGCGGGCTGCCTGTTTGAGACCCCTGATCTAGACCATCCCTGACAGGTGTTTGTCCAACCTGCTCTTAAAAATCCCCAATGATGGAGATTCTACCACCTCCCTAGGCAATTTATTCCAGAGCTTCACCACCCTGACAGTTAGGAATTTTTTCCTAATGTCCAACCTAAACTGCCCTTGCTGCAATTTAAGCCCATTGCTTCTTGTCCTATCCTCAGAGGTTAAGAAGAATAATTCTTCTCCCTCCTCCTTGTAATAACCTTTTATGTACTTGAAAACTGTTATCATGTCCCCCCTCAGTCTTCTCTTCTCCAGACTAAACAAACCCAATTTTTTCAGTCTTCCCCCATAGGTCATGTTTTCTATACCTTTAATAATTTTTGTTGCTCTTCTCTGGACTTTCTCTAATTTGTCCACATCCTTCCTGAAAGTGGCACCCAGAACTGGTCACAAAACTCCAGTTGAGGCCTAATCAGCACAGAGTAGAGTGGAAGAATTACTTCTTATTGTGATGGGTTCAGTCACAGAGACCCCCTTGGGACTGTCACCTGATGTGCTGAAATTACCTCTGAGACCATTTTCCCTGCCAGCTTGGGACTTCCAGAACCCTGCCTTGTTGAGCCAGACAAGCTAGCCTGCTGCAACACAGACCCAGGGTCTGGTCCATGCCCTCAAAGCTGCAGACTTAACTGAAAACAGTTTAGCAGGTTACCTATCTCTCAGAAACCCAGTTCCCAATGGGATCCAAATCCCAAATAAATCCATTTTACTCTGTACAAAACTTATACAGGGTAAATTCATAAATTGTCCACTCTCTATATCACTGATAGAGAGATATGCACAGCTGTTTGCTCCCCCAGGTATTAATCACTTACTCTGGGTTTATTAATAAAGAAAAGTAATTTTATTAAGTATAAAAAGTAGGATTTAAGTGGTTTCAAGTAATAACAGACAGAACAAAGTAAGTCACCAAGCAAAATAAAGCAAAACACGCAAGTCTAAGCCCAATATATTAAGAAACTGATTACAGGTAATATGTCACCCTCAGAGATGTTCCAATAAGTTTCTTTCACAGACTAGACTCCTTCCTAGTCTGGGCCCAATACTTTCCCCTGGTACAGTCCTTGTTAGTTCCAGCAGACATCTCAGGTGGTAAGCAGGGGTTTTCTCATGACTAGCACCCCTTTTGTCCCGCTCCACCCCCTTTTATAGCTTTGGCACAAGGCAGGAATCTTTTGTCTCTCTGGGTCCCCACCCCTCCTTCTAAATGGAAAAGTACCAGATTAAGATGGGTTCCAATATCATGTGACATAGTCACATGTCATTGTAAGACCCCTAGTCTCCATTCTTCCTGCATTGGCCCACATGTACACAGGAAGGCTTGCAGGTACATAAACCATTTACAACCAATTGTCCTAGTCAGTGGGAGCCATCAAGATTCTAAACCACCATTAATGGCCCACACTTTGCATAATTACAGTAGGACCTCAGAGTCATACTTCATATTTCTAGCTTCAGATACAAGAATGATACATGCTGTGACAAAGTTCCTGCTCTACCTTGGTGGGTCTTGCACTTATTGGCGGATTTGCTCGCCTTGGAGCTTCACGGCAGCCCTCAGCTTGGCCGTTTTTCTGAATTCACAGTCCAGGTCGACTCCTCCTGTGTCTGACCAGGAGTTGGGAGGATTTGGGGGGAACCCGGGCCCGCCCTCTACTCCAGGTTCCAGCCCAGGGCCCTGTGGAATGCAACTGTCTAGAGTGCTTCCTGGAACAGCTGTGCGACAGCTGCAACTCCCTGGGCTACTTCCCCATGGCCTCCTCCCAACACCTTCTTTATCCTCACCATAGGACCTTCCTCCTGGTGTCTGATAATGCTTGTACACCTGAGTCCTTCAACAGTCCGCGTTCTCATTCTCAGCTCCTAGTGCCTCTTGCTCCCAGCTCCTCACACGCACACCACAAACTGAAGTGAGCTCCTTTTTAAAACCCAGGTGCCCTGATTAGCCTACCTTAATTGATTCTAGCAGCTTCTTGATTGGCTGCAGGTGTTCTAATCAGCCTGTTTTAATTGTCTCCAGAAGGTTCCTGATTGTTCTGGAACGTTCCCTGTTACCTTACCCAGGGAAAAGGGACCTACTTAGCCTGGGGCTAATATATCTGCCTTCTATTACTCTCCTATACCATCTGGCCTGACCCTGTCACAATGCATACAAATAGGAGGAATATATTCAGTAGATTATAATCTTCATTATGATACCTTACAAGAGCCCTTTTGCATAAAGCATATTCCAGTTACATCATATTCACACTCATAAGCATATTTCCATAAAACATATGGAGTGCAACGTCACACTTGTGTCTTGCTTACAATATTCCTGCTAATACATCCCACAATGATGTTTACTTTTTTTGCAACAGCGTTACACTGTTGACTCATATTTAGTTTATGATCCAGTATGACCTCAAGATCTCTTTCTGCAGTACTCCTTCCCATTTTGTATGATGACACAAAACCTGCCTGGAGAGTGAAACTAAAGATTCATGGCAAGACTATTGACTTTAAATTGGGTCAGGAGCAGAAGTCATAGTCATCTCAGAAAGGATTTACAATGACCATCAGCCCCTCCCAGAGCTGAAGCCACCTGACACAGCCCTGACCGACCCTGGAGGTATCCTGAACCGCATGGGCCAGTTCACCACAGAAACAACTTACAAAGACAAAAGCTTTGCATTTAGAGTGCATGTGATCAAACAATCAAAGACCAAGAACCTTCTCAGCCGCAGCATGGCAGCCATGATAGACCTAGTGAGGGAGATGGAAGAACTTGATGGCATATTTGATGATATTGGACTTTTGAAAGGACATCCAGTACAAATCAACTTACGAGACCATGCTGAACCATACAGTGTACAAACACCTCTACCAGAGGTGGAAGACTCTTGGAAGAGAGTAGCTGCAGATTTATGTGAATTCAGAGGACATCATTAGCTAGTCATTATGGACTATTTTCCCAGGTAGATAGAAACCATGTATTTGAAAGACATAACATGTCACAGTGGTATGGAGAAACTGAAGTGCCCATTTGCTCACTGCAGTATTTCAGAGCAACTAGTGATGGACAACGGACCTCAATTCACTCCAGCAGAATTTAAATAATTCCAAATGAAATATGATTTTGATGGTATTACTGGCAGCCCACATTACTCACAAATGAATGAAGAGGGTGAGAGAGCTATACAGACAGTGAAGAAAATCCAACAGCAGGAAGATCCAGTCCCTTGCTCTTCTGAGATACAGATCAACACCAATCATGGCTACTGGATACAGTCCAGCACAACTCCTAATTAGGAAGCACCTCAGAAATACTATACTATTGGGACAGATCCTATCTCCAGAGTGGCTGGACATGAAGAGAGTAGCCAAATCAGAGAAAAGGGCAAAAAGACTCTACAAACACTTTTTACAACAGATGTCATGCAGCGACCGGCTGGGTCTAGCACCTAGTGACCTTGTTTGTGCCAAATAGGATGGGGGAACAGCAGGACAACTCCACCTAGCATAAAGAAAAGGAATTCAGCACCCAGATCATATGTGACTGAGGCCGACATCTACAGTTTGTTCCTCAGCCAGAGCAATCGCTACAGATGGTGGATAGACTCAAGGATTCCAAAGCGACCGCAGGCAGTTATTGCCGCTAACGGACAGCCAGATGAACAGGTTGTTATGAGTTTAGGTTGCCCTCACCCCTACTGCCAGCACTGCCTGAGGAGAGAGACTCCCCTTCCCTGCAGCACAGCGCCCCCTACTGCCAGCACTGCCTGAGGAGAGAGCCCCCCCCTTCCCTGCAGCACAGCGCCCCCTACTGCCAGAACTGCCTGAGGAGAGAGACCCGCCCCCACTCCCTGCAGCACAGCGCCCCCTACTGCCAGCACTGCCTGAGGAGAGAGCCCCCCCTTCCCTGCAGCACAGCGCCCCCTACTGCCAGAACTGCCTGAGGAGAGAGACCCGCCCCCACTCCCTGCAGCACAGCGCCCCCTACTGCCAGCACTGCCTGAGGAGAGAGCCCCCCCTTCCCTGCAGCACAGCGCCCCCTGCTGCCAGAACTGCCTCAGGAGAGAGACCCGCCCCCACTCCCTGCAGCACAGCGCCCCCTACTGCCAGCACTGCCTCAGGAGAGAGCCCCCCCTTCCCTGCAGCACAACGCCCCCTACTGCCAGAACTGCCTGAGAAGAGAGCCCCCCCTTCCCTGCAGCACAGCGCCCCCTACTGCCAGCACTGCCTCAGGAGAGAGCCCCCCCCTTCCCTGCAGCACAACGCCCCCTACTGCCAGCACTGCCTGAGGAGAGAGCCCCCCCTTCCCTGCAGCACAGCGCCCCCTACTGCCAGCACTGCCTGAGGAGAGAGCCCCCCCTTCCCTGCAGCACAACGCCCCCTACTGCCAGCACTGCCTGAGGAGAGAGCCCCACCTTCCCTGCAGCACAGCGCCCCCTACTGCCAGCACTGCCTGAGGAGAGAGCCCCCCCTTCCCTGCAGCACAGCGCCCCCTACTGCCAGCACTGCCTGAGGAGAGAGCCCCCCTTCCCTGCAGCACAGCGCCCCCTACTGCCAGCACTGCCTGAGGAGAGAGCCCCCCCCTTCCCTGCAGCACAACGCCCCCTACTGCCAGCACTGCCTGAGGAGAGAGCCCCCCCTTCCCTGCAGCACAGCGCCCCCTACTGCCAGCACTGCCTGAGGAGAGAGCCCCCCCTTCCCTGCAGCACAACGCCCCCTACTGCCAGCACTGCCTCAGGAGAGAGCCCCCCCTTCCCTGCAGCACAACGCCCCCTACTGCCAGCACTGCCTGAGGAGAGAGCCCCACCTTCCCTGCAGCACAGCGCCCCCTACTGCCAGCACTGCCTGAGGAGAGAGCCCCCCCTTCCCTGCAGCACAGCGCCCCCTACTGCCAGCACTGCCTGAGGAGAGAGCCCCCCGTCCCTGCAGCACAGTGCCCCCTGCTGCCAGAACTGCCTGAGGAGAGAGCCCCCCCTTCCCTGCAGCACAGCGCCCCCTGCTGCCAGCACTGCCTGAGGAGAGAGCCCCCCTTTCCCTGCAGCACAGCGCCCCCTACTGCCAGCACTGCCTGAGGAGAGAGCCCCCCCTTCCCTGCAGCACAACGCCCCCTACTGCCAGCACTGCCTGAGGAGAGAGCCCCCCCTTCCCTGCAGCACAGCACCCCCTGCTGCCAGAACTGCCTGAGGAGAGAGCCCCCCCTTCCCTGCAGCACAGCGCCCCCTACTGCCAGCACTGCCTCAGGAGAGAGCCCCCCCTTCCCTGCAGCACAGTGCCCCCTGCTGCCAGCACTGCCTGAGGAGAGAGCCCCCCTTTCCCTGCAGCACAGCGCCCCCTACTGCCAGCACTGCCTCAGGAGAGAGACCCCCCCCCACCGAGTGATGTAAGTTGTTTGGGCAGACATTTGTTGTGTAGACCAGGGTTCAGCCCCAGGGCGAGGGAGGTCCTTGGCCAATATGTGGCAGCATCCCCTCACCAATCCCCAGGGGCGCCAGAACAATTTGTATAGTGGGGATGAGCTTATGCTCAAATAAATTTGCTAGTCTGTAAGGTGCCACAAGTCCTCCTTTTCTTTTTAGTGAACCAAACTGTAAATCCTGGATAGAATGGAAACCACTTCAAGCCACGGGGTGTGGCAGCACCCCTAGTTCCAGCACCGACGCCGATCCCCCACCCAGCCGCGTCTCCTTTTCCTCTGTAATGTGTCCTGGCAATCGGGGCTGCGGGTCAGCTGGGGGCAGTGCAGCGGCTGGGCGCCACCTGGGGCTGTGTCCCCCATGGGCCGTGGTGGGGGCAGGATCATTCCAGACAAATTGTGGGGGACAAGCAAATAGGCCCTGATCTGTGAGTCCATCAGATCCTGGAGAGTCAGGGGCTGGGGGGATCAGATAAGACCTATGAAAAGTTGAGGGGGGGGCAACAGCAAACGCCACCCCTGGATGGAGGGGCTCCCAGATGGGGAGTGGAGCTTTGCGGTGACACATGCTAATGCGGGGTGGGGGGTGTCCTATGCAGTGAGATGCTCACGTTTGCTGCAGCTGTGAGGTTCGGAGGGGTTCTGAGCCGCCAGGCCCTGCCGGGCAGCAAGGCCCAGGTGTACATGAGATGGGAAGGGGCGCTGGGGCTAGTGGGGCCCAGGGTGAACTGACCTGCCCTGAAGGGCTCCGGCTGATCACAAACCCAGTTCAGAGCACAGCAGCATTTGCCCCAGCTCCCCAATAAGGGGTGAATGTTCTTCTCTGTGGCACCCCAGTCCCAAACCCACCAGACACTCCCCTTTAGGGCTTTGCTACCCTACGATCTGCAACTGCATCACAGCTGCATCGGAGCAGGGAGAGGCCGTCCCGGTACTAGGCTGGCCTCTGGTACCACAGCACTGGAGCCTCTCCATTGTCTGTGTCCTCAAGCCATGCACGCCTGTATTATGGAGGGGAACTGAGGCACAGGGACCGAGGGCTCTGTGGCAGAGCGGGGATTTGAACCGAGATCTCCCATAGCCCAGGCCAGTGCTCTGACCACTGGGTTGCCCTTCCTCACCACAGGGCAGGGGCGGTGCCTGGACTGGGGTCACCCTTCTCTGGGGGCAGCAGAGCTTTGTACTTGGGGGCCTGGGAATAGGGCAGTGATGAGGCGAAGAGGTCTCAATGCTCCCCGCAGGAGGGCGCTGCAGGGTGGCAGTGCTGGGGGCCCCCAAAGAGGCTGATTTGTTCTACAAGGGAAGTGGGCACAAGAGTCAGCAAGGGAAGCATGGGCCATGCCAGCCCCTGTTGTGGGAGTCCCGGGATTCCTGGCCAGCACCGTTGGACCGACACCATCACAGCCCCATGTCACCCCTACTGGAAAGCCGGAGGTGACAGGCTCTGCAGGCGTTGCTGAGTCACTGGAAAATTTATGGGGAAGGAAACGTCCTGCCCGGAATCTGCAGAAGGAAACAGAGTTGATGCCACATCCCCTGGGGCTCGTGTCCCCCTCCCGGCGACAAGAGTCTCGCATGGGCCAGCGGGAACATTGAGTCTCTTCTCCCTTGACCAGCAACACCAGGCAGGGCCATGTGGGACATGACCCCCCACAGAGCCTCTGGGCTCAGCAAGACAGGAACGGGGGCAAGTTTTGTGCATGTGAAAGACAAACGGAGAATCCCCTGGAGTCTGGAACTCCCTGCAGCCCCCAAGCTTAGCCTAGCTCTGGGCTCCCCCTCCCCCCGGCTCTGGCAGTGCCCCTCAATCCTGACCTGCAGCCCCTGCTATCCCATCTCTGGGCTCCACCCCCCAGCTCTGCTGGTGCCCCTCAGTCTCAACCCACAGCCACTGCTATCCCAGCCCTCGGCTCCCCCCAGCTCTTCTGGTTCCCCTCAATCCCGACCCGCAGCCCCCAGCTGTCCCAGCCCTGGGCTCCACCCCCCTCCCCCCACAGAGCTCTGCGGCTGCTGCTCCTCAATCCCAACCCACTGCCCTCTTCTCTCCCAGCCCCAGGCTCCCTGCCCCATGTCTCCTTCTTGAGCTGAGGCCCCCCTGCAGTTTCAATGCTGGGCCCCTCCTGGCCAACACTGAGGCTGAACTGGGCTGTGTTTCATGGTGGCACCAAGAGTCCTGAGGCTGCGGCAGTCATAGCCAGGCACAGAGCATGCTCTGTGCTGCCAGAGTCCCTCTTGCAGTGCTTTGGAATCTACCCTGCCCCCAACTCTAGTCTCTGGGGAGTCAGGCTTGGGGGGACAGCAGGGGGGTCAGAAAGCCAGGTGGGGCCAGGCTGTGAGCAGACAGACTCCGCCTCCCTGCACACGCAGCCCTCAGCCAAGGGCCAACAGCAGCTACAAGGGCCGGGGCCACAATGTCCGGGCTCCTCCTCGGAAAAATGCATCAGCCTCCCCCAACTCGTGGAAATCAGATAAACCAGCCCTGCTCCCTTCTGCAGGTAATTCCCATCCCCCTTCCCCTCCCCCGACACAAAAGCTCCTGGATCCCCCATCCCCTGCACACAGAGACTTCCTGGATCCCCCTCCCCAACATGCAGAGTCCTCCTGGATCTCCCCATCCCCTGCACACAGAGACCTCCTGGAACCCAGACTAGGGAAATCTGTTATCAAGGACAGGGAAGGGCCCAGAGGTCACCAGATCTAGATAGGTTTCAGAGGGGTAGCTGTGTTAGTCTGTGTCAGCAAAAACAATGAGGAGTCCTTGTGGCACCTTAGAGACTAACAAATTTATTTGGGCATAAGCTTTCGTGGGCTAAAACCCACTTCATCAGATGGCTGGAGTGGAAAATACAGTAGGCAGAATATATATACACAATACATGAAAAGATGGGAGTTCCCTTATCAAGTGGGGAGCCAGTTCTAACAAGACAATTCAATTAAAGTTCAACCCCCAACTAAAACCTCTCCAGTGCATCATCAAGGATCTATAATCTATTCTGAAGGATGATCCCTCACTCTCACAGACCTTGGGAAACAGGCCAATCCTCGCTTACAGACAGCCCCCTAACCTGAAGCAAATACTCACCACCAACCACACACTACACAACAAAAACACTAATACAGGAATCAATCCCTGCAACAAACCCCATTGCAAACTCTCTCCGCATATCTATCCAAGGGACACCATCATAGGACCTAACCACATCAGCCACAACATCAGGGGCTCGTTCACGTTCGCATCTACCAATGTGATATATGCCATCATGTGCCAGCAATGCCCCTCTGCCATGTACATTGGCCAAACCGGACAGTCTGTACACAAAAGAATAAATGGACACAAATAAGACGTCAAGAATTATAACATTAAAAAACCAGTCAGAGAACACTTCAATCTCTCTGGACACTCGATAACAGACTTAAAAGTGACAATTCTTCAACAAAAAAACTTCAAAAACATACGCCAAAGAGAAACTGCAGAACTGGAATTAATTTGCAAACTGGACACCATCAAATTAGGCCTGAATAAAGACTGGGAGTGGATGGGTCACTACAAAAAGTAAAAGCTAATTTCCCCATGCTAATTTCTCCCTACTGTTACTCAGACCTTCTTAAAAAGAAAAGGAGTACTTGTGGCACCTTAGAGACTAACAAATTTATTAGAGCATAAGCTTTCGTGAGCTACCGATGAAGTGAGCTGTAGCTCACGAAAGCTTATGCTCTAATAAATTTGTTAGTCTCTAAGGTGCCACAAGTACTCCTTTTCTTTTTGCGAATACAGACTAACATGGCTGCTACTCTGAAACCTGTCACACCTTCTTGTCAACTGTTTGAAATGGGCCACTGTGATTACCACTGAAAAAATGATTTTCCCTCCTGTTGATAATAGTCCAATTTCACTTCAGTTGAATTGTCTCATTAGTACTGACCCCTAACTTGGTAAGGCAACTCCCATCTTTCATATGCTGTATACTTATACCTGCTTACTGTATTTTCCACTCCATGCATCTGATGAAGTGGGTTCTAGCCCATGAAAGCTTGTGCCCAAATAAATGTGTTAGTCTCTAAGATACCACAAGGACTCCTTGCTGTTTTTGCAGATCTAGACAGGTATGTAAAAAACCCAAGTCAGGATAACAGGAGTTTGGCCAGACTCTATCATACTGAGCACCCAGCCCAGACAAACCCCAAAGTCAAGCATGGCCCCTCACAGAAAAGCTACCTTTTTCCTACCCCCAAGCTTTTGCTTCCTCACCTACCCAAAAGCCATCTTAAAAACATTTCCTTGAAACACCACACTCAACTCAAACTCTCTAGTACCCATTGCTTGTCTCCTAGTGTGTCCCAAAGTTCCCTACCCAACCAAAGCCCAGGGGTTGTACAGTTGGGGTGACCTTTCCCCCAAGGCAGACATGACATGATGCCAGGGCTCTGTGTTGGTCACAACTGGGGTAATGGTTTATTTTTAAAATATATGTTTATAACAGACACAAAAATGCAACACAAACCACCAAACTTGGCAGGTGGAATTATGGGTAAATAACATGGTAATAAAGCTGACCACCTCTGCCATTCCCCTTCTCTCCAACATGCGGAGTCGAGAGTTGCTTGGGTCCTGGCCTTCCCGCCTTGGGGCACAGATACTCAGTATAGCTCTGGGCCCGTTTCTTGGCCCAAGCCCGTGGCTCTCTGCCCACTCAATGCAGAGCATTCCCCTGAACATCCCCTGCCATGTCCTGTGCTGCTGATGAAACACCCGTGTGCCCTGGGCCTGTCGTGGTTGTTTCCTGCAGGCCAGGGCTGAGCCCATGATGGTGCGGTTGCTTCCCGTTTCACAACACCGAGGAGTTTCAAAAGTGACAGAGGGGCCCATGACAGGGAGATGGGGGAGGCCGGGGCTGGCTAGAGCCCAGGCCGCTGCTGGGCAAGGACACTCATTGGCACCGGGCCCCTCTGCCAGGCAACGCAGCTCACCAGCACCAGGCCCTGCTGGGTGATGGTGATCACTGGCATCGGGCCCCTGTTGGATAGCACTGCTTATGTGCACCAGGCACCGGCCGGTAACAGCGCTCATGGGCACCTGGCAAGGGGCCCATCCAAGGTCACACAGTGGGATCACCACGGAGACAGGATCAGAACCCAGGAGTCCTGTGCCCTAGGCCGGCGCTGTGACCATTAGGTGATGCTGCTTCTTGCAGAGTCCTGCAGCCCAGTTCCTGTCCCTTGCACTCTGATGCCTCTGGGGTAAGGGTAGGGGATCTCTGGCCTAGGCCTATGTCACAGACTCCCAGGTCATGCCCACTCTTGGCCCCGTGTGGTCCCTGGGGGGGAACCCCCTTCAGTGTGACAGCTCTTCTCAGGGGTCCACTCTCTCTCTCAGGGGTTAAGCCCCTCCTTCTCCTGGAGCTGCACCTCTCTGAGCCTTAGCATGCCTGTCTCTCACCGGGGGCCCCCTCAGGGAGTCCCCTTACTCTGGACCCACCGGGGCCTCCACTCCCAGAGGGAATAATGCCACCCTGTTCTCTAGATCGGAGTGACTCTCAGCCAGCGTAACACAGGAGGGTTTATTGAGCGTCTGAACACAGCATAGGAAACTCTCAGGGCCCTCAGGCCTGGCCTCCCTCAGCCAAGGGTGCAAGTGAGCCGGTACGAACCCGCCCCGGCCCAAACATTAAAGCACTGCCGCGGCCTGTCAGCGGCCCTGCTGGTAGGGTCCGTACCGGCAGGGCCGCCGATGGGGGGGGCACAGCAACATTAAAGCACTGCCCTGGCAAAGGACCCTGCAGCGCTTTAACGTCCCTGCCCCTTTTGCCCCCCCGGCTGCCGACGCTCGGGGGAGGGACAAAGGGAGCAGCTGCCCTGAGGCTGGGTATTTCAAAGGGCCCGGGGCTCCGGACGCTGCTGTTGCTACTGCAGCACCTTTAAATCAACACGGGAGCCCCGGGCGGCGCGGGCCAGGTGGCCTGGAAGGGCCGACTGGGTTATGCTGCCCCCAGCCCCGCCCCTTCTGCCCGAGGCCCCACCCCTTCCAGGGGCAAGAGCCGAGCCACCCCACCCCATACCGGTAAGTGTCCTCAGTTACTTTCACCCCTGCCCTCAGCACAGTACATGTAAGTCTCCCCTGCATCCAGGTGGGCTCTGACGGCTCCCTCTCACAAGTCCTGAGACCCCGGCTTTCCAGCTGGGCATCCGATATCACCATCACCGGCCCCAACAGCTCCTCCCCTGTCCTTTGTCTTCTCTCCAGGTAAATAGGGTCTCCTGGCCTCCTCTCCTCTCAGCTGTCTTTTGTTCCCCACTGGCTGGAACTGGCTGCTCAGGTCACTGGGGTCCTCTCTCCGCAGCCCATTGTCCTCCCACTGGCCAGAACCCGGGTGTGACTCCCAAGCTGGGCCTCCCGGTCACTGGGTCACCAGTCGCTGGGATATCCGTTCTCCAGGCCATTTGCTGGCCCTCTGTAACAGCAAACTCCCTCTCCCATCACCTTGTCAAACCAATAACACCCAGGGAAACTGAGTCCCACCCCCTCGGCACGCAAACCATTGAAAAAATGAAGAAAAAAACAAGAAAACCCCCCACTTAGTCACATCTCTGCCCCCTTTGAGTCTGAACCGAGCGGGGTCACTTAGCCAGTGCCCTGGGGAACTTCAGGGCCCCCCACCCAGTGATAAAGCATCGGCTATAGCATTGGCACTCCCCCTCACACGGACCACCTCCATGTCATAACCCTGGAGGAGCAGGTTCCATGTCAGCAACTTGGCATTAGCCCATTTCATTTGGTGCAGCCACATCAGGGGCAAATGGTCAGTGTACACAGTGAAGCATCCCCCAAATAGATCTGGCTGCAGTTTTTTAAGGGCGCACACCATGGCCAGGCATTCCTTCTCTATGGCCGCATAGTGCTGCTCCCAGGGCAGCAGCTTTTTGCTCAAGTACACAATAGGGTGTCTCTCCCCATTAGTATCAGTTTGCATCAGCACCGTACCCGGCCCCATGTCTGAGGCGACAGTGAACACCAGGAAGGGTTTGTTAAAATCCGGGTTTACCAGCACTGGGCTTTTGATGAGTGCCTCCTTCAGCACACGGAGAGCCCTCTGGCACTGCTGAGTCCAGACCATGTTGTCAGGCTTTCCCTTCCTACAAAGCTCTGTGAGGGGAGCTGCCAGGGAGCTAAAGTGGGGCACAAACCTCCGATAGTCCCCACAAATCCCGCCATCCCAATGAAAGCCTGGACCTGCTTCTTAGTCTGGGGAGCGGGCCAGTCCTTGATTGCCTCTACTTTGGCCGGCTCCGGCTTCAGGTGGCCGCTGCCCACCTTGTGGCCCAGGTATGACACCTTTGCCATCCCCACCTTGCACTTTCCAGCTTTTATAGTCAGTCCTGCATCCTGGAGGTGACCCAGCACCCCCTTCTCCTGGGACACATGGTCTTCCCAGGTTTGGGTAAATACACAGATATCATCAATATACGCGAGAGCAGGGGTTCTCAAACAGGGGGTCGGGACCCCTCAGGGGGATCACGAGGTCATTACATGGGTGATCGCGAGCTGTCAACCTCCATCCCAAACTCCTCTTGCCTCCAGCATTTATAATGGTGTTAAATATATTAAAAAGTGTTTTTAACTTACAAGGGGGGGTCACACTCAGAGGCTTGCGATGTGAAAGGGGTCGCCAGTAAAAAAGTTTGAGTCCCACTATGCTAGAACAAAGTCCTCCATCCCCCTTAGTAACTGATCCACCAGGCACTGGAAGGTGGCAGGTGCCCCCTTGAGACCAAAAGGCAGAACCAGGAACTCGAAGAGCCCTACTGGGGTAGTGAAGGCAAACTTCGCCCTGGCCTCTGGGTCCAAAGGCATTTGCCAGTAGCCTTTGGTAAGATACATGGTAGTGAGGTATAGGGCAGCCCCCAACTTATCTAGGATCTCATCAGTCCTAGGCATGGGGTAGGCATCGGACACGGTGATGGCATTGAGTTTCCAATAGTCCACACAGAATCGGATCGACCCGTCCTTCTTGGAGACCAGCACCATGGGAGAGGCCCAGGGGCTGGAGGACGGCTGGATCACCCCTAAAGCCAGCATGTCTCCAACCTGCTCTCCAGGTCCTGGGCTATTTTCCCAGTGACCCTGAATGAGGAACACCTGATGGGAAGGTTAGCTCCCATCTCCACCCGGTGAACAGCCAGGTTAGCGAGCCCAGGCCAGTTGGAGAACAGCTGCCGGCATGAATGCAGCACCTCTCTGATCTCTGCCTGCTGGGCAGGGGTTAGCTGGTCTGAGAGGAGAATTGATTCCAACGAGGGGTCAGTCCCCACCTCAGGGAGGAGTCCCACCAGGGGATCCTCTCCCTTCTCCTCCCACTGCCCACACCCAGCCAGCACCAACTTCTCCCTGTCCCAGTATGGCTTCATCATGTTGACATGGTGCACCCGGTGGCTGTGTGCCCAGTTGGACAGTTCCACTACATATGTCACCTCATTTACCTGTCTGATGACCTTGAAGGGGCCGTCCCAGGCAGCTTGCAGCTTGTGCTTCCTCATGGGGATGAGAAGCATCCCCTGGTCCCTGGTAGCATAGAAGCAGGCACGTGCTGAGCGGTCGTACCAGACCTTCTGCTTCCTCTGTGCCCTGGCTAGGTTTCCCCTGGCCAAGCCCATAAGCTCCGCGAACTTTTCTCGGAAGGTCAGTACATACTCTATCAGGAGAGGCCTTCCCCCCGCACTCACCCCTCACTCTCCTCCAATACAGCAACTGGAACGGGGAAAACCCTGTGGATTCCTGTGGCACTTCCCTCTATGCACACAGCAGGTGGGGTAAATACTTGTCCTGTGGGTGCTGGTCCATAAATGTTTTCAGCATCATCTTTAGGGTCCCATTGAACCTGTCCACCAGCCTATTTGACTGAGGGTGACACGCCGAAGCCAGGTATGTTGGAACCCACAATTATCCCACAAGCACTGGAGCAGGGTTGACATGAAGTTGGACCCCTGGTCTGTAAGGACCTTGTTGGGGAATCCGACTCTGCTGAAAATGGTCAGCAGCGCGTCTGCCACGGTGTCTGCCTCGATAGAGTACATGGCCAATGCCTCGGGGTAGTGCGAAGCGAAGTTTACACCACCAGAATGTATTTCTTCCCCGACCGAGTCGCCCTGCTGAGGGGCCCCACTATGTCCACGGCCACCTTCTGGAAAGGCTCCTCTATGATGAGTAGAGGTCTCAGAGCTGCTTTACACTTATCCCTGGCCTTCCCCATCCTCTGGCAGGAGTCACAGGACCTGCAATACTGTTAGATAGCGTCAAAGACTCTGGGCCAAGGGGAATATCATGGGCTAAGTACAACAGTCAGTGGTGGTACCTCTGGGGGACCACCAATTGCCTCCTGGTTTTCCAAAGTTCATTTTGCCCTGAACTGGCCCATTCCTGGTACAGGAATCCCTCCCGGTGGTCCTCCCCCTGGGATCCTGCACCGCTGTGGCCAGCAAGGTCCCTCAGCTTCTTTAAGGAGGGATCTTCCTGCAGCTTCATCTGGAATTCAGCTGCTGGGTTTAAGGGTACAGCCCTGGTTGGCGGTGCCTCAGTTTCCCCACCTTGGGACAGAGGCTCCAGTCCAGCCCTATCAAACCCTACCCTCAGTTCTTCAGTCCCTCACTTCGGGAGGTCCCATGTCCCTCGCTGGTACTGGAACCAGGTAAGGACCAGGGCACTGTGAGTGCCATCTGGCCAGGTCTCCAAGTCAGGATTCACTAGCACCTCGGTAGGCAGGTGATTGTGCACCGCAACCTCTTTGGGTCCCTCCTTAGCCCCCCATTTCAGGTGTATCCTCACTACAGGCACCTTGCAGGGGGCCCAAACACTCCTCTCAGGGTCACATATGCATCGGGCGCTAGCTGGTCTGGGTCCATCACCTGGGGCTGCGCCAGTGTCACCTCCCAGAACCCCTGGACGCTCCCTCCCCTGACCTCAATGGGGATGATGTGGCAATTGTTCCCCGGGGCCTGTCCCACACTCACCCAGCGGATTGAGTATGGGCGCTCTGGATCTGGAGCCCCGCCTTCCCCTGCTGGCCTAGCCTGGCTGTCCCCTCCCCATGGCATAATCCTATCGATTACGGCTCCCTGGACCGGCGGAGTTCCCTCTTGGTGGGCTTCCACCCAGTTGACACCCCAAGGGATCTGCTTGGCTGCCATTTCCTTCTTCTTCAGGCATTGTGCCACCTTGTGTTCTTTTTGGCCACAGTAATTACATTTCAGGTCCCTCAAGTCCCACGATGGGGGGTTGGCCCGCCCCGGCCTTCATGAGCAACCCTGAGTTGGGCTTCCTGGAGTCCCCACCCTTGAGAGGTCTCTGTGTGACTCCTCTTCTGAGTCCCCAGTGTGGGGGATCCCCCGATCTGCTGTCCACAAACTCATCCTCCAGTGCCCCCGCACTGCGCAGATCTTTAGGCTTCCAGTCCACTAACCACATCTTAAGGTCTGGAGAGCAGATGTCATACAGCTGCCCCAACCCAACCAGGTTACACACCTCCTCTGCGGTAGTGGCCCCTGTGCCCTTCCCCCACTTGCGGAGATATTCCCTCAGCAGGTTGGCGACCTCCTTGTAGGTGGCTCTTGGGGTCTTGCGTACACCCCGGAATCGTTTCCTGTATGCCTTGGGGGTCAGTTCAAACTTCAGCAGCAAAGCCTGTTTGAACAGATCATAGTCCCACTTCGGCCTTCTGGCCTTGGGACCCAGCAGGGGGGGTCAGACAGTGGAGCCTGTCTGCGGGGTCAATCTGGTTCAGATCACAAGCCTTCTCAAAGGGTCCCCCTGTGCTGACTGGGGAATCGGGTCTGAGAGACTCCCAACTGCTACACGGACTGCCCCCACGACTACTCCCCGGCTCTCTGGGCACCCCGGGAACCCCCCTGGGATCTGGAGCCTGTTCCTCAGACTGGTCATTCTCTACAAGCTGAGCCATCAGCTGCTCCTTAGAGAGCCTCCCCATGCTCACCCCTCTCTCCCTGCACAGATGTGCCAGGTCCCTCTTACGGAGCTAGTTCTAGGCCGTTCCTGCGCTGGTTCCTTCAATTCCCTCATTTTATCTCTGGCAGCCACTCACTGCAAAGCACCTGCGCTTACAGCCAGCCGTCTACAGGGTGCATCCGCCAACCATCCTCTGCTACCATGTTGTCATGGACTCACAGGTCATGCCCACTCTTGGCCCCGTGCGGTCCCTGGGGGAACCCCCTTCAGTGGGATGGCTCTTCTCGGGGGTCCAGTCTCTCACGGGGGTTAAGCCCCTCCACCTCCTGGAACTGCACCTCTCTGAGCCTTAGCAGGCCTGTCTCTTACCATGGGCCCCACTCACTCTGGATCCCAGGGGTCTCCACTCCCAGAGGGAATAATGCCACCCTGTTCTCTAGACCGGCACGACTCTCAGCCAGCATAAAACAGGAGGGTTTATTGAGCGTCTGAACCCAGCACAGGAAACTCTCAGGCCTGACCTCCCTCAGCACAGCACATCTAGGTCTGTCCCGCATGCAGGTGGGCTATGGCGGCTCTCTCCTCCCAGCCCGGAGACCCCTCGCTTTCCAGCTGGGCGTCGATATCACCTGCCCCCAAGCTTCACCTCTGTCCTTTGTCTTCTCTCCAGGTAAACAGGGTTTCCTGGCCTCCTCTCCTCTCAGCTGTCTTTTGTTCCCCACTGGCTGGAACTGGCTGCTCAGGTCCCTGGGGTCCTCTCTCCGCAGCCCATTGTCCTCCCACTAGCCAGAACCCGGGTGTGACTCCCAAGCTTGGCCTCCTGGTCATTGGGTCACCAGTTGCTGGGGTATCCGTTCTCCAGGCCATTTGCTGGCCCTCTGTAACAACAAACTCCCTCTCCCATCACCTTGTTAAACCAGTAACACTCAGAGAAACTGAGTCCCACCCCCTCTGCATGCAAACCATTGAAAAAAAACAAGAAAATCCCACACTTGGTCACATCCTGTTAGTAAACTTGGAATGCAAGAATCTCATTCCCGTCCTCTCCCTGCCCTGTGCAATATGCAAGCCTGGGAACCCCCTCCCCACCCTGTCAGTGGACAACGAAGGGGCAGATCAACTTGGAGCCTTGTGCAATCTCTTTGGGCAAGTCCAGGCCACCCATGCAGCATGGGATGGGGACACTGGAGCCACACACAGAGAGGGGGAGGGTGGCTGGAGGTGACTGGAAGCTCATTAGGATGGGGCTGGGGGCACCAGGCAGGTCATGCAGATAGTGGAAGTGAGCTGAGCTGGGGATGCTCTGCCAGGTTATGTGTGTGAATCTCACTCCCCAGGCATTAGAGGAGACCCAGCAACAGGCCCCCTGCCCCACAGAGGGGAGCTCCAGGGGGCATTGCGGCTGCTTCAACAGCCCCCCCATGCATACCGTGTCACGCCCCCAACGGACCCTGAACCTGACTCACAGCAGCTGCCATCTCTGGTTGTGGAGGTGATTCCAGATGTCAGGGGCTCTGTGCGGGGGCAAATCTCAGGCGTTGGGTGGGGGTGGGGGGCTGTGACTGGGGGTTCCAGGCCTGGGGGCAGGCTCTGGTGGGGGGCAGGTTACAGGTCTGGGGGGCTCTGGTGGGGGGTCAAGGCCTGGGGCGCAGTTCCCTGCTCTGGCAGAATGATGCACGAGGGTGTCTGGCTGGTTCGGAGGAAACGGGTCTGTGGTCCGTGCCCTAGGGATGGCTGGGCGGGCACTGCCATCTCTTGCCAGGGGCCCAGACATCAGCAGGCAGTGAAGAGAGCAGGCTCAGCTCTTGTTTGCTGGCTGCATGGGCCCAGAGTGAGCCCCCAGCCAGTGATGACCCCTGAGCTGCACTAGATAGGAAGGAGGTGGGACTAGCAAAGAGCCTGGGTGGGGGCTGGGAGGGGGGTCCTGAGAGGCAGCAAGGAGAGAGAGGCGATGGGTGTCCTGGCAGGATCCCCAGGGGAATGGCCCCAGCTGGGCTGAGTTTCCCGCTGGCTCAGAACCAGGTGCCATCCCTTTGGCTTCAGCCTGTTTGTGCCCGAATGGAGCCTGTGCTCCCAAGGCCACCTCACAACCCACACGCCCCATCCCTGTGCCAGGTGTTGTTCCCCAGGGCCACCACCTGTCCTGCAGCCCCTTGCACCAGCCTGGCTGGGGACCAGCAAATCAGGGCCATGTCTCTCTGTCAGCCTGGCACGGTGGGGGTGCTTGGCCATGGGGCACAGCTCTGCTCTGGTGGACCTAGGGGCCAACCTTATCTCACAGTGAGTGGGGCAGGGGCCTCTCCCCACTAATCATCAGGGCAGGAGTCCTCTTTGTTGATAAAGAGGCAGCAACGGAACAGGATCTAACCCCTTCCCTCCCTGCCCCCTCCCTGCTGCCCCAGTTCCTCCCCCCGCCCAGCCCCACCCCCCACCCCTGTGTGGCCCAGCCCTGCCATGAGTCCCGTTCCCTTCCATATTTACTCTCCACCTAGAGCTGACAGTCCCACACAAAGCAAAGGCTCGCCATGGCTCCCTGCCCCAGGGCCCATTCCCCAAAGTGAGGCACTGTGGTTGGGGGAGAGGCTAGCCAGCCCCCACCCCCCATCCCCATCCCTTCAGAGAGTGTGAGGTTCTAGGCAGCACATAGCCAGTTGGAGGCTCCAGGCTGAGGGCACAGCTGTTGGTATTGCCTCGGGGTGGGTTGGACCTAGAAAAACCCAGGACCCCATTAATATCCTGTCAGGGTTTCCTCCCCACTCTGAACTCTGGGGTACAGATGTGGGGACCTGCATGAAAGACCCCCCTAAGTTTATATTCCACCAGCTTAGGTTAAAAACTTCCCCAAGGCACAACTTCCTTTCCTTCTCCTTGGACCGTATTGCTGCCACCACCAAGTGATTTACATAAAAATTCAGGAAAGGGTCACTTGGAGTCCCTAGTCCCCCAAAATATTCTCGCAAGCTCCTTCATCCCCTTTCCTGGGGAGGCTTAAGAATAATATACCAACCAATTGGTTTTAATGTAAGTACAGATCGGACCCTTTATCTTTAGGACACTAAAATCAATCAGGTTCTTACAAGAACCTTATAAAGAAAAAAGTAAAAAATCTCAGCAAAATCAGGATGGAAGATAACTTTACAGGGAAATAAAAAGATTTAAAACACAGAGGACTCCCTTCTGGACTTAGCTTCACAGTTTTAAAAAACAGGAATAAAACTACCTCTTAGCATAGGGAAAATTCACAAGCTAAAACAAAAGATAATTTAACGTATTTCCTTGCCCTTGCTTACAATTTTTTGTAATCTTAGATGAATCATTTCAGGTGTGTTTCAGGGGATGGTTTACTTGCCTGGTCAGAGAGAGAACAAACAAAGAGAGCACAAACAACCCCCCCCCCCTCGATTTGAAAGTATCTTCTTTCCTTATCAGTCCTTTCGGTCAGGTGCCAATCAGGTTATTTGAGCTTCTTAACCCCTTATAGGTGAAGCGATTTAGTACAGCTTCCCAGGAGAGATTTTATGTTATCCTTACTTCTATGTTTATGACATATTCCCTCCCCTTCCCATCCCCTCCCCACACTTGGTGCTTGGATATGCACATAGCCCAGACCTATGGTCGGCCCTGGCCCCAGGCCCCCCCCACCCCACAGTTGATGGAGGGCTTGTTCGCTGGCTGGGAACAGGCAATGCAGCCAATAATAGACACACAGGGATCCATTCATTGAGGCAGTGATAGAAAAATTACAAGGTGTAAATCAGGAACAGACAATAAATAGAGCTGGGAAGGCAGGGCCCAGCCGGCCTCCACCACCTCACCAGGCCAAGGACGGTGGGTAAAGGGACAGTCCATGCTAGCACTCTGCGAAGGCAGCACAGAGCCCATCACTGGCAGCCCATGTGGGGCAGGGCTCAGCACCAACCTGCCCCTGCCACCTCCCTAGAGAGAGGGCAGTTCCTCTTGCCACCAGCAGGAGGCACCGGGGCAGGGCAAAGCTCGCATCTGGCATGAGTCTGTGCTTGGGTCCAATGTCCTCCCCTGGGGCAAGACAGGATATGGGGTCCCCCTGGGATGCGGGGCAGCACCAAGGCAGCTTTCTGATCTGGGGCAGCCCTGCCCCCCTACCACCCCAGCCCTCAGAGGCACCAGAGGCGGCGCGAGATGGTGGAGATCACATGCGTGTAGGCCTCACGGAACTGGCGGTTCATGGCGGCGTACAGCACGGGGTTGATGCAGCTGTTCAGCCAGGTCAGATTGGCGGCCACCATGTGCAACCATGTAGGCGCCCGGTTCTTGGCATCGAAGATGTTGAGGAGGAGGAAGGGGATGTAGCTGAGGACGAAGAAGAGGAAGACCACGAAGCACATGCAGGTGACCTTCCGGAACTCCTTGTTGCTGTCCTTGGGCTGGGAGGGCAGGCTTTTGGGCACCACTGGGGCCTGAGCTGTGAGGGCAGGGGCAGGAGCAGAGGCAGGGGCAGGGGTGGGGGCCGGGGTTGGGGTGAGGGCTGAGGCTGGGCCATTTTCCATGACCAGTGTCTTGGAGGTTTGGCCCTGCTCCGAGATGCTGGAGTGCTGGGAGACACCCGTGTCCACGCCGCTGTCCAGCTCCACAAACTGGCCTGGCGTGGCCAAGCTGGCCCCAGCAACATAAGCCCCCTTCAGGCTGGCCTTCTTCAGCTTGTAGCGGTCCATGGCGTGGGATGCCCCCTTCACCTTGCGGTGGATGAGGAAGTAGAAGATGCCCACGCAGCTGAGGCCCACCACAAAGTAGAAGGCCATCAGGATAGTGGTGTAGGGCCGGCCCCTGATGCGGTGGAAGCTGCAGGTGCAGACCTTGGGCACCAGCACGAAGACGGGCCAGAGCGGGGCAAAGCTGGCAAAGCCGAGGACCCAGGTACCCAGGGCCATGAGCCCCACACCCAGGCGGGAGAAGTTCCGGTTGAAGAGGGCCGGGTTGGCAATGAGCATGTAGCGGCTGACGGCGATGAGGCAGAGCGTCAGGATGGAGACTGAGTTGGAGACGAAGAGCAGCATGCCGAAGACACGGCAGAAGCTGGGGCCGGCCCGCCAGTGCAAGTGCAGGTAGGAGTCCACGGAGAAGGGCTGCAGCACGGCACAGTACAGCATGTCGGCCAGCGTCAGGTTGACGATGAGCAGGTTGAAGCGGGTCTGCACCTTGGCGTCAGCCGCAAAGGCCAGGAGGGTCAGCATGTTGCCCAGCGTGCCCACCACAGTGACCACCATGCCCCAGCTCACGGCCACGTAGCGGTATCCCACGATGGACGCCTCATAGCACGAGAAGTTATCCATGGTGACATTCGCCATCGTCTCAGGGAGCGGAAGGACCGGGTCTCGGGGAGGGGTCAGGTCCCAGAGCACAGTCCTGGCCTAGATCCTTGGCTTCTAGGAACTGAAGTAAAAGAAAAGGGGGTCAGGCAAAGCACAGTCCCCTGCCCCAGGAGCCCCTCCCTGCAATGCCCCTGCTGAGCCAGAATCAGCCACACATTTAAAGTGTCTCCCCCATCTGGGGAGGCACAGACAGGCCGGACATCGCATAGCTGTGCCCCAGGTCATCAGGGCTGGGGGCACCAACTGAGCTGGGCCAGTTGGGAAGAGGCAGCAAGGCAGGACATCCCTGTGCTCCGTTTGCCAGCCACAGCAAAACCCAGGCCAGGGCATGAGTTAGGGCAGCCAGAAGGCTCCTGCCCCTGCACCCCAGCTGGCTGGGCCCTGGCAGCCTTGGGTCTAGGGAGGGTGAGGTGCTTTGCTCAGGTCCAGCCCAAAGGGAGCTGTAAGCAGAGAGGGCTGGGAGAGCAGGGGAAGGGGAGGGGAGGCAGAGCTGGGGTGGAGGTGAGGAGAGGCAGGATGGAGGAGTGGGGGGCAGGGAGGGCAGAGAAAGTGGGCATAGATCCTTCTGTTAAAGTATCTGGGGCTGGAGCCCATCCTGACTCATAGGCATCGGGCCACTAGAAACACGGGGGGTCTCTCCTGGCTCTATGAGCTGGATTGGCCTCCCCCATGGCTGGGACCCAGACCCCTCCCCAGGGCCCCACTGCCCTGACATGGCTGTATAGTTACAGAGGCAACACGTCCTATTGGGAGGCCATGGGGCTGGGACTCAGGACCAGCTCCATTCCCAGCTCTGCCACTGACCTGCTGAGTGCCCATGGACAAGTCACTTTCCTGCTCTGTGCCTCAGTTTCCCCTCCCTCTTGTGACTGTTCAGATTGTGAGCTCTGGGGGGCAGGAAGTCTCTCTCACTCCATGTCTGTTCAGCACCTGGCCAGGGTGGCTGTGATGAAGTTGGGGATTTTTGTAGTGTTTTACATGAATAGCGGGTGTGCGCCTAAGTTTCCCTGTGTACTGCATGTTTAACAAGGTGGTGGGAGAAGGTTTGTTGTTGCAGAGGACCAGGTGTGACCTCACATAGCAGCCGGGACCCCTCGACAATGGCCTGGAAATGGGGAACCCTAACAATTGGTGACCTGGTGACTAAGAGGCCCACCCCAGCTTGGCAATCAGCGGGTTCTGGCCAGTGGGAGGACAACAGGCTGAGAAGAGAGGATCCCGGTGACCTGACCAACCAGTTCCAGCCAGAGGGGAACAAAAGACGGAAGAGAGAGGGCCCCAGTGACCAATTTACCTGGGATGGAAGACAAAGGTCGGGGAGAAGCTATTGGGGCCGGTGATATCGGATGCCTCGGCTGGAAGGAGGGGGTCTCTGCGCCAGGAGGAGGGAGCAGCCAGAGCCCATCTGCATGCGGGACAGACCTGGATGTGCCGTGCTGAGGGAGGCCAGGCCTGAGGGCCCTGAGAGTTTCCTGTGCTGGGTTCAGACGCTCAATAAACCCTCCTGTGTTACGCTGGCCAAGAGTCGCTCCGGTCTAGAGATCGGGGGGGCATTATTCCCCCTGGGAGTGGAGGCCCCGGGGGTCCAGAGTAAGGGGACTCCCTGAGGGGGCCCACAGCAGAGACAGGCATGCTGAGGCTCAGAGAGGTGCAGTTCCAGGAGGTGGAGGGGCTTAGCCCCCGGGAGAGAGTAGACCCCTGAGCAGGGCTGTCGCACTGAAGGGGGTTCCTCCCAGGGACCGTATGGAGCCAAGAGAGCACGAGTCCCTGTGAGTCCGTGACAGAGGCCCCTGTTGTGACGCACGATTTCCCCTCCAGCCAAGCCCTGGCCCCACACTGCCCCGGGTGGTGGAGAGCAGGGAGCAGATGCTGGATCCCAGGCAGGCCCACGCAGACCCTGGAATGAATGCACCAGCGAGCGCAGGCCCTTGGCAGCCTCCCCGAGAGGGAGATCAAACAGGGCCCCATTCTTTCCTTCCTGGTCTAATTTGGGCCGTTTCCACGGAAACCGATGTCTTGGATGTCTGCAGAGCAGGGTGAGGCCCCACCTGGGCTCCGCATCCCTGGGCATTGCCGGGGTTCAGGCTCCCTGGGGTGGAGCGGCATAACTGAGCCCTATCAGCCTGGAGCCAAGTGCCCTGCTCGCACGTTCCAGTGAATGCACAGGAATCTGCACCACTTTCCCCGGAGGGCATCATTACACGACCCTTACCGAACTCATCACGCCTGGCGCTGCACAGACGCAGCCTGAGACAGTCCCTGCCCCCAGAGCTCAGTCTGAATAGACACAGGGAAGGGGGCAGGGTCTGTGACCCTCCGGGGATGAGACATGCTCCCTGGCCTGGGGGGACTCTGTCTCCTAGCTGACGCAGAGGACTCGGGGCTGGCACAGTGCAGGAGACCCCAGCTGTAGCGCAACCTACTCCAGATTTCACTCTGGCCTTTGCTCTGCAGCCATCCTGAGACCCGGCCCGTTCGCCCCACCGGGGCCTGCTGGCTCAAGTCCAGAGGGCAGAGCCCTGGCTCTGTGGTGGTGGGGGGGGGGCATGGCCCCAAGAAGGATTCAGTGAGCAGCAGGGACTGGTAACAAGGCTTCCTGCTCCATAGGAACAGCCCCACTGAGCCCAGAGCCACGTGCGAAAGGGACCAAGCATCGTATGGAGAAGCCCAGCTGGCTCTAGGGCAGAGCACTGCCGGGAGCAGGCTCAGCTCACAGCCCCAGCTCAATTAGCCTGCTCGGCAAGCCAGGACTGGGGCCTGCTTCCCCACACACCAGCTCCCATCTGGGTGTGAAAGGCCAGATTCCCATCTCCTCCCTTAGTAGCCCCTTACCCATAAGTCACTGCACTGAGGATGGCATGGGCCCTGGGCACCATGAGCGCTGCCCCTTCCCCCAAACCCAATGAGCCGCAAGGAGCCAAGGACTCTGGCAATCAGGCAAAAGGCCCAGGAGACTAGCCAGCCCCTCTCCCTCCCACGGAGCCTGTTTCCTAGCCACCCCTTAGCCTGCCATCAAACCTGGTGCCTGCCCTGCCTGTGCCACCCTCCCTCTCCCCCGGCCCGGTGCCCGCTCTGGCTGTGAGAGTTCCCCCAGCAGGGCTCCCAGCACCATCAGCCAGAGCCGGTCCATGACCCAGCCCCTGTACAGATCTGATCAGCACCAATGGTGGCTGCACACCGCCCCCTGCTGGACCACCCGGAGCCACAGGGGCTGCACTATGGTGAGCCCAGCCCTCCACGGCTTGGCGCAGACCATCCGGGAGGGTCAAAACCTTACCAAGCTGAGGGGCAGATGTGTCCAACTGTGCTTGGAGCGATCTGCCGGCACAGCCTCTCCCCCCAGCTATTATGGCTTCACGCCCCGGCAGCAAGGGAGAAAGCCCTGAGTTTTGTGAAAGCCGGTGAGGTAACTTCCTCCTTCCTGGGTGCAGGCGTGAGCGCAAGGCTGTGGGCTTTGTTAGGATAGAGAGGAGATTGAACACAGCAGCTGAGGTTGGGGTGGAGGGGTCAATCACAGCTGAACACACAGGGCTCCGGAGAGCACCAAGGGCAAGTGCAACGTGTTGGGTCGGGGGCCTGCATGGTCCTGCCAGAAGGGGGGCGCCGGTGGTGCTCAGGGGGCTGGTGCTTGCAGGGGGGCCCTGGCAGGGGGCAGGCAAGGGCAGGGTGGGGGGCTGGCTACGAAGGGGTTCAGCGCTGAAGTGGCTGCCCGTGGACACCTGTGGCTCTGCCTGGCTCCTGGCTGCGGGCCTGCGCTGGCAGGGTCCCCACACGGGGTTACCATAAGGCCGGCCTGCCGCAGCATGTCACACAAGGACCTGGCAACAAGCCAAACCCCCAGCCTTCCCTCCCCACCCCACGCTGGGGGAAGGTGAGATGTGGCCCAGCAGCCCTTAGTCAAGTGCCGAGCCCCCACGTTAGACTGGACCATTGCAGAGCCCGCAGGCGACTGCTCAGGGCTCTGCCCCGAGGGGGCAGATTCTGTCTGCTGGGGGGCAGGCTCCCCTCCTGTGGAGCCCCCTACTGGCCCCCTCCCCAGCCATGGGCTGCACGGGAAGGGGCAGTAAGGTAGGGAGTTATTTGAAGCCCTGTCGTGGAGTTGTGGGGTGGCCAGGGGGTGCCAGCTGCCCCCCAATTGCTGTCAGCAGCTCTATGCCCCCTTAGGCCAGGGTTCAGGAGCTGCCACATCCCGAGAGCCGATGGGCCAGGCTCCCTCAGGAGCATCTGCAATTGGCAAGAGGCTCCAAGATCCAGACTCCCCAAGCGGGCATCAGCAGCCCCGGTGCTCAGAGCCAGGCTCCCCTCAGGGGAAGGGAGACCCCAATTCGCCCTCCACACCCCTGCCAACGAGCCCACAGCCACATGGGTGCCAGACAACGCAGCGCCCATGGAACCCCAGCAGTGCCACCAGCTGGCAAGCCCCAGCCAATGAGTGGCTGGCAGGGCAGCTCCAGTGCCCTGCCACCAGCAGCTGCCAAGTCACACACGTTGGTGGTTAACGCCAGCAGGGGGCAGTGCAGCCTGCGAGCCCAACTGGTGTGAGTTCCGGGGCGGCTGTTGGATGGTTAGAAGCAGGGATTGGCACCCAGGATGCCGGTGTTCTATTCTCTTAGAGCGAGGCAGTCAGGACTCCTGGGTTCTTTCCCCCACTGACCGACTCCAGGCGAGAGTCTCTTCCATCTCAGCTCAGCTACCCAGCTGGCTCCCAGGGGCAAGTCACAGCGGGCACTCTGCACTCACGCCAGGGCTCAAAGCGTGGGAGAAGTGCCAGTGAAATAACCCACTCAGCAGCAGGGAATGATGCCCAGAGCTGGCTCCCAGGCCTATGCTCTAACCATTAGGCCACCAGCACTGACAGGAAGGTCAGACAAGAGCTGTAAGAACCAGTCAGAGACCCATGGGGGAGAAGGGTGAAGCATTGGGTGTCCCTGGAACTCCCCCGAGGGATGTGAGAGATCCCCGACAGGGAGCTGAGCACCCTCCCGCCCTGCCCCCTACTTCCCTCCCTTGTGGAGCTGAACACTCCCTGCCCCCCCACTTCTCCTTCCCTTGTGGAGCTAAGCACCCCCTGCTCCCCCCACTTCCCCTCCCCTTGTGAAGCTGAGCACCCTCTTCCTGTCCCCCACTTCGCCTTCCCTTGTGGAGCTGAGCACCCCATCCCCACCCCCCACTTTCCCTTCCCCTGTAGACTGAGCACCCCCCACTTCCCCTTCCCTTGTGGAGCTGAGCACCCCCTACCCCATCCCTCTTCCCTTCCCTTGTGGAGCTGAGCATCCCCCATCCTGTCCTGCCCCCCACTTCCCCTTCCCTTGTGGAGCTGAGCACCTCCATCCTGCCCCCCACTCGCCTGCCCCCATTTTGTTGCCCCATGGGCCATGGCTCTCAGAACAGAGCCTCGAGGGAGATGGCACTTGGAACTCATCCACACGATACGGCAGCCCTTGGCCAAAGGGGCATTGCAGCTGGAAGGGGCCCTTCTCTGCAGGGTTTGGCGCTGGTGACCGGTGATTTCCCAGCATGCACTGGGGTGCTAGCCCACACTCTGCCCCATGCATGGCTCAAGCTGGGTTTGCCATAGCTGAGGGCACCCAGATCATTGCCCCCATCAGTCGGCTGCATGGAAATCCGGCCAGCCGCATGCTCTGAGAACCTCCCCCGCTGCTCTCCGCCTGCAGTTTGCCACAGGCCCGCTGAGTTCTCTTTAGAGAACTGTTTTAACCAGCAAAAACTCTTGGGCTCCCAGATGAATTAACGCCAGTAAAGCACAGATTTACACAACACATTAACCTGCGGAACTGCCTGCCACTGGGGCTCATTGAGGCCAAAGTAGCACGGTTCACGGAAGGGCTCCATGTTGATGCTGTGGACATGCACATTTACGCCAGAGACTTGGACATAGCCATAAACTCTCGTGTGCCAGACCCAATTTTTCCAGGGCCCTCAATCGGCTGGGACCCCTTGGCACAGGCCCTGTTGGCCCAGTGGCTAATCCACCACCACTGCCTGCAATGCCCACCCCACTCCACAGGCCATTGCCGGCTTCTGATATTAAATGCGTGGGAGTCTGCAGTCTTCCTCATGCCACAGGGAGCCCTGCTGTCTTCAGTGCCCACCTGGGGGCCCTACCATGTTCAGCGCCCTCCCGGGGGCCCTGCCACATCCAGCACCTGCCACATCCAGCCCTGCCACATCCAGCACCTGCCCGGGGGCCCTGCCATGTTCAGCACCAGTCTGCGCGCCCTGACTTCAGGGGCTGGCATTCTACCTTGTTGCTGGTAAATGTTCAGTGGCAGCATCTTGGGCACAAGCTCTAAACCCCCATGTGACTCCGGCCTTGATTTATGCTGTTGCTATATTATGGTCGTCTGTAGTGAGCCTCTCTGGGGCTGGCCCATGTGAAGGATAAGCGCCTACTACTGCTGCTAGCTGTGGGAGTTACTCTGCTAGCTTATCAGGGAGCATGGTGCCCTAAGGGGCTGGTTTGTTCTCCACTAGTGACCCGAGCTGGGGGGTTTGTGTCACCAGGGTATCCCTTCACGTGGGCTTTGGGGCATTCAAGTGTCCGATTGGCTGGAGAGATCTGTAAAGCTTTTCTCCAGGCTGTCCCCCGGCAGGGACGTGAGGGTCCCAGGGAGATGGGGGCTTCCCCTGTGAGGAGTCTCTGGGCTTAGGGGAGCATCCGCAGGGTCCAGCAGAGTCAGCGCTGGATCCATTGGGGGGCCCAGCCTGCGGCTACACTGGCTTTGTTTTCCATGGGGGCTCCCCTTCTCTCGGGGCACCAGCCCTTTGCTGACTCCCCTGCATGGGCAAAAGTCAGGTTCGTCTCCGGACTTTGCCCTTTGCAGAGGGAGCTGGCGTGGGCCTGGCGGGTCGGCCCAGAGTGCCAGGAGGGGCTTGTGTGCTGGGCAGGGGGTCTCAGACCCTGGGGAGGCTGCATTTCTTTATTTGCCTTTGAGTTGGCATGAGAGGGAAATGGAGCAACATAAACAAACCCAGTGCTGAAGTGTGTCTGTCCGGCCTAATCCAAACGCATTCCACGGTGTGCGCCAAGCCCTGCCTGAGTCCAGCTCCGAGCCCCCCGAACCCCCAGAGCCCCCCGCAGGGCCAAATACAGTGCAGGCCCCACCTGAGTCCAGTTCCTAGCCCCACCGAGCTCCCAGAGCCCCCCGCGAGGCTGAACTCAGCATGGGCCCCTCCCAAGTGCGGCTCCGAGCTCCCCCAGGCCTCCCACATGGCACTGGG
This sequence comes from Dermochelys coriacea, assembly GCF_009764565.3. NCBI lineage: Eukaryota > Metazoa > Chordata > Testudines > Dermochelyidae > Dermochelys > Dermochelys coriacea. The sequence goes on from NC_050087.2 coordinate 8,005,144, forward strand.
CTGAGTGCAGCACCAGCCCTGCCCGAGTCCAGCTCCAAGCCCCCCGCAGGGCCGAGCGCAGCACCAGCCTTGCCAACATCCTGCTCTAAGCCCCTGCCCCAGCTGCCCCCCAGTGCCACCCCATGGCTGCTCAGTGTAATAGTGTTTTAAACTCCTTTCTCCCAAATAGCTCCGGCTCCCCCAAGCTACAGCCTGGAAAAGGACAAGCTGAGATTGCTGGCAATGGTGGCAAAGCCCTTGGGGTGACCACACAAAGGCCTGGCCAATAAGAGCAGCCCCTAGCTCCCCCCACCACCCCATCTGCCCCCATGCTGTGCCCTGAGCTGCCCCTACCCTACCTCACACTGCTCCTGCCCTGCAATGACCCCGAGTCCACATGGCCCCATGCCCAGCTATGGTGGAGGGGACTTGCCCGGCCGCAGGCTGAGATATGAGGTAGGAGGCAGCCCTGGTCCCTGAGAGTTGTTCCCATCTGATGGCCACTCAGCAGCAAGGAATGGGGGAGTGGGGTGCCTCAGGCCAGTTCCAAGACACCAGGGCATCAGGGCAGGTCCTGGGGCCTGGCTGGCATAGATGCCAGGACTGAGTGGGCCGCCAAGGCTCTCTGACGATGGCCCTAGTGATGGGCTGAGCTGGGAATCCCACCTTGGGTCTGTCCCAGATCAGAACCAGCAGGTTGGAGCTAATGGAAGCGTTTGGTTTTGATACTGTCAAACCGTTAGCGCAGGAACCAGGGTCCAGCTGCTCCCTGGGCAGGACACGCTGCCCATGGAGATCAGGGACTCTTCTCACATTTCTACGGGTAATATCTTGGCTAATGAATCCGATCATCCGGCGTGTGACAGCTAGGACTCCCCAGGAGAACCGAAATGGGAACGGGGACACAAGCCATTCGCACTGGGAGCGTTTGGCCCATGAGGAGCTGAGCGGGCCCGCGCTTCAGAACCACAGGTAATAGAGTTTCCTTATGCCCATCCCCAGCTGAGGCTGGCACATCCCCAGGGACCCTGCATGTGCTGACGCCCGCCTGTTTCCGGAGCGCTGCCGGCAGGCTGCCCTGTCCTATCGGGGCCCCCCCACAGTCAGAGCTTTACCCCCACGTACCAGCTGAGAGCCTGGGGCCTCTGGTGGAGCCAGACTCCATGCTAGCCCAGCCCTCCGAGTGGTGTCTCTGCAGAGGGCTAGGAGTGAGCTGCACCTCACCTGGGGCTATCAGCCTCACTCCCCCTCCGGCCTCGACCCATCAGCTGAATCTCAGGCTGTGGCCAGTGCCCCACACCCCCGAGCAGAGCTCGCAAGATTACAGGAAGAACACTCCTGTGGTTAGGGCTGGAAATCAGGGGACCTGGGCTCTATTTCTGTCTGTGTCACATGCTTCCTGCCTGACCCCGTCCAGCCACCTCACACGTGAGCAGCTGAGCATGAGCTCAGCCCAGTGCCCAGATGCTACAGCGATGGGCCACAGGACAGCCTATAATAAGCAGCACTCACCATCCAGCTGGGGCTTTTGCCTCCGATGACAGCATGGGTGCCTCCTGCAGGTGCTGCCTAGGAAAGCACCTCCAGTCCCAGCACAGGGCCTCCCCTCTGTGCCCCCAGCGCGGGGCTGAGATGACCCGACGGCAGGCACGGGCTGTGGTGGCTGCTTGCAACAATCTCAGCCAGCCAGCGAGGGATGGGGGGGAGGGGACAGGTTCTGGCAGAACTGGAAAAACCACCCCATGGGCTTGCCATGCCCAGCTCGGTTCTAGGTTTAACTGGAACCCGGAGCACCTCCCAGCTATGAGCCCTGCCCGGCCCCTGGCAGGTGGGGCTGGGACCAGGCACTTCCCATTCTGCAGAGGGTGAGCCAGCTTTATTGCCTCTTTATGGGAAAGAGGCCCCAGTTTGTGGCTTCTTTTTGCTTGACTTTTCACCCAATAAATCTAGCTCCTTGTTTTCCCAGGACTCTCTGGGGATGGCTGGAGAACGGGTGGGGTTCTGGCCCTGGGGCAGCAGGAGCCAGGGTGGGTGGGTTTCACTCAGCCTTAGCCGTTCTGCACGGTGTCGGCTGTGATTTAACGCAAACGCCCAGTGCACAGTGGGAGAAAAGATCTCTGTGATAAAGTCACCGAAGGGTGGGGCGTGCCACAGGCCTTAATCACAGGGCCTGCCCCAGAGCCCCTGCCCAAGCAAAGACTGAGTCATTGCTAGCATTCAATATGGGCAGGAAAGGAGAGCCGCATGGGGAAAACATCCAGGCCTGGCAGTGTAGCCTAGTGAGGTGTGGCCTCAGAGTGCGACCACCAACTCTTGCTGGGACCGCGCTGACAATTTTTCCTGAAATATTGAATTAAATTTAGGAAAAACAAATGAATATCCACAGATACGTTCCCGGCTCTGTCTCTGCCTCCCACGGCCCTTCAGCAGGAGCCCGCACTGGAGAAGGTGGGCCGGGAGCACAGCAGCCTCCTGCGGATCCCCAAGGTCCCCTGTCCTGGGTTGGGCAGGAGTGTAGTTGCTGGACAGGGGAATGTCTTGGTGATTAAAGGCCGCAGCTGCCTCCACTGACGAGGCGCGTCCGGCGCCAGGCACACTGGCCCCATGTGTCTTCCGAGGCGCTGCTCCCGAGGAGGCTGCGCGGTGCAGGATGCCGATCCCTGCTGGCCATGCCAGTGCAAACACCAGGGCATCACATCTCGCTGCCCTTGGTAACAGCGATTCAGGAGCGACAGCTGGGCACTGCAGGGAGGGGCTGCTGTTTTCTGGGAGGGGAGATCGAGCGTAAGGGGGAGGGCTCTCCTACTTGTGGGGGTGTGCGTGACTTGAGATGTTTGGGCGGTGGTCAAACCTTTAAATTGTGCTCTCTACTTTCAACGTATATGGTTTTGGGGGGCAATGTTCCTCAATCGACCCCAATTCTCCCCATGTTTTGGACGCTGTCTTGACAGCAAAAAAAATCCTCTGGTGGCCACGTTTGAGAAACACTGGCCCAGTTGCTAAAGCAATAGACTGGGCCTCAGGACACCAGTTTCTAGTCCTGGCTCTAGCACTGGCTTGCATGGGGAGCTTGAACGTCACTTCCATTCTGCGTGCCTCAGTTTCTCCAGCTGTACAGTGGGGATAATGATCGTGTGTCCCACTTGGAAAGCGCATTGAGACAAGAGCTCCAGGTTGTTATTATAATTCTGCCTCATCATGAAGCCACCGAAATGGGGCCCGAACCCCACTGCCTTTCTCTGGCAGGGCCCTTTAAATAACTGACATGGTGACTGTCCAGCCTAGTGGCTCTGTCTGGCCGGATCGGTGGTGTTCATAGAATCATAGAATATCAGGGTTGGAAGAGACCTCAGGAGGCATCTAGTCCAACCCCCTGCTCAAAGCAGGACCAATCCCCAACTAAATCATGCCAGCCTGGGCTTTTTTCAAGCCAGGGACTTAAAAACCTCTAAGGAAGGAGATTTCACCACCTCCCTAGGTAACCCATTCCAGTGCTTCACCACCCTCCTAGTGAAAACGTTTTTCCTAGTATCCAACCTAAACCTTCCTCACTGCAACTTCAGACCATTACTCTTTTGTTCTGTCATCTGGTACCAATGAGAACAGTCTAGATCCATCCTCTTTGGAACCCCCTTTCAGGTAGTTGAAAATAGCTATCAAATCCTCCCTCATTCTTCTCTTCCGCAGACTAAACAATCCCACTTCCCTCAGTCTCTCCTTGTAAGTCATGTGTTTCAGTCCCCTAATAATTTTTGTTGCCCTTCGCTAGACTCTCTCCAATTTTTCCATGTCCTTCTTGTAGTGTGGGGCTCAAAACTGGACACAGTACTCCAGGTGAGGCCTCACCAATGCCAAATAGAGGGGAATGATCACATCCCTTGATCTGCTGACAAAGCTCCTACTTATACAGCCCAAAATGCCGTTAGCCTTCTTGACAACAGGGGCACACTGTTGACTCATATCCAGCTTCTCATCCACTGTAATCCCTAGGTCCTTTTCTGCAGAACTTCTGCGTAGCCACTCAGTCCCTAGTCTGTAGCAGTGCATGGGATTCTTCCGTCCTAAGTGCAGGACTCTGCACTTGTCCTTATTGAACCTCATCAGATTTCTTTTGGCCCAATCCTCCAACTTGTCTAGGTCCCTCTGTATCCTATCCCTACCCTCAAGTGTATCTACCTCTCCTCCCAGTTTACTGTCATCTGCAAACTTGCTGAGGGTGCAATCCACGCCATCCTCCAGATCACTTATGAAGATACTGAACAAAACCGGCCCTAGGACCGATCCTTGGGGCACTCCGCTGCCAACTAGACATGGAGCCATTGATCACTACCCGTTGAGCCGACAATCTAGCCAGCTTTCTATCCACCTTATAGTCCATTCATCCAGCCCATACTTTAACTTCCTGCCAAGAATACTGTGGGAGACCGTATCAAAAGCTTTGCTAAAGTCAAGGAATAACATGTCCACTGCTTTCCCCTCATCCACAGAGCCAGTTATCTCGTCATAGAAGACCAGATCTGGGTGGTGGTGTCAGGAAGAAGAGAGCTGGGACACCCAGGACAGGGACCTTCCCCCAGCGATTCCTGCTCCCAGCCCTGATCTGATGGTCGAGCTAGAGTGTGTTCTTTGGAAAGAGCTGTGCAGTCTTGAGCTGAAGACACCAGGGGCAGGAACATCTACTCCTCAGTGACCTTGGATTGGGGAATGACCCCCCCAAGAGTGTCTCAAACTGTATGTACACGGGACTTCTGCTGGAAAGTGGCTGCTTCTGGGGTGGGGGCAGCTCCTGAGATCCCTCTAATTGGAGAGCATTGCTGGGGCCTCGCTTGGCAAGTGGGATGTCTGTCCTGCAGCATTTGAGCACGTGGTCTCTGAAACCGGCTGTGCAACACCTGGGGGACTGAGGGTGCTCTCCAGCCAGGCTGAATGCCAGCTCCGCTCCTCCCGCCCCATGAGCTGCGTGTGGCTTTTTGTTCCTTTGCATTGGCACAAATCGAAGCCACAAGGGTTAATAGCTCTCCCAATCGAAGGCTCGAGGGGTTGCAGAGGCAGGATCTGAGTCTGCCTCAGAGGGGCCAGGGCTCCATGGAGGCATTCCAAACTGACATCAGAGCCAGGGAGGCTAGAACAGAACCAGGCCTGGGAGGTGGGTAAATAAGCATCATTAGCTCCATTGTACCAATCGGGAAACTGAAGCACAGAGAGGGGACGGCCATACAGCTGAGATGAGGACCCAGGAATCCTTGCTTCCAGGCCCCCACTTCTCTAACCATTAGATCCACTCACTTCCAGAACCCAGAATAGAACCCGGGTGTCTTGGTTCCTAGCTCCCCTGTTCAAACCACTAGCCCCTACTCCTCCCCCCAGCCAGTGGGATGTAATTCATCTGTGTGAATGCTGGCCCTGGCATGGAAGCCCAGTGCTCCGCTGGTCCCGGGGTGGGCAGGCTGCTCAGGCATGCAGCTGAAATGAGTGATTGATGGGGCCTATAGATCCGACATCTCCACCAGGTGCCAATACACACAATTTACAAAGCAAATGAGCAGGGGCAGGCTGGCTGACAGGCCCTAACCCAGCCATGGGTGGGGGAACGGGGGGGGGGGGAGAGGGGCTGGCGCATGGCCCTACTGTGGCTTGGAGACAGAGGGAAGGGCCTATGGGCTCCATATGCCCTGAGAGACCCACACAGCCGGCTGGAGCTGCGGGGCTTTGATCACAGGGGGCAGGGGCTGGGGAGATGCTGATGCTGGGTTTGTGGGCTCAGATACTGGAGTTGGGTAGGGGACAGGAGCAGGCCACGTCTCTCCCCACAGGGAGGACCAACAACAGATGCTCCCACCTGATGCCCGCTTGGTGTGAGTTGAGTGCGAGGGCCTCAGCCCAGCTCCCAATGAGACAGGGGCCCCTCCCGGCACTAATTACTCACTGCCGAGAGGCCAAAGCCTGGCTGAGCAGGGGGTGGGACCCTCTGGTGGGTCCCAGCAGGGCAGGGCAGGGCATGAGGGAAGACTGGGGCTGTTGTGCCCGCAGGCCCTAGGGCAGCCCAGTGTCACCAGGTGGCACTCATGGCCCATTGCTGAGTCCAGGCTGTGGCACATGTGTCCAGGCCCCTTCACTCCCTCTGGGGCTGGGCTGGGGAGCTCCCCCATTCAGACCTGGGTGGGGCACTGAGGGCACCCACCCATGTTCTCCCATCACTGTGGGGGGGATTCAGCCCCTGGGTCCATCCCCCAGGACCGTGGGGGGAAGGGGAGCCCTGGAGGGGCCTGGCTATGAAGGTGGGCAGGGTCAGGGGACGTCTGTGTGTACTGTGGGGGAAGGGGTTGGGGGGGCACTTGGAGTATTGTCTGTAACACTGTGCTAGCGGGAGGGGGACAGTTCTGGTTTTGACCTGGGGTGGGGGGAGGAGTCTCACAAGCCCTGAGAGCCGGGGGGAGGGAGCACTCTCTTCCCTGCAGGTGCTGGTGCCACCACAGCCTGGTTCTTGGCCTGTGTGGGAGGGCGATTCCCCGGGGTCCTGTCCCTGCTCTGGGCTATCAGTGCAGAACCCAGGAGTCCGAGCTCCCAGCCCTCCCCCCACTTCCGCTACACTCTAACCCAGTAAACTCCACTTCCTGCCCTAAGCACTTGGGAAGAACCCAGGAATCCGGTCTCCGCCCACTGCTCTAACCACTCTTCCAGGCTCCTTCCTCCCTCCCTGCGGTCACTGTGGCGACACTGCCCCTGCTGCTTGGGGTATTGACGCCACCCCAGCCACTGCTGTCAATGTTGTGTGGGGCAGCAGTCCACCTGCTGGAGGGTGCATGAATGCAGGGCCCGACTTTTAGGGCAGAAGACACCAGGTGCCCATGTCTTTGCGTGGCCCTTAGAATCAGGGCAAAGGGGCCAGCACCCGACTGAGGCATAAGTGGGAGGTAAGGGGGGGCATGGAGAGGTGGGCACTTCCCAAGAGACCTTGGTGGAGGCCCTTTGCCTCCGCCCCCAGCAAGGGTTTGGGTCGGGGGCATTTTCATCAGGGCCCCATGAACCATGGCTCAAGGATCTCAAGAGTTTGTCATTGTAGCAAATCCTGTCTCTGCCCCAGCCCTGGGGTGTGGAGACACTTTGAACCCAGGAGCTGAGCGAGGCTGGGGGCCCATGGATGGGGAAGGTGGAGGGGGCTGGGGGCCCATGGATGGGGGAAGCAGGGGGGCTGGGGGCCTGTGGATGGGGAAGGCGGGAGGGCAGGGGGCGCCTGGATGGGAGAGGAAAGGGGACTGGGAGCCCATGGATGGAGAAGGTAGAGGGTCTGGGGGCCTGTGGATGGGGAGAGGTGGGGGGGCCTGAGCAGTCATTCTCCTATGTGCCATAGGCCGTGGGACCCAGGGTTGGGGTCACTCCAGTGTGGGGCATCTGGTTACTCTGGCAGCAGCCTGGCAGGATCATTCCCCGCCCTGTCTTCCTGGTCTCTCACCTGCCAGCTAGGCTTCTTGGGAGGGAGGGTCTCAGAGTCAGTCCCAGCCTCCACCCCCCAGGGCTCTGCTGCCATCCTGGGCTGCTGAGCGTCGTCTGTCCCATCAGTGCCAGGGTCATGCCCCCCCCCCAGAAACTGAGGATAAAATGGACGAGGGCAGCGGCTGCACATACCCCGGGTGGGACATGGCATGGCCCCAGAGCTGGCACCAGGGCCACCCTTCCCCTGGGTGCCTCGCTCCCATCACGCCCTGGGCACAGAGAAGCTCCAACAGGACACTGCCAGGTTCTCCCTGGGACTCAGGGCCCCAGTCTCTGTCGGCTCCTCCCCAGCTGGGCCTCCGGCTTGTCCCTCCTGGGCCCCACCGTGTGCCCCCCTGCCCCCCAACCAGCCAGTGGAGCTAGGAGAATGCCAGGGGCCGGTGTCTCTCTGCAGCCTCCCTGGGGGGTTGTGACCAAATGCCCTAGGCACCTGCCCAGCTGCACCCCTGCCCCTAGGCACAACCCACTGTGGCCTCAGCACCTTCTAGGGCCAGGTGATCCTGCCAGGCCTGGAGTCACATTCCTTCCCCCACAGGCCAGGTCTGGCCTTGGAGCTGAGCACGGGTGCAATCTGCCCGCATGTCTGGTGCTTGATGGATGCAGGGACCGGCCATGCCATGGGCAGGGATCTATGTACACAAGGCAGAGCCCAGAGCCAACAAGCAAGCACCATTCGGACCAGGGCACCAGCCACTCATAACCCTGCTTGTGGGAGGGTGTCATGGAGTGTGGGGGAGTCCGGGGCCTGCACCCCTCTTCCTGGGATTCACTGTGACTCTCAGCCAGCCAGTAAAACGGAAGGTTTATTGGGCAATAGGAACACAGTCTAAAACAGAGCTTGGGGGTACAACCAGGACCCCTCAGTCAAGTCCTTCTGGGGGAGCAGGGAGCTTAGACCCCAGCCCTGGGGTTCCCTGCATTCCACCACTCAGCACCAAACTGAAACTAACCCCCCCCCCACCCCCCAGCAGGCTCTCTCCTGCAGCCTTTTTCCACATTCCCAGGGCAGAGGTGTTACCTCTCCCTCCCCCTCCTGGCTTGGTTACAGGCTCTCAAGTATCCCATCCCTAGTGACTAACAAATTTATTTGAGCATAAGCTTTCGTGAGCTACAGCTCACTTCATCGGATGCATCTGATGAAGTGAGCTGTAGCTCACGAAAGCTTATGCTCAAATAAATTTGTTAGTCTCTAAGATGCCACAAGTCCTCCTTTTCTTTTTTGCGAATAGACTAACACGGCTGCTACTCTGAAACATCCCTAGTGAAACTCCCCTGCTTCATTCTCAGGTCAACACTCCCCCCTCTCTCTGCGTCACAGAGGGGAGTGGGGGCTAGTGGTTAGAGCATGGGAGGCTGGGAGTCAGGATACCTGGGTACTAGCCCCAGCTCTGGGAGGGATGTGGAGCCTAGGGAGTAAAAGCAAGTGGGTGGTTGGAGGGAGAGGGGCTGGGAGTCAGGATTCCTGGGGACAGGCCCCAGCTCTGCCACTTATCCTTGGGCCAGTCTCAGGCCTGCTCCATGCCTCAGTTTCCCTCCTTAACTAAGATTAATGCTCCCATTTTTCTGCCTGGGGCTGCTGTGCTTGTGGGGATGCTACAGGCCGGCTCCTCTGCTCCTTGCCTCAGGGGAATCGGGCATTGCCCCACAGAGCCAGCAAAAGCTGAACCGGGCTCAAGGACCCCAGCGTCCTGGCCCTGCCCGGTGCAGTGCAGGCTCCTTGCTGGGGGCCGTGGGGCCTGGGCCAGATTTGTCTTGTGGCTCCCATTCCCTTTGCTGAGAAGAGAAACTCCCTGTGCCTGAGCAGGACTCAGGGGACATCCCAGCGCTCGCACCAGGGTCAGGACCTGGGAACCTGGCTACACTGGGCCCCCTCTGCAAAGGTTTGAGTCCCTCAAGCACGATGCAGCCCTGCAGACACTGCCCCACAACAGGCATGTCAGCCAGCCAGGCATTAGCCGGGCAATGAGCTGGCTGGTGGGCATGTGCCCATGCGTATGGGCACCACTGCCCTCTGATGGCTGGAATCAGACCTGCTCTACTCTGGGGCATGACCCATGCACTGCCCCCAGTGTGTGGGTTATTCCTTCACCTCCTGTACTGGGGCTGGGGGGCTCCTGGGTTCTACCCTGGGTCGGTGGGTGCAGCCTGTGCAGTCCCAGGGAGCTGAGTGGGGGGTGGTGGAGTGCCGGGGGGGGCGCTATAGGGCACAGGGGCTAGCGCAGCGACAGACACACAGCTAACCTGGGTATTGTGGAGTCAAACCTTGAACTTTATTGTCAGGGTGCAGGGGGCTCGAGCGGAAACACATCAGTGTCATGGTGAAAATCCAGCACAGGACGGACAGGGAGATGTTTGGGGTGGAGGCAAAGCCTGGGAGGGCAGTGGGGGGGCTTGCAGGATCTCACCCGAGTGCCCCGTGGAGGACAGTGCTTGGCTGAGGTAATGCAGGAAGCATGTGCCCTCGACCCCACCCCAACCCAGCAGAGGCGCTCATCAGGCCTAGGGGCCCCCCTGGTCTATTGCTTTTGCTTTATCACAGTTTTGCTGGCGGGGTTGGGAACCGCAGGTGCGAGCTCGGGGTGCTCTGATGCTGAGCTCTGAGCCAGCGGGGGCATGGGTACAGGCAGCATGGGGGGCTCAGGAGCCCTGGGCAGGAGCAGGTGTCTGGCCTGGAGCCTAATCCCAGCCCCCCACCCCCAATTGTCCTGGGGTGCTGATCTCTGAGGCATTCCCCCCCCAAACCGTGGGCTGAGGGGGGGCGTGCAAGCAGCACTCAGCCCCATCAAGTGCCTGCCCCACAGCTAAGGAGCTAGAGGGGCACGATCTCTTGTCCCTGACCATGCAGGGGGTGGCCCAAGGGCAAGATCAGCCCCCAGCCAACCCCTTAGTGGTGGAAGCTGGTTCAAGCCCCCACCCCGGGCCTTGGGCAAGAGCAAACGTCCCTGGCCCCACAGCTCGGATCAGCGTCCCCTGCTTCAGCTGAGACCAGCGTCCCACAGGGTCAAGGGGGCCATGGGAGCTGAACCTTTCCAGACAATCAGAGGCTGTCTTTGGGCAAGTAGCCTGCCAAGGTGTCATAGGCCCCGCACGGCTGGGGGCGGAGGGCAATTCTCCTCTGGCAGCCAGGGCTTTGGGGGCAGTGACTGACACCCAGCGGGGGGTGCTAGCCTTTCACACGAGCCCTTTGCTGGGGGACCACCAGGCACCAGACAAAGGGGCAATCATGGGGACCAGGGTGGGGGGAGGGGCAGCGGTCCCAGGGTAGCCAAGGTAAGGATGAGGGGCTGTTTTCGTATTGCCCCCCTCACACACCTGGCACTGCCAGCCCCAGGCATTTAACAAGTGTCTGGGATTTAACGGCTGGGGGGCCTAGCGGGGGAGGGGAGGAAGGCTGGTTAGTCTCCCGGAAATGACCTGGCCTCTCTGGCAAAGGCTCCCGCTGTGGTCAGCCTGCTGGCTCACAGCCCCCCTCTGAACGGCTTCCGGTGGCCCCATGAGGGGGTGGGGACATGCTGGGGGGCGGCCGCCATGGCAACAGCATCACAACAGCCCTGTGCAAGTCTGCATCTGGGGCAGCAGTTTTCCAGCTGCACTTGGAGCTCCCCTGGGCACACCCCACCCCTCCCCTGGGCACTCTATCCCTTCCCCTACCCCCCGATGGGCACCTCCCATCCCATCCCTACATCCTTCCCCTGCCCCCACGATGGGCACCCCACACATCCCTTTCCCTGATGTGCCCCTGTCCCCCCGATGTGCCCCCATCTCCTCCTGTGGCTCCTCTGCACCCTATCCCTTCCCCAGCACCTGTTGGGCACCCCTATCCCTTCCTGTGGCCCCTCCAGCACCCCATCCCTTCCACTGGCCCTCAAGGGGCACCCCCTATCCCCTACACACCCTAACCCCAGCCTCTCCATCCCATGTATTTGAGCTAGGGTCTGGCCAGCAGATCCTCTAACATGGGGGGTAAGAGGGGAGGTGTCCTGGCTGGAACTTGGGGTGCCACCTGCTCCCTGGCACAGGGACCCCCCACCCCCACTCCCTGTTGGGGTAGCAGGGGCCCCACGGCAGGGCAAAGGGTGATTCAGCTTGTGCCCATTGCCTGGGCTGAGCCCCTCAGGCCAGGGGGCAGAGGGCATGGCCAAGGCCTAGCGTGGGCTGCAGCCCCAGGGCGGTGACAGCCAGGTACCCAAGCAACCCAGGCTGGGTTCCCCTGATTCACTTGGATCAGACCCCCAGGGTCCAGCTGGGGCTCTGCCCCTGCAGCATCCGAGCAGGTGCCCCACAGCGTGCTGCTTGGGGGGACCCCCACCTAGTCCTACCCCACAGGGCGGCCAGCCCCCCACCCCGCCAGCTGGGAGACCCCCCTTATTCTCAGTACAGCTGATAAAAATCACCCAAGCTCGGGGCTTCCCCTCGAAGGCTGCGCTCACGTTGCCCACTCCTGGCCCCAAGGCAGGGGGCTCAGGCCAGGTCCAGCCAGTGGCTCCAGGGGGATGGAGTGGGAGGGCGCTACCTCTAGACACAAAGCTCCTGCTCCGAAGGGTAGAGGGGCAGGTGTGGGGGGCACAGTGTGGGCCGCAGGCTGCTGGCCATGGTGGGCAGTGGGAGGAAGCACGAGGGGATGTGGGGCGCTATGTACATGGGGTGGCCCAGGCCCCAACGTTATTGCAATGGTGTCCGTTCTCCTGGCGGGCCGGGCAGGCCGCAAGCCCAGGGGGGACGGGCATCCCTGGGCTCCCAGCTTCGCGCCTCTCAGTGCAAGTGGACATGGCTTGTGTGTCTGGGGGGCTCCCTGCCCCCGTGTGGATCCTGCTTGGGGGCTATAGGGAGCCCCCCCAGCTCTGGGAGGGACAGGGACGCCTCCCCGCAGAGAGATACAAAAGAGATTGCTTGCGATCAGTTCCCTGAGGTACAGAGGGACCCTCCCCCCAAACCGGGGTCGCCCCCAACCTGACACTCCATGGAGTCTGACGGGGGGGCTTCTCCCTTCCCCCATCCTTCTCCCAATATTCAGATCCCCCACCACCACCCTTGGTACTAGGGAGAAAAGAGCAATGAAGGGAGCTGTGGGGGTCCCCTTGGCCGCTTCCCCGGGGGGCCCAGCACTTGTGCAGAATTGGCTGGGTCTGGGGGGATGGAGCTTGGGGGCAGGCAGGGAATGGGCTTGTCCCTTTTCTTCTGGGGAAAAAGGATCCGAATTCCAGTTAAAAAGCCACAAACAAAAGGCCCCAAGCCCCGCCCAGCCCCTGCCCAGCCCCCGGGAGCTTGGGCGGGCACCGGGCGGGTCCAGCAGAGATGGGCATCGAGGGGCGCGGCAGCGGGCGTCAGTACGGTGAGAAGAGGATGGGCCCGTGAGCAGTTCTGATGGGCCCCGGGGCCGGACGCAGCAGCGGGTGCGTCAGGGGGGGTCCTTGCAGGAGTGGGGGTGTTGGACGCAGCGTCAGGGGAGCAGAGGCCACGGCTGCCATCGCGGCCGCCATGGCCAAGGGGCTGGGCAGGAGTCCGGCCGCCAGCGACTTCGGCAGGTCCTTGGGGAAGGCCAGGGGGCCCTGCAAGAGAGAGAGAGGCGGGCTCAGGGGGCGCCCACAGAGAGCACCGGGTGTGGGGGGGAGGGGCACCCACAGACACAACACTGGGCTGGGGGGTGCCCACAGACAGAGCACTGGGTGGGTGGGGTGCCCACCCATGGGGGCCGGCCAGGATAGGCCAGGGCATACAGGGGGCCATATATGTCAGCCACCCTCCAGCTGCCTGCCCACTGCATCCGTCCGTCTGTGGCACCCATCCGTGTCCGTGGCTTGCAGAATACCTGTCCGTCCATCCGTCCATCCATCTGTCCATGGAATCTCTCTCTCCAACTACCCCCCCTTGCCACAGTGCTCCTGCCCCCTCGGCCCCTGCACTCCTAGGAAGCTCCAGCCCCCCTCCAGTGACCAGCCCCTAGTCTCTATGCGGTTGGGCCCAGCAAGGTGAAGGGAGCACCCCCCAGCCTCTCAGCTCTCCCCCACCCCCACCTCTCAGCTCACCTCCACTGCTCTCTGCCTCTCAGCTCACCCCCACTCCCACCCCCCGCCTCTCCGCTCTCTCCCTCCCCCACCTCTCAGCTCACCCCCACTCCCACCCCCCGCCTCTCTGCTCTCCCCCACCCCACCACTCAGCTCACCCCCACCCCCCCCGCCTCTCTGCTCTCCCCCACCCCACCACTCCGCTCACCCCCACCCCCACCTCTCAGCTCACCCCACCACCCTCTGCCGCTCAGCTCACCCCCACTCCCACCCCCCGCCACTCCGCTCACCCCCCTACTTCCGCCCACCCCTGCCTCTCAGCTCTCTCCCACCCCCCACCTCTCAGCTCACCTCACCCACTTCCCCCCCATCCGCCTCTCAGCTCACCCCACCCACTTCCCTCCCCTCTCTGCTCACCCCCAGCTCCGCCGAGCTGCGCTGCTTCTTGTGCCGGCTTAGCAGGGGGTTGGGCTTCCCGGCTACCCCATCCCTGTGTCTCCGGCTGGAAATGTGCTGTGGGGGAGAGGAAAGAGTCAGAGCCCTGCCTTGAGCTGCTAGACCCTGCTCCCCTCCCAGAGCTGGGCATGGAACCCAGGAGTCCTGGCCCCAGCCCCCTGCTCCAACCACTAGACCCTGTTCCCCTCCCAAAGCTGGGCGTGGAACCCAGGAGTCCTGGCTCCAGCCTCCTGCTCCAACCACTAGACCCTGCTTCCTGCCCAGAGCTGGGCATGGAACCCAAGAGTCCTGGCCCCAGTCCCCTGCTACAACCACTAGATCCTGCTCCCCTCCCAGAGCTGGGCATGGAGCCCAGGAGTCCAGGCTGCAGTCCCCTGCTATAACCACTAGACCCTGCTCCCTGCCCAGACATGGGAGACCGGCCTGCCCCCACCCCACGTGCCCTGGGGATAGGGGCTAAGGGGGAGGAGTGATGGTGGAGTGGGGAGGCTGGGAGGATATGGGGGTCCCCAACAGTGCCCCACCTGTTTGAGCTGGATTTCCGAGTTGACCTTGACATTGCAGATCTCACAGTGGAAGGTGCGCTCCTGAGCATTGGGGTCCTGGCTGCCTGGCTCCCCGCTGGCCGTGGGGCCCAGCCGTGGGTATGCCTTGATGGGCCCCAGCCCGCTGCGAGCCTCCAGGATGGTTTTGTGCTTGGTACCTGGGGGGGGGAGTGAGAGGGGACAGTGGTGGGAGCAACCCGGTCCTATGACCAGTGCTCCCACCCCGCTCCCCACAGAGCCCTCTGCTGGGAATGGCTGGGGCTGGAGGAGCTGGGAGATCCTTGCACAGCCAGCACTCCCGCCCTGCTCTCCACAGTGCCCCCTGCTGGAGAGGTTGGAGCCTTGATTAGTTTCACTTTGGATGGACTGAGTTTGTTGGCTCTTTGCTGGACCAATCAGAGGGCAGAAGCCCCCCCAAACTTGGCCCCATGCTCAGCTCAGTCACAGCCAGTGGCCCAGGCCAGGGCAGGTCCCTGGGGCTGGAGCTGCTCGGCGCAGCACGGATGCTCCCCACGGAAAGTCCTGCTCAGGAGCCTGGCCTCTGTCCCTTGCACGCTCAGCACAGACAGGGCTACTGGCAGGGGGCACATGGGGAATTCTCTGGGCACTCCCTACAGGGCGGGAAGCTGGTCACAAACGTCCCCTGCCCAGCTCACTTGCCCCAATCCACAGCTCACCACACTCTGCTGTCCCAGCCCTGGCTCCCCACACACACAGTCGTGCCAATGCCCCCAAATCCCGACCCTCAGCCCCCTGCTACCGTAGCCCCGGCTTCCCTCACACAGCTCAGTCAATGTTGCTCAATCTCAACCCACAGGGCCCCTTACTAGTTGGTGAGCCCGCAGGACAGGTGGGGGCGGGGTACAGCTGCGAGGGGGTGGCTGGATGAGCTGATGTGGGGGGCTAGCTGCACAACTGGGAGGTGGCTGGACAAGCAGGGTGTGGCTGGATGAGCTGGTGGGGGCTAGACGAGCTGGGGCGTAGCTGGATGAGCAGGGTGTGGCTGGAAGAGCTGGGGGCGGTGGGGGCTAGATGAGCCAGGGGGGCTGGACGAGGGGGGTGCGGCTGGAAGAGCTGGAGGGGGGCTAGACGAGCTGGGGGGGTGCGGCTGGATGAGCTGGAGGGGGCTAGACGAGCTGGGGCATAGCTGGATGAGCAGGGTGTGGCTGGAAGAGCTGGGGGCGGTAGGGGCTAGATGAGCCAGGGGGGCTGGATGAGCGGGGTGTGGCTGGATGAGCTGGAGGGGGCTAGACGAGCTGGGGCGTAGCTGGATGAGCAGGGTGGCTGGAAGAGCTGGGGGCGGTGGGGGGCTAGATGAGCCGGGGCATAGCTGGATGAGCAGGATGGCTGGAAGAGCTGGGGGCGATGGGGGGCTAGACAAGCCAGGGGAGCTGGACGAGCGGGGAGTGGCTGGATGAGCTGTGGGGGGCTAGACGAGCTGGGGTGTAGCTGGATGAGCAGGGTGTGGCTGGAAGAGCTGGGGGCGGTGGGGGCTAGATGAGCCAGGGGGCTGGAGGAGTAGGGTGCAGCTGGATGAGCTGGGGGGAGGCTAGACGAGCTGGGGCGTAGCTGGATGAGCAGGGTGTGGCTGGAAGAGCTGGGGGCAGTAGGGGCTAGATGAGCCGGGGGGGCTGGATGAGCTTGGGAGGGGGGGGCTGGAGGAGCTGGGGGGGGGGTGGCTGGACGGGAAGCACGTTGCAGCCGGGCAGGGCAGGGCTGGCTGGGCTCACTGTGGCCCTTGCTCTGTTTTTCCAGGGCTGGGAGCTGGTGCAGGGCAGGAAATGAGGGTCCCCGGGGAGGGGCGCCGGGAGCTCAGCCCAGGACCCGGGCCCGTCTCTCTGCCAGGCCCCAGAGGCCCAGCCCCAGCTGCTTCTGCACATTAGAGGCTCCCTGGGCCAAGCCCCAGCAGCTGGGCATGCTGGGAAATTCCAAACTGGTAAAGAAGGGCTGCGGTTGCAGGACTCAGGGAGAATGCTGGGAGGGTCAGGATTGGGGGGCACTGGCAGAGCTGGGGGATGGAGCCCAGGGCTGGGCTAGCAGGGGGCTGTGGGTTGGGATTGAGGGGCACTGGCAGAGCTGGGGGGTGGGGCCACATAATTACATAGAGTTCTGCCCTAGGAAATGCACCCTGGTGCTGCCCCTGCCCTGGGGAAATGCCCAGGTTTCCCTGCTGGTCTGGTGCTGCCCTGCACCACCCTGCTCACATCCCTGATTGTGGAACCTTGGAGCTGTTTCAGAAAGGACCTGAACTTTCCTGCGCAGCACTGTGCAGGGCCCAGCCCTGGGGCAAGGACCCAGTTATTTTAGTCTCTAGAAATAAGGCAGCATTGTTGGGCCTGGCAGCACCTGGCAGAGCAGCCCCCACGGGCACCAGCCGGTGCAGGAGGAGGCGCCACGTGGCCCCTGCTGGCACAGCCCAGGGTGGAGCCCCTGTTCCCCCAGCCCTGTTGTACCTTTGTTGTGAGCCTCCAGCTGCGACAGGGAGTTCACGGCCACCTTGCAGAGGGCACAGTACAGCAGCTTCTTGGCCTTCTCCTCGTCTGAGTTGGAGGCTGCCCCTGGTCCCACATTGCCGTTGCTGCTGGGCACAGAGGTGCCAGCGGGTGCTGATGCCACATTCCCCTTGGCCAGCATGCCCCTGGGCTCCTGGCTGGCTTCAGCAAAGGAGGCCTGGTAGGGTGGCACGGCCGGGACCGGAGACGCCAGGTAGGGCGGCTTGAAGGGCGAGGTGGGCGCCGAGGGCACGGTCACCCCCAGCCCGTTCTGCTGCTCAGCTGCAGGAGAGGAGAGAAAGTTCAGAGCTTGTGTGGGGTGGGGAGCCAGGCAGGACTGTAGGCACAGCTGGATCCTCGGGGTCTGTGCCTCACGGCAGGAGGGGGCAGCCAGTTGGGATGCCTGGACGAGAGATGGGGACCAGGACAGGCTCAGCAGCTGTGCAGCAGGGAGAGGACTGGCTGCAACCTCTGCCCCCTGCATCCTGCCAATCCCTGAACACCCCACAGGTCCCCCTGCCCCCCAGCGGAGCTACCAGCTGGCCAGCCAGGGGGAGCCCAGCCAGCTAGCAGGGGGAGGTTGCTCCCCATGGTGCCTGCGGAGGGCACAATCCTGGGCCTGGACCAGCGCATGCCCTGCTGTTGCAGTGCGGGTGAGTCAGTGGCACCGTTAGCACTTGCTGCTCATCCCCCGGGGCAGCACAGGGAGGAGCAGAGGCTGGCAGGAGATGGGCTGGCAAAGGGGCGGCCTGGAGAGGGGCACTGGGGCTGGGATTCAGGGGCCTCGGCACAGCTGTGTGTGGTGGAGTCCCAGGATGGGGGCTGTGGGTTGAGCCTGAAGGGCATCATCTCCTCTACCCAAAACAGACCGGCTGGGCCACCAGGTCATGAGCCAGGGGCACGGGCCGAACTCTGCGTGAGCCCCATGGGGGAGCAGCTCCCATGGGGCCTGACAGGAGCCCAGGGCCCTCCCCCACTGACTGCCCATGAGGGGCCAGCTGGGGTGGGTGCAGGGCAGGTTCTGGGGCACCAGGCTGGACTATACATGTCTGAGCCTGGGCTCCCGGTGCCCTCGCTGTGCCAGGCACCTTGTCTTGGAGTGAAAAAAGGGAGAAGAGACACGTACGTGCTGAGGGGCTCCAGGACAGCCCAGCTGCTGGTCCTGTCCCCCCAGCCATGGGCCTCCCCCGCACCCTCCCACAGCCCTCAGGGGCCAGCGGGGCCGTGCCTGGACCCTGGCAAAGCATCTGTGAAGTCTGGGGAGCTGGTGGCCAGGAATGAGCTTAGGGCAGCCATATGGAAGAGCTGCCAGCGGTGGGGGTGGGGGGAACTCGCTCCACCACTGGGGCACAGGGCCCTGGACCCATCTCATCCATGGGGGTCACTGCCCCCAACTGGAACCCCTGCATGGGGGCATGCCAAGAGGAGAGGGATGAACCCTCTGCCTTCACTGGCATCTAGGAGCACCCTGAGAAATGGGGCAGGAGCATCGTCTCTGCTCTGCAGAGGAGGAAACTGAGAAAAGGAGAAGGGAAGTCATGCAGGAGCAGAGCTAAGAACAAAACCCAGAAGTCCTGGCTCTCCTAGCTCCGCCCCGCTGCTAACCACTAGACCCCATTCCCCTCCCAGAGCCAGGGATAGAACCCCATCCCCATCCCCATTCTAAGCACTAGACCCCACTTCCCTCCAAAGGCCAGCCTGGCTCAGGGGTGATTCCTGTACCCGGCCCCGAGGAGCTGGGACCCCAGGACCAAGCCCGTGTGCCTGGCCTGGCCAGTCCCCTCCTCCCAGCAGGCTGTGTCCGCATGAATCCCAGCATGCATTGCTCCATAGCGATGCCCATGCCCCCGGGCGCACTGGTGAAATGCCCAGGTTTCCCAGCCAGCACTGGGGCACACAGACATCCCACTGTTGTGCTGCCTGTGGTGACAGGCCCAGTGATTGTCCGGGCACAGAGATCAGCCCCAAAGCAAAGCCCAAGGTGATGTCTCCAGCCGAAGGCCTGGAGGGCACAGACCCCTTGGTGCCAGGAGGAGAGGACCCCTGGGACCCCTTTACAGTGAGAGGGTACAGACATTGGGCCCAGCCAGCTCCGCTCGAATGCGTTCCCCATACTGGGTGCCAGGGCTGTGGGGCAACAGGGCCTCCTTGGGGGTTCAGTCCCTCCTAGCCCCTGGCGGCTCAGAAAGGCTGGGAGCTGCCCACCCCGCTCCAGGCAGCGCTGCCATGGGAGGGGGCCGGGGCGGTGCCCAGCATGGCCGTGGTGGGGTGGGGGTCAAAAGCCCTTTGGCGATGGTGGATCAGGTCTGGGACTGACCGACACAGACAGACGCTGAACAGGAGCCGGTGCCAAGGGCAGGGCCCAGCAGCAGCGGTACAGACGTCCGACTTCCTCGCTCCTCCGCCAGGGGCTACAGGCATTCGCTAGGGCCCAGGGGCTGACCTGCTGCCTCCAGCACAGCAGGGTCCAGCAGAGGCTGCCAGCGCTCTAGGGCTTTACATCCCAGAGCTTCCCCCGCACTAAAATGCAGCCACCTCTGGGGTGGGGCATGGCAGCTGGCTAACAGTGCACAAGAGGCTGCCAGGAAGTGAGGAAGGATAGAAGGATCCAGAAGGAAGTGCGGGGGACTCGGACAAGATGGGCTGAAGCACCACTGGAATCTGGCCAAGACACGGGGGACTCTGAAGAGGGCCAGGGAATCTATCATGGCCCCAAGCAGTCAGGACCCTACAGCTCATCCCCAGGATTGCGCCTTTTGCAGCCCAGCGCCCCCTAGCGCCATGCTGGGATCAGCGCTGCCTGAAGCAGAGTGCCCCTACTGAGCCGCCCACTGCTCCCTGCAGCCCAGCACCCCCTAGCGCCCTGCTGGGTTGAGCTCTGCCTGCGAGTGGAGAGCGCCCCCTACTGAGCCCTCCACTGCCCCCTGCAGCCCCTGTAGTGTTTTGCGGTGGGCTCCCGTGCCAGCCCTGCCCCTGCTCAGCCTGGCGGCCTGCCTGCCCCACACCGCAGAGGGAGAGATCTATCACTTAGCATGGCTGGGTAATGCCATCGATTGGCTCCAAGAACGAACCTGCCCAGTCCGTGGCAGAGCCCACGGCGCCTTCAGACGGGCTCTCCCGGGCCCAGGTTGCCACAAATACAGCCCCCCCGCCCCTGCCCACCTAGCCTCCCCCCCCGCGCTGGCCCAACCTCCTTTCCCCCAAGCCCAGCCCCCCCATCTAGCTGTCCCCCCCCACACTGGCCCAGCCCCCCCCATACCTAGCCTCCTCCCACGCTGGCCCAGTCTCCTTTCATAGAATCATAGAATATCAGGGTTGGAAGGGACCCCAGAAGGTCATCTAGTCCAACCCCCTGCTCAAAGCAGGACCAAGTCCCAGTTAAATCATCCCAGCTAGGGCTTTGTCAAGCCTGACCTTAAAAACCTCTAAGGAAGGAGATTCTACCACCTCCCTAGGTAACGCATTCCAGTGTTTCACCACCCTCTTAGTGAAAAAGTTTTTCCTAATATCCAATCTAAACCTTCCCCATTGCAACTTGAGACCATTACTCCTCGTTCTGTCATCTGCTACCATTGAGAACAGTCTAGAGCCATCCTCTTTGAAACCCCCTTTCAGGTAGTTGAAAGCAGCTATCAAATCCCCCCTCATTCTTCTCTTCTGCAGACTAAACAATCCCAGCTCCCTCAGCCTCTCCTCATAAGTCATGTGCTCTAGACCCCTAATCATTTTCGTTGCCCTTCGTTGTACTCTTTCCAATTTATCCACATCCTTCCTGTAGTGTGGGGCCCAAAACTGGACACAGTACTCCAGATGAGGCCTCACCAGTGTCGAATAGAGGGGAACGATCACGTCCCTCGATCTGCTCGCTATGCCCCTACTTATACAACCCAAAATGCCATTGGCCTTCTTGGCAACAAGGGCACACTGCTGACTCATATCCAGCTTCTCGTCCACTGTCACCCCTAGGTCCTTTTCCGCAGAACTGCTGCCGAGCCATTCGGTCCCTAGTCTGTAGCGGTGCATTGGATTCTTCCATCCTAAGTGCAGGACCCTGCATTTATCCTTATTGAACCTCATTAGATTTCTTTTGGCCCAATCCTCCAATTTGTCTAGGTCCTTCTGTATCCTATCCCTCCCCTCCAGCGTATCTACCACTCCTCCCAGTTTGGTATCATCCGCAAATTTGCTGAGAGTGCAATCCACACCATCCTCCAGATCATTTATGATCTTTCCCCCTAGCCAACACTGGAGGAGCCCATGCCCATGTCACCCTCCTTCCGCACCTCACCCAGCCACCCCATACACCCCCCCTCGGAGCTGCCCTCCCTGCCCCCCCCAAGCACAAGGCCCAGAGTGCAATTTCTGCTCTATAATTCATGGGGCCCCATTAAACATCCCCCCCCATTTCCACTCGTGAGGAAAGTTTCCAGACCCAGGGCACGCAGGGCAGCATGGCTCCGGTAACCATGCTGATCGGGTTCCCAGCTCACATGGGGTGGGGGGACGCTTGGAGCCAGCTGGAGGCACCCATGGGCCCACTGGGGTCCCACAACTGGGCACTAGTAGCAGGGGGCGATCCCTCCTCCCCCCAGCCTCTCTGTGCAAGGAGCTAGGGCAGAATGGAGCGGGGTATGGGCCCTGTCTGGGCTCCCATGCCAGGTTGTGGGGGGTGGGCAGAGGTTTGGGGGGAGATCTGCTAACATTGGGGTGCTGCCAGGAGGGAGGAGAGCGACTCCGCAGGGGGTGCCCTCCCTTCCACACAGGATGGCCCCAAACGAGGGCAGACATGAGAGCATCTGCCCCACAGCCCCCTGCCATCCAGCCCTGCCCTTCCTGCCCCACAGCTCTGCCAGTGCCCCCCAAACCCCTACCATCTCAGCCCTGGGCTTCCTGCCCCCAGCTCTGCCAGTGCCCCCCAGCACCCTGCCATCCCAGTCCTGGCCTGGCCTTCCTGCCCCCAGCTCTGCCACTGCCCCGCAGCCCTCTGCCATCCCAGTCCTGCCCTCCAGCTCTGCCAGTGCCCCACAGTCCCATGCCTCCCCAGCTCTGCCAGTGCCCCCCAGCTCCCTGCCATTGCAGCCCTGGGCTTCCTGCTCCCAGCTCTGCCAGTGCCCGCCAAAGCTGATGCTCAGGCCCCTCTGTTGCAGCCTAGCTTGCTGTTGGCTCTAAGGATGGGATGTCAAGGGGAGAACAGGATCTGGATCCGGTCTGTCCCCTCCCTGCCGCCCCAATGAACACAGCGCCAGCTGCAGGTGCAAGCCATGACCTCGGCCTTGGCAGTGGTGTGGGGATGGGCAGGGATGTGTGGGGCACTGGCAGAGCTGGAGGGCAGGACTGTTCATTATCCAGTAGCACCGCAGCGTCAGGCTCTGCAGAGCCACCTGGCTTCCGGGTGCCACACAGCTCCATTACCCGCCTGTTGCAACTGCAATCAATTTTTAATTTGATGCTATTTAATTAGCCGCCCAGCTCGGCTGACAAGCCAGCTCGGGTTTCCACTGTAGAGGGAGCTACCCCAGAGCTGGACTTGGAGGATGGGCCAGGGCTGCCCTGTGTGGGGTTGGGGATGGGATGGAATTGCTCCCTGCTCCCAGGATACCGTTGCTGGGCACCACTTAGCCGCTGACGTCCCACCCCAGAACCAGCTGCATTTCCGCCCGTCAGTGAATGCTGGCGGCTGCCGCGCAGGGCACTGCTGGGACTGCCCTCGGCCCTGTGCCGAGAACAGGTCCTCCCTGCGGCACTACTGCTGCCTGGGGCAGGATCCCCCAGCCCTCCAACCTCAGGGGTGCCCCATTACCCCCTCAGGCACCAACACAAGACCAAGGGAGTGGGGAAGGTGCTAAGGGGAGGGTTAGCACCGTGTGTGATCAGAGCTCCCATCCCCCCGCCGGCTGGTGGGGACATGGGTGCCGAGGCCTCAGGGGGGAAGTGGGAAAGGCCCGTGGGGGCGGGGGGCAGGGATCACCTGGCTTGTCCGAGTCGCTCTCACTGACGCTGGACATGGGGCTGCTCATGGGTCCCTGCTTGTCACCCTCGCGGGGCCCCGACTCCTTCTGCCGTGTCTTGGCCGCCTCCATGCCCTTGACGCGCCGGGCGTGTCGGTTCCCCTTGTAGTGCGCCTCAGCCTGGCTCTGCGGGGAGAGTGGGGGTCAGGGCGCCCTGGGAAACCCCTGCAGAACGGCCCCCACCCTGCCCCCATCTTCCCTTGCCCTGCCCTCCAACCTTCCCAAGTTCCCCAGGCAGTCCCCCACATCAGCCCACAACCTGACACTTCCTCCACAGTGCGGTCCCTGCATAAACCTCTGACCCTCCCCCCACAGCGTGGCCCCCCTATACCAACCCCTGACTCCCCCCCACAGCACAGCCTCCCACACATCAACCCCCGACCTGACACTTCCCACACAGTGTGCCCCCCCACATCAACCCCCGACCCTCCCTCTTACAGTGTGGCCCCCCCACACCAAACCCTGACCCTCCTCCCACAATGTGGCCCCTCATATCAACCTCCGATTCTTCCCACACAGTGCGGCCCCCCCACATCAACCCCGAGTCTACCCCCACAGTGCAGCCCCCCACATCAATCCCCAACCTGACACTTCCCCCACAGTGCGGCCCCCCCATAAACCCCTGACTCTCCCCCCAGAGTATGGGCCCCTACACCAACCCCCGACCCTCCCCCACAGTGTGGCCCCCCCAACACCAACCACCGACCTGACACTTCCCCCACAGTGCGGCCCCCCCACATCAACCCTGACCTTCCCCGTATAGCTCCCTGACCTACCCTTCCCCTCAACAGCCCCCCATTTAGCTCCCTGACCTACCCTTCCCCTAAGCAGCCCCCCAATGTTACCTACAACATCCCCCCCAGTTGCTTGGCCCCCTCACCCCCACCACGACTGACAAGTTCTCCCCCTCCATCAAACCCCCCCCAAGGAGATTGGGGCTGGCGCCACTATCACACCCCATCTCACTTGTGTGTGGGGGGAAGGCGAGGAGTCTGGGGGGCCCTCCCTGCAGCCAGCACAGACCCTTGGGCCCTTTGGGGCAGAATGGGACCCAAACGGCCCCAGCTGGCCACACCCCATCCTAAGCTCCAGCCAGCTCAGCGCCTAGGGCCTGGCTCAGCACCGTGGGGAGCAGCCGGTGGCCTGCAGGCAACACAGCAGGGGGCTGCGGAGGTGGTGGGGGAGCCTGGGTCAGGAACACACAGCTCTGCCCCACCCAGCCCTGAGTGTGTGTGACCCAGACATGCCTGCCCGCCTGCTGGCTCCACAAGCCGGGCAGTGTCGGGAGCGGGGGCAGGGACCCACCGTCAGCGCCCAGACCCCCAGGGGCACACAGACGGGTGGTGCTTCCAGAGCCACAGGCCAGAGGGGAGCATTGGGAGTAGCCCCCCAAGGCTCCTGGAAAAGGGCCAGAGAATCCACACAACACACAGCCCCCCACTACCTCAGCCCTGGGCTCCCCTGCCAGTTCTATGGTGCCCCTCAACCCCGACCTGCAGCCCCCTGCTTTCCCATCCCTGGGCTCCCCCTGCCAGCTCTATGGTGCCCCTCAATCCCGACCCGCAGCCCCCCACTACTCCAGCTCAGGGTCCCTCCCCAGTAACTGGAAGCGAGGCCGGCTGGGGGGGAGGGGTACAGAAGTCCATCTCCCAGTCATTGCTGGCAAGACCTTGCCATGAAGGATCCCAGCTGGGAGCTCTGACAGCCTGGGGCAGGGGAGGGTCCAGCACATTGCAGCCAGAGTGGCTCCTGCCCCCAGGCAGCTCCCCACTGGGGCCTGGAGCACTCAGCAACTGGGTCAGAGGGGAGAGCCTCGGTATCTAGTGGCTAGAAAGCGGGTCTGGGAGCCAGGACTCCTGGGTTCCATGCTCTGCTCTGGGAAGGTGAGGGGCCTACTGGTTAGAGCAGGGCGGTGGGAGCCAGGAGAGGGAATGACTGGGGTGCTGCTAACGCCCTGGGGTGGATGTGCTGCCTTCAGAGCACCCCCACATGGCAGAGGCTCTTGCTGCAGCTATGCCCAGTTTGGATTCTCTTCTGCTCCTAATGAGCCTCGTTGTTCTGGGGCCATTGCTCCCAGGGCGCCCCGGGAGATCCCCTGAACCCCACCCTGCCCAGCTGGAGAGACATGGCCCTCCCCAGCCACACTGGCTACCAGAGCCGGCAGAGGCCACCCAGGGGCAGAGATGGCACTGTCCTGGGCATGGGACAGAAAGCTGGGAGTGTGCGGCTCTTGGGGGGGCACCATGGGCAGGGAGCATTGGGTTGTACGCCACCCAGAGCAGACGCCTGGGGCTGTGTGCACCAGACTGTATGCCACCCGGAGGGGGTGCTGGGGGGGAGCGCTGGGCTGTACCCCGCCCAGAAGGGGCACTGGGGGGGAGTGCTGGGCTGTAGCCACCGCGGCGGAGGCTGCTTCTGGCCGCACTCAGCCTTGTTTATTTATCCCAGGACCCGGCGCCTCCGCTCCACCTGGGGTCACAGCCTGAGATGTGGCTGCAGCCACAGCTGGGAGACAACAACAAACCACAGCTCAGCTAATCCCCAGCCATGGGCCAAGAACCCCTGGCGCAGCCCCCCCGCCCCCAGCATGCAGCAAGGCGTGAGGACAGCGCTGCGGGTCCACAGCCTCTGGCTGCTGCTGGGAGAGGGACAAACCCTGGTGCTCTGCCAGTGCCCCTCAATCCCGACCCGCAGCCCCCGCTATCGCAGCTCTGGGCTCCCCCCAACCCCAGCTCTGCCGGTGACCCTCAATCCCAACCTGCAGGCCCTGCTATCACAGCCCTGGGCTCCTGCCAGCTCTGCCAGTGGAGAGCTCGTGGAGCTGGCCGTGGGACTGGCTGGTGCCTGTGGGGAGATGTCACCCATTTTCGGGACATGTTTCCGAGGGTTTAAACTTCCAGTGCCTTGTGCCACAGGACAGCTGTGGCACAGCCTCCCCCATCCTCCACTGGGGCTGGCACCCTTCGCTCTGGTGGATACCCGCTGGCCCCATACTGCAACCACGGGGGTGCAACCTGGGGGGAGCAGATCCCCCTCCCTCACTTCCTCTGGAGCAGCCAGCCGGGGGCTGGGAGCAGATCCTGGCCTGGTTGCCGTAGCAAATAGGAATAACAGCTGCACTGACGCAGGATAATGCTGGGGGCGGTGGGGGGAATCTCTTCTGCTGAACTAGCTCTGCACAGCTAGCCTGGGGCAATGCAGGTAAAGCGGTGCCCAGCCTGCAGGGGGCACTGCTAGCCCCTGGTACCCCACTCCCTGGGCTCTGCCCAAGGGACTCAGCCTCAGACGTGTCTCGCCCCAGCTGGGCCCCACTGCCAACCTGCTCCAGCCCAGCTCTAACCAGACAACAGCGAATAACCCCGCCCCCGAGACCCTGGCCCCAGGGTCAAGGGCCTCACGCAGTGGGGAGCGGAGATGGGCTGGGCGACAGAACAGAGCCCAGGGGTGCTCGGAGGCGTGGGGGGCTCAGCAAGGCGCACTTTCCCCTCCCAGTTAGTGCTGACCCCAGGGTGCTGTGCCGGGGGGAGGGGGCTCATCGGGGGCTCTCCCCTCCTGGTCAGTGCTGATCCCAGCGCAAGGGGGCGCTGTGCTGGGGGGAGTGGTGCAGGGCTCGGTCAGAGGCTCTCCCCTCCTGGTCAGTGCTGACCCCTGGGCCGCCCCTTGACTGCTCCCTGCATGCACCCCTCGCACCCACGCACACGCACACACTGTCTGCCGGACAGCACTTTCCGCACGGTCCCACAATGCTCCTGGGCAGGGCAGGGTGACCGTGGCTCCGTTACAGCAAGGGAATATGAGGCCCAGCGCGGGGCCAGCACCAGCCAAGGTCACGCTGAGCCAGCGGGAGACCTGGGAAGAGAACCACGGTGTCCTAACCCTCAAGCTTCCAGCAGCCAGCGTTCCCCTCCCAACCTCCCACCACCCTGCTGGAGTCTGAGGAGGTGGAGCTGAGTGGTTAGAGCGGGTGTGGTGAGCCAGGATTCCTGGGTCCTATCCTTGCTTTGCCACTGAATTCCTATGTGCTCACGCACCAGCCACTCATTCTGTGACTCAATTTACCCCCTGGAATGAGGGAGGGATCCTCAGGGCCAAAGGAACAAGGATTTAGAGCGAGCCCCAGGGGGAAGGTCAGTGTCAGACAGGGGCCAGGCTGTGGGGGAGGGGAAAGGGTGCGATCCCAACCCACCCACTAGGGAACACACAGGACAGATAGACGAGCTCTCAGCAGCTCCCAAGTCCATTGGTGGTCGAGGAGGCAGCCTGGTCTGAACAGTCCCCTTCCTGGCCTGGCGTGGCTTGGCTTGGCTTGGCCTGGCCCGGCCTGCCCCTCCTGTGGGGCCCAGACCAGCTGTGCCATCCCCCACCTCAGGTCACGTCCCTGGGATCCAAGCAGAGCCGAGCTGAGCTGTGCCTCAGTTTCCCCTATGTGCAACACTGCTCCCTAGTGATGGGGGGAGGCCTGTGTGCTCTCGAAGCAGGCTAAGATGCAGGTGAGTATCGCTGAGCTGTCTGGGCCTTGATCCCCACATCAGGGTAAATCCAATCGCCGTGACATGGCCACTTAGCAACCAAGGCCCCAGAGAGATACGGACCCCCGCCTCTGCACAGGGGGCTGAGCCCCTCCTGCTCGGGAGCCCAGGCTGGGGCTAAGTGCTGGCTGCTGCAGGAGTGGGGGGCTCAGGGGGTTCAGAGGGGCTTGGGCTGCCTATGATGGACTCTGCTAGCCAAGGACCCCAGTTCAAGTGAGCCAAGAACCCTGCCTGTATGGCTGCGCCGGTCAGGCATCCCTGTGGTGCTGGCCCACAGGGTGAAGGCCCCGAGGTCCGCAGTGAAGCCGTGTGGCTTGCCCTGGGGGAAGAGTGACACCCTAGGAGTCTGGGTCACTGAAGGGGGTCTCCCGGAGACTGGTTCAAAGCTGGGGCCACAGCACCCAGCTGTGGATCTGTGATAGGTTCTGGGTCCAGCTGCCTTGGGGCTGGCGATCCTGGCTCACGGGGCGGGGGGCCTTTGCCAGGAGCTGACGCAGCAGGGGACTCACCTCTGAGTTGAAGCGGATCTGGCAGACGTTGCAGGAGATGACAGGGCGCCGGGCCTTGCTGAGGGGTGCCCCGAAGGTGTGGTTAATCACCGCCTTCTGCACCGGATCCATCTGTGAGGAGAGTGATGCTGTGAGAAGCCACGGGGAGCTGGGCCCACAGAGCCCCGGGCACAACTTTGGGGGGGCTCTGCCTGCCCCACCCTGGGGGGTCTCCTCCTGCAGCAACTGGGGGAACTGTGCCGGTTCCTGCTGACCATTCATAGAGGGAGCTTAGTGCCCCACTCCCAACTACCCCTGGCCCCACCTCCCAGCTCTGCCAGTGTCCATGGGGCAGGGTGGTAGTGGAGCAGGGGATGCAGCCAGCAGGCCAATGCATGGAGGGAATGGGCCAAGGGCACTCCCCCCGGCCCCTCCCACCACAGGAGCTCCAGAGGTTGCCCCATTAGCTGGCAGAAGCAGTAGGCTGTTACCCATCTAAACATTAGAAGACATGGTACTCAGCCAGCGGGTCCATTCATCATCTGCAGACAGACTGCTCCTTCCCCTGCCCATGTTGGGCTCCCCCACCCCCCGAGCAGCGTACAACCCACCGCTCCCCCCACAGGGACACATGGAGTCTCTGTAATGGGCCAGCCCAGCCCCCTAGATCCAAACAGCCCCACCGCGATCCAGCTCCAAACAGCATCTTGGGCCCCTCCCTCGCTCCTGGGGGAGCTGGCAGTTCACCCTCCCTCCAACCACAGCCTCTGCTGGCTGCTCCCCCAGTACACACGCTTGCTCACAGCTTCCCCTCCCCTCAGCCACTGCCCCCCTGCCCCAATACACATTGGCAGCTGCCCCTCCCCCCAGCCACAGTCCCCCTGCCCTCCCCCAATACATACGCTGGTAGCTCCCGCTCCCACCAACCATGGCTCTCCTGCTTCCGATACATACTCTGGGGGCTCCTCCTTCCCACCCAGATACACACACTGACACCCTGCCCTCCCTAAAGCCCCCAACCTAGCACCTTGCCCTCCCCAGCACCCCCAGGGGCCCAGCTCTGCCCCTGCTGATCCCCGGTGCCACCAGCCCTGCCACCTGCGCTTCCCCCAGCCCCACCACTTTCCATTTGCTGCAGTAACTGGTGCAGATTAAAATTCCAGCTGCAAACACATCCTATGATTGCAGGGAGCACAGGCGAGCGCCAGCCGCGGGTGCGGGAACAGGGATGTGCCAGAACCAGGGGGCTGGCTGCCGCGATCCAGGCCCCTGCAGGGACCCCGCAATCTCACCCCCGCCCCAGGGGCAGCCTGCAATTCCTGTTGCTGAAGTCCAGGAAGGGAGCTCAGGAGAAGGCCTCCGGTTGGCTCAGTCCCCTCTGGGAAGCAGGGTCGCCGGGTAGGGAACATGCAGCCGCCCCGGCCCTGGAGGAGCTGGCAGGGGCTGGATCCAGCTCCAGGCTGTGTCTGATGGGAGGCCAGATTTGCAGGGTGTCCCCACAGCTCCTGCGGGCCACTTCCCTCACTCCAGCAACCCAGGCAGGCTCCCCTGCCCCAGGAGCCCTCACCTGCTCTGGGGCCCATCACTGCCCTAGTCCCTTATCACCCATGTTAGTCCCTCATCACCTGCCCTCGTCCTCCATCACCTGCCCGAGGTCCCATCACCTGCTCTCATCCCCCCTCACCCGCCCTGAGGCCCCTCACCGCCCCAGGGCCCATCACCCACCCTAGTCCCCCATCACCCACCCAGGGGCTCCTCACCTGTCCTCGTCCCCCATCACCTGCCCTTGTCCTCCACCAGCTGCCCCTGGGCCCCTCACCACCCAAGTCCCCCATCACCCATCCTGAGCCCCTCACCTGCCCTAGTCCCCCATCACTTGCCCCGGAGCCCATCAGTGCCCTAGTCCCCCACTGCCACCCCAGGATGTGCTGCCACCCAGGGGTCTGGGCCCTGCTTGCAGTTCAGACTCCTCCCACCACACTCTGTTGGGTGCTACGTTACTGGCTGCCCCAGAGGGAGGATGGGTCGCACAGTCAGTCAGAGGTACAACTAGGAATAGAACCCAGGCATCCTGCCCCCCCAATCCTCTGCTCTGACCACTAGACCCCACTCCCCTCCCAGAGTTGGGATAGAGCCCAGCAATCCTGATTCCCAGCCCCCTGCTCTGTCCATTAGGCCTCACTCCCTCCTACGGCAATGTCTCAGTCCTGGGAGCACCCTGAGACCCATTGCTTCAGCCCCACACATCGCCGTGTGCTGAACGCGCCACTTTCCCATTGGCTGTGTTTTGTTTATTCCAGCATTTACCCCGAATGATTAGAGAACGCAGCACTCTGACTGGGTGGCGACAAAGCCGTGCGGCACTGACTGGCTAGCCAAGCGCTGTGATTGGCCAGAACAGAGCTCGACCCACCAGGGGGCCAAATAGAATGACCCTTGGGGCGCTGGCATGGGACCCAGCCTGGCCAGGCATTGGGCCCCGATTTTACAACAATAATTGTCAACCACCTGGAACTGTGACGGCACCAGGGCCACACAGCCCAGTGCTACCACCCCTACAGAGCCTGGTCCTACTTCCCCCCATCCCAGAGCCCGGCGCTACCATCCCCCCCCCCGAGCCCAGCGCTACCATCCTGCCCCCCCAGAGCCCGGTCCTCCTATCTCCCACCCCAGAGCCCGGCCCTACCACCCCACCCCCGCAGAGCCCAGTGCTACCACCTCTATAGAGCCTGGTGCTACCACCCCCCATCCCAGAGCCTGGCACACCATCTCCCCCTCCCCCCCCAAGCCCAGCGCTACCACCTCTACAGAGCCCGCCCCTAACACCCCACCCCCCCAGAGCCCAGCGCTACCATCCCACCCCCCCCCAGAGCCCAGCGCTACCACCCCTACAGAGCCTGGTCCTACCACCCCCCATCCCAGAGCCCGGCGCTACCATCCCACCCCCCAAGAGCCCAGCCCTACCACCCCCCCAGAGCCTGGCCCTACCACCCAACCCCCCCAGAGCCCAGCACTACCACCCTACAGAGCCTGGTCCTACCACCCCCCACCCCAGAGCCTGGCGCTACCATCCCACCCCCCCAGAGCCCGGTCCTCCCACCCCAGAGCCCAGCGCTACTACCCCACTCCCAGAGCCCAGCGTTACCACCCCTGCAGAGCCTGGTCCTACCACCCCCTATCCCAGAGCCTGGCGCTACCATCCCTGCCCCCAGAGCCCAGCGCTACCACCCCTACAGAGCCTGGTCCTACCCCCCTCCCCGCCCCCAGAGCCTGGTCCTACCATCCCCCACCCCAGAGCCCAGCCCTACCATGCCCCCCCCCAACCACCAGAGCCTGGCACTACCACCTCCCCAGAGCCCACTCCTACCACCACCCCCCGGAGCCCAGCCCTACCACCCCACCCCCAGAGCCCAGCGCTACCACCTCTACAGAGCCTGGCCCTACCATCCCCCCCACCCCGAGCCCAGCCCTACCACCTCCCCAGAGCCCAGTCCTACCACCACCCCCCTGGAGCCTGGCACTACCATCCCCACCAAGCCCAGCTCTGACACCCCCACAGAGCCAGGGGTGGAGGGCAGCTTGTGCTACACCTCCAGCCATCTCCAGCTCTACCATCCAGCTATCTGTGCCAGTGACACCCAATCCCCTGGGGGCCAGAGGTTACACCCCCTCCCAGCATGACTGGGCTAGCCCCCCAACCCTCCTTCCTGCACACATAGCCCTGTCCCCCCCACTTCTGAGCACACACAGGCCTATCTTCCCCCACCCCCCTGCAGGCATGGACCTGTTCTGCCCACATAAACCTCCTCTGTCCAGCACACCCCAGCCTGCCTCTCCCTCACCCTACACCACAGCTTTCTCCCCACGGCTCTCACCCAGCACTTCTGACCCCCCCCAGCCTATTCCTTGCTCCTCCTCTGCCCCTCACCTTCTCAACTGCCTGCTTACCCCCCTCCTGTGCCTGACTCTCCCTGATCCACTCCCTGGGGAAGGAGGGGTCCCCCTACATACACCCCCCAAATTGATTTTAATGGACTTTCCACAGCACTAGCTACCTCGACCCCCCTTAACCCTATGCTGAAATGCATCTGTTTCAGGGTTGGGGCACAACCAGCGTGAACCGCACACAGCATCGCTGCACAACAGACTAGGGAAGGACATGAAGGATAGCGACGTACCTAACTGAAAACACAGGGGGAGGTGGGATGTACCCACCCAGCTCGTTCGGGAACACACAGGGGATCCGCAATGGCCAGAGGTGACTGGTGCCCTGCTTTGACAACTCATTTGACAAATAGCAGCCCTGAGCTCCTACTGGGACACTGGGTTCAGCCCCAACTGTGAGGGCACAGCGCCCCCTGCTGAGCCCCTGCCCTGCTGCCAGCAGCCCAGCGCCCCCTGCTGAGCTCCCACTACCTGCAGCCCAGCACCCCCTGCTGAACCCCCTCCCCATTACCTGCAGCCCAGCACCCCCTGCTGAACCCCCTCCCCATTACCTACAGCCCAGCACCCCCTGCTGAGCCCCCTCCCCATTACCTGCAGCACAGCGGCCATAGAGGTGTGCAAGGTTCAGAACTGACTACAATGGGAGAGCGCTCCCTGCTGGGCCCCCACCACACTCCACGAAGCACAGCACCCCCCAAGACTATACTGGGTTCAGCCCTGATTGGGAAGTGAGAGCGCCTCCTGCTGAGCCCCTGTCAGGACCCCTTCAGCCCAGCGCCCCCTGCTGAGCCCCCCATCCAGCCCCTCTGCAGCACAGCACCCCCTAGCACCTCACCAGGTTCAACTCTGAGTGAGGGGAGAGCGCCCCCTGCTGAGCCCACAGCAGCTCTAATAAATTTGTTAGTCTCTAAGGTGCCACCGGTACTCCTTTTCTTTTTGCGAATACAGACTAACACGGCTGCTACTCTGAAACCTGGGTTTTCCTAGGTCTCCCATGCAGGCAGGGATGCCCAGTGCCCTGCTTAGCTCATGAGCTGCCCGTGGAGGCTGAGTGGCCCCCGGAACTGGGGCAGGCGATGCATTCGGCTCCCTGCAGTCGCAATCTCCCCCGTGCTGAGCGCTGGAAGGTCACCAGGGCAGCTGAGCCATCGCACTCCCAGCCAAGCCCAGCAGCTGTTCCAGCATTCGCTAGCGTGAGAGGAATTTCCCTCCTTGGCCCTGTCCTGCCCTTCCCAGCTGCCCGGGAGGAGAGGGGTTGCTCTGCTGCTCACATGCGGCGAGGGCTGGAACTCAGGGCCAGAGCCGCGACCAGCCTGGCTCCTCTCCT
The DNA here is from genome assembly GCF_009764565.3 of Dermochelys coriacea. Lineage (NCBI taxonomy): Eukaryota > Metazoa > Chordata > Testudines > Dermochelyidae > Dermochelys > Dermochelys coriacea. The sequence goes on from NC_050087.2 coordinate 8,038,412, forward strand.
CCCCAGCCCCTGGGAGCTGGACTCACTTCACAGGGCAGCTGTTCAAATAGCTCCCAACAGCGCCCCCGCCCACTTTAGGACAGGAAGTGAAGAGGTTCTGGAGCCAGCCGAGAGGATGGGGGCAGGGTGCAGCTCTCAGAGATGGAGTCCAGCCTCACCCCGGGGTTCACACTCCAGCACTGGGGAGGGGGAGCAGTAGCACCCGTGTCTCTGCACAATCAGAGCCGGGGATTTAAGCCTCAGCTGCAGCCCCAAGTGATGGGCTGGGACAGGCCTGGCTGGGTCACCAGCACCCCTCTGACCTCCGCTCAGCCCCCAGATCTGGCCATGAACCCGGGGATCCAGCCTCAGGTCAAGGTGCAGACAAAGTGGTATGGGGGAAGGCTGGCCCAGTGGTTAGAGGGCTTGCCTGGGCTGTGGGACAAAGGGTTCGACTTCCTGATCTGCCACCGACTGCCCTGGTGGCCCTGGAGACGTCCCGGCTCCCCTCTGGGACATGGAGATGTCAGCCCTGGCCGGCGTAGCCCAGCCCTATCCTGCCCTGCCCAGCTCAGGTCCTGCCCAGCCCAACCTCACAGGAGAGTTTGGGGATAAAGCCTGTGATGCATCCAGATGCCACGGTGACAGGGGCCATAAATAAGACCGAACCGAACAGAGCACAATTCTGTACTGTATGGAGGACAACGCCCCCGGCCCCATGTTGGGCACACCCTCAAGCTCACACCCCACCCCACGCTGGGACCCTCGCAGCCCAGATCCACCCCGACACATCCCACCAGCCCCACCCATGTTCCTTGTAACCAGATAAGCAGCTGCGACCCAGAGACCTATTAACTAGGGCAAAGAGGCAGGCAAGGAGCCAGGACCCCGGGTTCTATTCCATGCCCAGCAGGGGAGGGAGCAAGTGCGGCTTTGTTGTTAGAGCAGGGATGAGTCAGGACTCCTGGGTTCCCTTCTTGCCACTGCCCCATTGTGTGACCCTGGGGATGGGGGTGCTAGCTGCAGGGCCCCATGGGGCGGCTGACTCTGGAAAGGAGCAACGGGTCAGATTTGGCCAAAGTCAAAGAGAACGTCTGTGGCAAACCAGGGAACTGACCCAGGTCTCCTAAACAGACAGAGGAGCGTGCTAGGCACAAGGCCACCCTTCCTCTCCGAGGGGAGCACAAGGGGAGCTGCAGGGCAGCCTCCACAAGCCCCCCCAAAAGAGCCTGGGTATGGGCCTGGCACTCTCTGTGCCAGGATCCAGAGGCCATCTCACTGCTGGCTCCTGCTATCCTGAGCCAGGATGCTGCCTACGGGTACATCTCCCTCTCAGCTCCATGCAGCCCTGGGCGGTAATTTGCACATGCCGCCTTGGCTCCCTGGCCACCTGTTTCTCCTAGCATTTAATTCCCCCCACCCCTCCTCAGGTCCTGCTTACGGGCAGAGCCAGGAGCACTGAGGGTTAACCATGGCAGGCGGATTTCCACTCAGCTAATCCGGCACTGGGCTCCCACAGCAGACTAGGGGGCGCTGAGCCACGGGGCACAGGGCCAGAGTGAACATCTGTATGCTCCCTCCCATGGGATTAGGGGGTTTATCTGGTCAGAGGCCCTACCCAGCCCACCCTCCCCTACACAGCCAGCTCCCCATGGATCGCCCCTCCCAGCACCCCCACTACAGGGCACTAGTTGGGGTGGGGGGCAGGGACCAGAGATTTCTGCCTCCACCTCAGCTAGCCTGTGAGTTGAGCCAACCAAGCGCCCCCTGTGTCCCCACCCATCAAGCTGGCCCCTGCCCCCCCCAGCCAGTCACAGCCCAGGCAGAGAGAGCTGGAGGGGGGGGGGGGGGTCAGCAGCCATAGTAACAATCCTTGTATGCTCCCTGCAATGGATCCTTGGCTCCGCTCCGCTGCACCTCACAGAGCCCCAGCTCCGCTTCCCCCTGCCCCACAGAACCCCAGACCTGCTCCCCCCCCACCCCGCTGAGCCCTGGATCTGTTCCCCCCACCTACCCTGCCCTGTGGAGCCCCAGCTTTGTTCCGCCCACCCCAGGAGCACTAAGGCCTCTGCCAGAATCACCTGCACTGGAGGAGGGAGATGCACTGTCAGTCCGGTGCAGCCTGGAAAGGTGACTTTGGGAGCCTGCAGATCCAGCCCCTGCAGTGGGGCCGCTTGGGGGTGAGCGGATCCAGCCCTGGGGAAGGGATGTCTGCTGGCTGCAGAGGGAGGAGGATGCATGTGTGGCAGCAAAGCCTGGAGGCCCCAGACCTGCAATGCAGGGAAGGGAGCAAGCTCCAGGGCTGCCAGGGCCCTTTCACACCGACTGCAGCCTCTGGGTGGGGATCCCTGCTAGCCCACACCCCCAGGGCCGAGCTCCCCACATGGCTTCTGGCCTCTCGGCTGCACCAAGCCCAGCACCAGCTCCCTCCATTGAGGGCCCTGGCCCTGTTGCTCCCAAACATCCCCTTGACATTCCCTTCGGCCAGGGTGAGGGAACCCTGGCAAGAGGGGACCAGCCCTGGCCCCCATGCCCATATCCTCCACCTTCCAGTCCCAAGCACAGTCCAGAGTCACACAAAACCAGTGGCAGAGACAGGAAGGGAACCCTGGAGTCCTGACATGGCCCCTGTCCTAATGGCCAGCCCACACTGGAACAGAACTGGGTCCAGGAGCTTTGGCACCTCGCCAGCCTGGCCAGCAGCGCGGGGACACGCTGTTCCCGCTGCGCCCCTTCCCAGGGCCGAGGCCAGCCAAGGGGTGCCGAGCTCCCATCCACCCTGGGAAGGCTCAGCCGCTCTTCCTGATCCATCCTGCAGCATGGAACTAATCCCCACCCCGCTGTCAGTTCTGCCCTAAGCCACTGGGTCACAGTCCCCTCCCCGGGCAGACGAGGGGCTTACCGAGAGTCTCAGCCCCCATTGACCTATAACTGTCCTGCATGCTCCAGGCCCCACGCAGGCGTCACCAGTCCCAAGCTGGGACTAGAACCCAAGTTCTCCAGCTCCACAACACAGCAACAGTAGAGGCCCAGCCTCTAGGGGGCAGCACATCTTCTACACACACAAGCTGGGATATCACAGGGACCGTACCATGGGGTCCTGCACAGATCCACCAGGACTGGGCTGTTCCCATCATTGGCAGGATGTGTCAATGGCCCAGCTCGGGGCAGTCCTCTGGATGCTAGTATCACAGGGGCAGCCAGCTCCCACAGCCCTGCCCGTCTTCCCACCCGCCCTTAGGAAAGAAGCCAGGTCCTTCCGTGACTGTGAAATCCAGCCTAGGGCTCCGGGGGTCCCTCCTCTCTCTAGCCACAGCGGCCCAGTCCCAGACTCGCTCTCATGGGAGAGCCTCCTGCCATGTCTCAATTAGCAGCCAAACACTTTCAAACTTCACTGGATGGGCACAAGAGCTGGTGCCCGTGCCATCCTGCCAGCGCTGCCAGCCTTGCCTATCTCCCCAGCTAGCCCAGCAGCGTGGCCCAAGTCCCGCACACAGCCCTAAGGCTGGGCTCAAACCACCTCCGCGCCTGGCCCAGAGCGCCAAGGGGGAATTTTCTATAATGTTTTTAGGAAGCCCGTGTGCCTCAGTTTCCCCTGTATTTCACATGGCTACTGACTAGGGGAAGGGACTGTTTGCTCTCAGGGCAGGCGGGGAGACCAATGTCACCGGTGGCCTGAGCTGGGATGGGTCATTAAAAAGAACTGACCGAGGCGACCCCTCATCAATGATGAATCTGTGAAGACAATGGCAAAGCCAAACACCAGGATGCTGACTCCCAGCACCCCAGGAAAATGGATTCCCCCACCCTAGGAAAGCTGGGCGCAGACCCAGCAGAGAACAAAGGACAGGGAAGGTGTGTGGATAAGAGTTGGCTGCTGGAAGGAGTCAAGGTTCTCACCAAGGAGGACAGACAGAGCATGACCTACAGCTTGGCGTGGCCCCGGGCTGAGGACTCCAGTGCTGGGCTCCAGGGGACACAGCTGGGCTGGGGGAGGCGGTGGAGGGGCGTCCGGCCCTGAGGAGGGGATCTGGCTGCAACAGGAGCCTGGCTCAGGTGGAGTCTCTGAGCAGAGCTCCCAGGGTGGGGCAGGAGGGCTAGAGCCCTGACAGTCAGTCTTAGGAGGCTGGAAGGCCCTATGGCTGCCCTGGAGGAAGTGAGATGTCCGGCACATCAAAGGGGTCCCTCCAAAGGCCTGTCCCAAAGCTGGGATGTAGCACTGATCCTGGGATCCGGGACAGGCCCTCACAGCACTTTGCAAATGGGGAAGCAAAACCCTGTACTCTGATGCCAGGAGGCTCCATTACCCCCTTGGGACAGATGAGGAAATTGAGGCACATGAAGGGATGAACCCATGGTCACAGCATGAGCCAAGAACAGGTCCCAGAAATCCTGACTCCCAGCCCCCTGCTCTAACCACTAGACCCCACCCTCCTCCCAGAGGTGGGGATAGAACCCAGGAGTCCTGACTCCCAGTCCTGTGCTCTAGCCATCAGATAAGGCTTCCTGGGCAGTGGGAAGAGACAGGCTGGCATGGAAGGGAGGGCTGGGTTCACTTGCTTTAAAGGAGCGAGGCTGAGCTAAGAGCTCCCTAGGGGTAATGTTTGAATGCGCTATCATTGTCTAGTTCCCCCCACGTGGCCGGGCCTGTCTTTCTCGGTCAGTGCCTGGTGTGGGAACCCCGAGTGGATTAGCAAAATACAATTCCACAGGATGGCACAGGATGGTAGAATCATGGCATGCCTGGGAGGCCCCCTTTGAATCCTGCCCCTGCCTGCTCTCCCAGAGGCTCCCCCTCTCCTCGCTGCTGCCTGCAGAGCTCCACCCCAGAGGTGGCTGCATTTCACTGGGGTGCAAAGAGCCGCGAGACCCTTGGTCTCTGGCAAGATTTCACAGGCACATTAAACCAGCCCATCTCATTATTGGCAGCCCTTGGGCTTCCACAGCTCAGCAAGATCCACAGAGTCCTGGAAGCGTGTGACGATTCCCCTCCTCCCACACTCCCGCCCAGCAGAAAGCCAGCCCTGGGAATGGGGGCAGAGAATGGAGGCCAGTGGCATCCGCAGGCATCACGCAGCCTATAGAGCACGGTGCTGGCCCACCAGGGAGGGGATGTAGCTACATCTCGTCACCGACAGCCAGCAAGTAACTCCCCAGGGCTAGTACATAATGGCTTAGAATAAAACCAGAGTCAGGAATAGCTCCCCTGGCGCTGACCTGTCTCCCAACCAGAACAGGGCAGCTCCTTTCACGTTACTGGCCACGATTAGATGCGCTAATGGCCCTGCCCGAGTCATCCCCTGCCCTGCCCCTGTTCCAAAGAAAGCAGCCCAAGGACTCAGCACTGCTGCACTCTGCCTTCTCTGTCTGCTCCTGTTCCCAGCCCCTCTCGGCGCAAGAGCATCCTCCATTGCAGCTCCGGAGCTGCAGCTCTGCATCGCTCTGCCTCCCCAGCTCTTCCCCAGGCCGTCTGTCCAGGCACATCCTAACAGCGCTGCCTGGACAGAAGCCTGGGTAACGGGCAGCGTGAAACCACGGTGCGGGAGCAGCGAGAGGCAGAGCTGGGAGCCCGGACTCCTGGGTTCTTTTCCTGACCAGTCCCTTCCCCTCTCTCTGCTTCAGTCCACCCCACCTCTAAAAGCAGGCATAGCAATGAGGAGCAGGCTGGAGCATTTGAAGCTCAATTACCAGTCATGCAGCGTTCGGGTTCTCAGGAGCCAGAGTCGGGGGAATTGCTGCCAGCAAACAGGGACTAGGCCCTAGCTGGACGGAGCAAAAGAGAAAGGGCTTGTTTATAATGGCTCCTTCAGGGGGTGTGTGGAGCTGGGGGGGTCTGCTGAGTTCCCCACACAGCCCCCAGCTGAGGGGCATGAGCTGGGGGTGGGGAGGGGAATTACCTCCAGAGCTGCCAACTCTCGAGAGCTTTAGCAGAGACACCTGGCTAGCAGAGGGCTCTTCACCCTGATACGCTCGCACATCTGTGGGGAAAGGCCCCTCTTGGCAAGTGCTCCCCACAAGCCCCCTGCGGTTCCGCTTTCACACACAGTCCTCCCCCCCCCCCAGCACGTTCCTCACACACTCGCCTCCGAGAGCTTCTGTCACTGCACGGAGCAGGAGGCTGGGAGCCAGGATGCCTGGGTTCTAGTTTCACCTATGGGAAGGGGAGTGGAGTCTAGTGGTTAGGGAAGGAACTGGGAATCAGGACTCCTGGGTTCTGTTCCCAGCTCTGAGAGAGGAGCGGGGTTCAGTGGCTAGGGCAGGGGATCACTATGCTCAGGGGATTCCAGGGATGGATTTCCAGAGGGGTTGAGCCCCCTTGCAGCTGGGATCTTGTGGGCTCAGCATTCCTGACAGGTCAGTATCAGCTGAGTGAACTCGGGTGAGTCCATCTCTGTGCCTCAGTTTCCCTAGCTGTAAAACAGGAGTAAGTCTCCATCTGCCTGGGGGCTGCAAAGCAAAGCACGTCACCGCATGTTTCCAAACCTCCCACAGCCCCTGGTTCCTGGTAGGCAGTGAAAACCCACAGAGGGGACTGCAAGGAAAGTGGAACAGCAGAGCACCCCATGGAGCTTCCTGGGAGTCAAAGGTACCTCCCACCACCCAGCCACCAGCCTCTGGCTGAGCAGACACCAAACCGCTGGACTGGTCCCAGATACAGCTAGGGACCAGCTGCGGGATGCTGTGATGGGAGCGGGGGTGGCTCAGCCACGGGGAGATCCCTACCTCTCTGTGGGAGTGGGGCGCTCCGCTCAGGGCAGTCTGCAGCGCTGGAGGTCCCCATGGAGGGAGCCCGAGCATGGTGTGGGGCGGTGACACCCCCAGGGACCCAAGCACAGAGGAGACGGGAAACACGTTCTGCGTCTCAAAAATACATTAGCAAAATCACCATCAGAAAAGGCGGGGAGGGCTGCGGGAGCAAGGGAAGGGGGTGCGGGGGGGCTGCAGGGCGCCAGAGGGCGCTGCAGCGGGGCAGGCGGAGTGCAGCTTGCTACGGGGAGGGGTGCGGGGGGGCTGCGGGACGCGCAAAGGAGTGCAGGTGGATGCGGGGAGCCGGGGAGGACGGAGCGGGGGCTGGAGAAGGGCACGGAGGTCCGACCATCCGGCCTTGCGGGGCTGGGCAGGGACCCTAGGGGATGAACGCACAGCGGGGGGGAGGATCGGGAGCCGGACGGTCCGCACCCCTCGTCCGAGACACCTGCCGTCCCCCGCGGGGCCGCGCCACCCCGGGGCAGCCTTCCGTGAGCCGGCCCCGCAACGCGCCGCGCCCCCTTACCCCGCCCGGCGGGGGCGACGCCGCGCTCCCCTAGCCCCAGCGCGGATCCCGGCCGAGTCCCCGGCGCAGCCCGGCAGCGGGCGGAGCCGCCGGCCCGGGGCGGAGCGAGCAAGAGGCGCCCACCCCGGCGCGCCGCCAAGCTCCGCTTCACCCGGGGAGCCGGCCCGGGCCGTGCGCTCAGCCCGGGGGGCATCTGGGGGCAGGGCGGTGAGCGCTCAGCCCGGTACAGCCCCAGGGGCACAGTCCGACGGAGCCGGGCGCTTCCATCCGCCCTCCCGGAGCTGTGCTGGCTGGGGGGGCAAATGACCCAACTGCCCCGGCCGCATTTGAACCGGCCCCAGGTCTCTCTGCACCGCTGGGGGGGCTGAGAGCCGCAACGCCCCTGGCCCTACCCCAGCTGGCGGCTGAGCCCTACCTGCCAGGCGGGACGTGGGTTAACTGTGGGGACGGGGGTCGGGACTGGTCCCCATGGCAGCGGGGTCCTAGATGGCTCAGCCCATTTCGCCGAACACTTCGCCTCTGGCCTTCGCCCAGCCTCGGCAGCGCCAGCCCCCAAGGGCCTCGTTTGTTCAGGCTGGAAGAGCCAAAGTTCCTGCTTCCTGCACTCCCCCCCACCACTGACCCACACCGGGACCCCCCTGCCATGCAGCAGCCGGAGACAGCAGCTCCCCCCAACGTGCTAGAACAGGAGGGCCCCTCTCTGCAGCCCCTCTGCTGCATGGGTGCAGGCTGCTCCCGCTGGGGTGAATGGAACGGGGGAGCCCAGGTGTAGCTAGCACAGCTGGGCGGGGAGCCGGCTGGGTGCCATAATGATCTAATCAGGCCCTTGTGGAAGCCAGGCATCTGCTCCACCAACACCTCATATATTATTTTAATCTATACATAACCGCTAATGTAATGGGCCTCTGATCTACAGCAACAGCAGTCCCTCCTGTGGGCTGAGGCCTGATGAACACATGCTTCTCCCAGCCCTCCCTGCGCAGGGCTGGCTGGTTCCCCACACCGAGCCAGGGGCTCCCAGGCCTGAGCACAAATGAGAGAGACAGGAAGGGTCCTCGCTGCCGAACTGAGCTGCCCCATCCCCAGCTGATTCAGGAACTCTGCAGCACCCTGCTACCTGGCAGGCCACTGACGCTGTGGGGATAAGGGAGTTAGCAACAGGCAGGTCCTGCTCTCAGGTGGCTGAGCCATCCCCAGGGCCACCTAACGGGCACCAAGGTCCCCACTCTCCCACCCCACACACATGCTGGCTGACCAGCAGAGAGCCCAGTTTTCCATGATAAAAAAACCCCAAAATTCTCCCATTAAAAAAACCCATAAAAACCTGTGTTTTTCTGCAATTAAAATGAAACACAGACCTTTACTTTCTCTACCACAATATGGGGAGGGACCAGTGGAACCCCATGAACCCCATTTGTCTGATCTAAGGGACAGGGCCCAGATCGGATAATCAAAAATTCGGATGATCCGGAGAACTTCAGCCCTGGGCCACTGGGCTCCTGCTGTCAGCCTTGCGTGGCAGGGCTCAGGCTTCACCTGACAGTTGGAGCCCCACCTCCCGGGGCCCACAGCCCAAATCGAGCTGCCCATGGCCCAAACCCTGCCACCCAGGGCTGTTGGCCCAAGTCCTGTTGCCCAGAGTTGGGCTGTGAGCCCCAATTCAGTGAATACAGGGAGCTGGCTAATGGAGACTCGTTAAACAGGGTTCAGAGATTTCTCTTTTTTCACAAAGTGTAAAAAGCCTAATTCAGCATTTTCCCATGGCACACGGCTGTCGAGGCTCCCTGCTGGTGAGCCACAGCCCGGCAGCGCTCATGACACTCGTGCATCAGTCAAGGGCTGTTGTGCAGGCCCAGTGAAGTGTTTACAGATGGAGAGTCCTTCTCTGCGCCAGGGCCGTAGCCACGGGTGGGCCTGGATGGTCCATGGCCCACTCACTTAGCATCCAGTTCCAATTAGGGCGAAAGCCTCCTGAATCCACAGACTGGGGGGGAGGGAGTCATCCCAGGCGCAAGAGCATCCTCTTGGGGGGGGCGCCTCATCAGGGCGGGTCTGAGCAGGGCTAGTGCTGGGGCCGGAGACCAGAGCAGCAGCACGCGGTGCTGGCAAGAGAGGGATGCGGCCAGCTGGGCAGACAAACATTGAGCCAGGGTCAGGAAGGGCGGCTGGAGCTCAAACCCTGGAGGGTGCGCCCTGCAGCCTGTGTGCCCCGGGCAGCCTCATCTTCTGGTGCCTGCTAAGCAGTAAGGACCTGCTAGAGGGAGTGTGGGGAGGCAAGCCCCCCATCCCTCCTGCCCCCCTTCATTGCCTACCCACCTGAAAGTCAGGGCCCACCCAGGTTTCCTGTCCTAGCTACACCACTGCTCCGCACAGCCCCTAACCTGGAGAAGAGCAGCAAACTCCCAGCCCTTCTACAGACTGTGCTCAAGTCTTCTGCACCCTTCACCACCAAGGCCCCAGAGCCCCCTTCTGCGACAGAGACAGCTCGCTCCCCGAAGACAGCTGAAGGGCTGGAAAAGGTAACTTCAGGCAGAGCTGGGAGAGAACACAGCACTCTAAAACAGCTGCACCCACTTTGCCACGCTGCCTTTCAGGGGCATCTGCCACATTATGTGCTTGTCTGCCCCACGTGACGACAGTTGGGTTTCCCTCCCTTTCCGCTGGCCAGATCGCACGGGGAGGTTTAGGAATCTGCCGCTGGGAGCTGTCCTTTAACTCGAGTGGCAGCGGCTTTCACTTTTCGTGCCAGAGAGCCCAGCCTTGCAGAGGACCCAGTCCCATTGTTACACTTGGCTATGGAGCCTTTAACCCGTAGGCTGCACCCTGCTGCCAAAGCCAGGCAGCCTTGGCCCCAGCTGGGTCACAAATACCTGTGTGTAGCTGGGGTGCCGTGTGGTTTGTCGCCTTCTCTAGGATGAGCCTCCTCTCTGATCCCAGCACCCAGCTGTCTGCAGCTGTTCCCCTCCGGAAGGTGGCAGCCCGCTGGGCCGGGCTAGGGAAGGGTGCCCATTCAGGGGAGACAGATGTAAGAATAGTGCTTGTGAAGTGGCTGTGCTTTGGGGAGGGTTGTGTTCAGAGGTGAAGTCACTGTTTGTTTTACTGGTGTATTCTGAGTGTTTTGGTTAATGGGAGCCAACTCGTTCAGAAGAGGGAGGGGCCCCTCCTTAGCCGTTTGCTGGGAGGAGACAGGGATCAGAGAGAGGAGGCCCGGCCTGGGCCAGCTCCCCAGAGAGCAGAACCAGGGTTAATAAATGTGTCTTTCCTGAGAGCCAGCTGTGTGCATGGGGGAAGTCAGCGCTGTGGACCAGCTGCGTTGGGGCGTTGCTAGTAAGCCACAGAGCCCCAGGCCTGCTGGTCACCGCCTGGATCAGCCCAGCGCAGCAGGGATTATCGAGGGACGTTCGGCAGCAAGGTGGGCTTGGGGAGGGTCTCAGCTCCAGCTCCTACATCACAAACTCCCCCCAATGCTTTGAAGTAACGGACCAACTCAGCCAGGAGCTGCTGGGGCCATGAGGGAGGCAGAACTGCCCCAGACCTTGTCCCCTTCAGGAGACGCTCCCCATTTATGCCCATACGCAAGTTAGATGCAAATATACAAACGTTCTCCTTACACAAAATGTTGCCCAGAGAGCTGCCCTAAGCTTGGCAGCCAGGGACAGCAGGACGCTCCCATCTCCAGCTGCAGGAGTCCCAGTGGCCCCTCCCCGTGCTGCAGTCTTGTGGCAGGGGCACCTGTGCCCAGCGGAGCAGTAGCTGCTGCATGGTTATGGTGTCAGCAGTGGGCTTGGGTGTGCTCGGCTCTCTGTGCTAACCCTATGGGCAGACGACCAGCAGCCTCCGATCCCTGGGCCTCGGCCACCCAACACAGCCACCTCACATCCCTCTCTGAAGCTGGGTCATGTCACAGATCCACAGCTCGGTGTTTGCCTGACGCCTGGGCTCCCTTCTGCCTTCCCACTTACCTGGGGTTCCAAATGGATGCCAGACCCACCGTTTGTGTCTATTGAGCATTGCCTGTGCCACACTCACCCCAGAGGTGGCTGCATTTCAGTGGTGGCTGGACGTAAACTATAGAAAGACCAGCAGAGTCCAAAGGGAAAGGGACAGACCTGAACTAGTCGCTTTGGGAACTCCCTTTAAAACTTTTAAAACCAAACCCAAACCAAATGACACCAGAACACAGACAAGCACTCCAAGACCCACCCCAAGCAGTCCCCCAAAAGGGAGAGACAGACCCAGTAAAAAGAAAAGGAAAGGATTCAGAGTAGCAGCCGTGTTAGTCTGTAATCGCAAAAAGAAAAGGAGTACCCGTGGCACCTTAGAGACCCTAGCTGCTGCTGCTGATCTGTATGGTGTGGAAGAAAGATGCCCAGAGACAAGGGTGATGGGCAACAGCAGGCCCAAGCCCTCAGGCTGAGTAAGTTCTGCAGCCAGTTTGGAGAGCACGGCAGGGCCTTCCGCTTCGTGGGGACTCTAGGAATAGATCCAGCACAATGCCCCCAGCCCTGCCAGTGCCCCTCACTCCTGAACTGCAGCCCCCACCTCAACTGTTCCAGTCCTGGCTGGAGCCCTCAAGGGAACTGGGCTTTGTAAAATACTCAGCAGTGGATGTTCTGCCCCAGTGCCAAGCAGGGCTCTGCACACACTGAGCCAGACACTGCCCCAGGTGCACTAAGCTGGCAGCCAGGTGGCCTCAGTTCTGGTCTCACCTTTACTGACTCCTAGGGATTCTTCTGCACACTTAACAGTTCTCAATATTCACCAGCACCTTCTCCCGCAAGTATTAGACCCCCATTTTACAGAGATGCTCATAGTGAGGTTACACAAGGTGAGTTTAAGTCAGCTGGTAACTGAATCTGAGTCTCTTATTACAGCAGATACAAGTCTTATCCACTCAGCCCCATCACCTTTCAGATTAACTGTGCCAAACATACGTGCTTCAGTTATCCCACCTCTAATCAGTAAAGCACTCTCCTCTTCCAGAGCAAGGGATAGAACCCAGGAGTCCTGGCTCCCAGCCCCCACTGCTCTAACCTACTAGACTCCACTGCTCTCGCAGAGCCACAGATTGAACCCAGGAGTCCTGGCTCCCAGACACCCCCACCCTGCTTTAACCCACACTCCTCACCCAGAGCCAGGAAAAGGACTTAGGAGTCCTAATGCCAAGCCCCCCTGCTCTAACCCACTAGCCCCCACTCCCCACCCATGGATAGAACCAAGATGTCCTACTCTCTAGTGCTCTCCAGCAGTCTAACAAACAGGTGTCGGGTATTTTTTGCCCATCTTCAAACAGGGTATTCTCCCTGAGTTCCCATCACCACAGCATCTGGGTCCTCATGTCTCTAAAGAGCTAATTTCCAGATGGCGGGCATGATGTAAAGTGCCAGTGCTCCACCGAAAGAACAATGCTTGTTTGGTGTCCCATGGCTGACACTGCACCCTCCTGGGACCACCTTGCCCCACAGACCTGGACCAGGCTGGCAGGCAAGGGCACCCCAGGTTTGGCAGAAAGAGAGCTGTGAGGGTCAACCCAGCCCCAAGCTACTCTAGGACAGAGGGGCGAGGCCAGCCAGGTATGGTGGGCACAGAGCCCTAGCCCCGCTGCTCCGAAGGGCGCTCATCTCCCCAGCACCGACACAGACAGTTAGACAGACAGACACTGGCTCCTCCTGTGGCTATAAAATGCCAGGGTGGCTAGTGGGCCCTGGCCTTGGCTTCCCAGGCCCTTCAGGGTTCTAGGCCAGCGTTATCCCAGGGAGGGGACCTTTCCCTGCTGTCGGCTGCCCACTCCCCATGGGGCGGAGCCTGGGGACAACAGCGCTGTGGGGAGCCTGGCTCCAGTTAATGAGTGTCATGAGCTGAGCGTGACCCAGCGATTTCCCATCAGCCCAGCACTGGGTATGTTTCACAGCAAAGCTCTGGGGGCCTGGGTGAGGGGCCCTACCCCGAGCCCAGCCCAGGGCATGCGGTGCCAGCAGCACCTTCCCCACAGCTGGAGTCTGGGGGCCAGGGTGAGTCTCTGCCAAGGTGGTGCAGCCGGGCCCCAGCTGAGGCCAGGTCTATGGTCCAGTCCTGGCTGGGCTGTGCAGACAGGGGCTCCCCGCAGGGCAGGCCGGTGAGATGAATGCCCATAACCATCCCAGTCATGGGAAAGGCTGAACACGGGCGACCACGACGTGGATCAAACTCCAGGGCGTGTGAAGATCCTGCCTGGGACCCGGAGTCGCATGGGGCTGGAAACCAGCCTCCCAGCACTGGTGTGTCGGAAATTAGGCCTAAGTGGTGGACAAACGAATGGGAGCAACAGTGAGTCCCCCCGCCACTCCCTCGTGTTGGGCTCCGTAAAGGAAGAGCCTTTGGAGGCCGGGGGTGGGGACAGAGGAGCAGTCGGATGGATGTGACCGCACCAAGAGCTGGCTGAAAGGAGGGGAAGGGGCGAGCAGTGCCATTCTGGTTGCCATGGGACCCACCAGCACCCTACCGACCCTGATGGACGCCCCAGCCAGCCCAGCAGCCCTGCTCTCGTTTGCGCTAAACACAGGTGGGCAGACAGTGGACGGGCAGCACTTCAGGCTCCTGAGCCCTCCCAGCCCGTAAGTCTGAGCTCGAGTGGCTGGCCTGAGTCTCTGTCCACACTGCTCGTTCGTGCACCAGCGCAAGTGGGTTTGCCTGGGCCAGGGGCTCGTGGACATGCCCAGAGAGGGACCCCCTGCCTGTGTGCCCAGGCCGGGGGCTCGTGGACACGCCCAGAGAGGGATCCACTGCCTGTCTGCCTGGGCCAGGGGTTCCTGGACATGCCCAGAGAGGGACTCCCTGCCTTTCTGCCCAGGCCAGGGGCTCGTGGACACACCCAGAGGGGGACCCACTGCCTGTCTGCCAGGCCTGGGGGCTTGTGGACATGCCCAGAGGGGGACCCACTGCCTGTCTGCCTGGGCTTGGGCTCATGAACCCGACCAGAGGGGGACCCACTGCCTGTCTGCCCGGCCCAGGGGCTCGTGGACACACCCAGAGGGGGACCCACTGCCATCAACACCTCCAGCTAAATCCCAAACAACAAATGGGACATGAGACTTTGTGTCTCCCCACCCCCACCCCGCCCCCACACACCCCGCTGCCATGTGTCTCTTTCCCTTCCCCATTATACTGCTTCTCTTTTCTCGCCTCCCTATTTACTGTCTGGCTCATCAGAGTCTGCCTTCGCTGCCAAGACGCTATATTTTGCAACACGACTGCAAGCCTGAGCCCAGGGGAAGAGACGAGCAATGTCCCAAGTTTGCCAGGTCTCGGCCTGGCTCATCAGCCCGTGGGTTAGGGCGTAACACTGCAAAGGAGAGAGACGCTGCTGGTGTTCTTCCCCTCTGTGGGCGTTTGTTTTGTTTTGTCTGCAGGGAAACAGGATGGACTTTAACAACAGCATCAGCAGCTCCAGCCCAGCTCAGCCAGCGGCTCCGTCCATCCCCCCGGCTTCCCCTCCAAGGCCAGTTACTCCAATGGCTGGTCCATCCAGGAGCCTGCCAGTCAGACACGGGTTTTCTTGTCACCCACCTCGCTGAAGGGCCAGGGCTGGGCATCAAGGGGCACTGGTCTGAGAAAAGCCTTTAATACCTTACAGCTCAAAGACTTTCACTGGCTTTTCTTCTTCCCCTGGGCTTTTGTACAGACTTCCCGGGCTGTTCTGGGGGCGTTTGCCATGGCACTGCCCAGTTGAGTGCTCTGATAACCAAACCCCGAACCGTGTCTGATGCTGGACACAGACTGGGGCATGTTGACCCCTTGCACTCATTGAACCCATATATTCCATTTAAAGTAATACAACAGCACCCCCTGGGGGGCAGGGGATGTCAAGGTATGGGCACCCCTGGTGCAGGGGATGTACAGGGTATGGCACCCCTGGGGCAGAGGACATGTGGAGCATGAACACTCTGATGGGGGAGGGGTTGTGTGGGATATGGGCACCACCTGGGGGGGGATGCATGGGGCATGGGCACCTAAAGCCCTTGGTAAATCCATTCCTGTCTGTCTGTGAGGCCTGGGCAGGGCTTGGCGGAGCTCTATGCCCTAACACTCCCCCCAGCTGTAATTCTCAGAGCCCCCAGCCCTGCCATGAGTCAGGATCTCTGCAGGGGCACCCTGTCCCTCCCCACTCCCCCCAGGTGCATCCCCATCTCCCCTGCTGTCAGGGGTTCCCCCAGCCCTCGCCTACCCGGACAGGGGGAGGGGAAAGTGGAGAAGTGAGGCAGAGTCCTACCCGAGCCTGCAGGGCAGAGCATGGTGGCAGCCAGGGCCTTACCGTGCTGAATCCCGGGAACAGGCCCACAGCTGGCTGCGCCTCCATGGGGAAGGGCAGGAAGTGCTTGATGTCCAGTGGTGGCTGGATCATGGCGGGGGGCGCACGCAGCATGGTGGGGAGTGGGGCTGCCCGGCTCAGGCTCCCTAGACAAGAGACAAGGAGAGAGCGTTAGGAGCAGCATGGGGGGGCCTGACGGGAACCACGTCTGCAGTGTGTGTGTGTGGGGGGGGATTCCCATCATCCACAGGGATCCAATGTTCAGCTCCCTAACCACAGGCCCTGGGAGCAGCAGCTGCAACCTGCAGCTGGACACCAGGGGGCGCCAGGCTCCCACATACGCTAAACAGCCTGGGACACAAGCTCAGCCTTGGGTGATGGCCTGGCCCATAGGTGCTGGAACGGGTGTGCGGGGGGGGGGGGGGTGTGTGGCCACACACCAGGCTCAAAGTGGTTTCCATCCTAGCCAGGGTTTACGGTTTGGTTCAATGGCTCGCAGCCCCCCTGGCCTGACCCACCTGCGGAGGGAGCCCTCAGGACGGGTCAAGGGATTCTGGCTTGGTTGGCGCAGTTAGGATCCAGGCCTGAGCCCTGCGGGCCAGCCTCCAGCCTTCTGGGCCATTCTGTGCCAGGCCTGGGAGCGGCTCCCTGATTGCAGCACCTAGGTGCATTGGCCACAGGGCTGGGGCCAGCCCTCTGGGTGCAGGCGTGTGCTGCTCACTCCTCCACCAGCAGGCAGCGCCTGGCCCAGCCCTGAAGGGACTCAGAGACCAAGAGGAAGTTAACCCCGAACATGCTGGGCTTTCACAGCAAGCCAAACAGGCTGCAGGTAGGGACTGAGGGGCACTGGCAGAGCTGGGTGTGGGGGACCCCAGGGCTGGGATAGCAGGGGATTATGGGATGGGGCTGAGCAGCACTTGGGGGACAGTGCACACAGGTGTGTAAGCGTGCATATTTTTCCACTTGCAGGTGAACATGAGTGGGGGTTCCATGATAGCATGTGTAGCGGGGGACATGTGTCCATATGAGTGCAGCACAGTCTGGAAGGGCCAGGGCAAGTGGCACTCGTCGGGGTGTGGCTGGTTGAAAGGCACCCGTCTGGGCAGGACCAGATGAGAGGCCTGTCTGGGTCTGTCTGGGTCTCTTCATTTCCAGAAAGGCCCCGTGGAGCCGAGCTCTTTAATTCCCTCCCCTACTCTGCACAGACACCACGGGCCTCTAGGCTCCGACCCCCGCTTCCTGTCTTGGTGGCCTGGTGCCCCCTGGTGGTGGGACAGGGCAGTGCAGCCCTGTTCATGCCTGCTAATAAGGGCAGGGGCTGCCCTGGCTGAGGCTGTGCTGGGAGTCTGGTAGGGCAGAGGGCGAGGGACCTGCACCTCAGGTCACGGGCCAGTGGGATGATCTCCCAGAATGTACTGCAGCAGGCCAGCCAGCCTGTACGCATGCTCCCACACGCATGGCAATGCACCCGACACACGACGGGCCCCCCTTGCACATGTGACACACAACGGCCCTCCCGTGCACATGCGCTCAGCTGTGTGCTCTGGCACACACTGTGATGTTGCATTCTATATGATTTTATGAAAGTATGCTGATGAGTGTGAATATGATGTAATTAAAATATGCTTCATGCAAAAGGTCTCTTGTAAGGTATCATTACAAAGCTTATAATCTACTGAGTATGGTCATCCTATTTGTATAAGTGTATCACTCTTGTATCTGAAACCAGAAATATGAAATATAACTCTGAGGGCCTATTGTAATTATGCAAAGTGTGGGCCATTAATTGTGGTTTGGAATCTTGATGGCTCTCATCAGCCAGGACAATTGACTGTGGCTGGCTCTGTTTGTAGGCAGGCCTTCCTGTGAGTCAGGCTGGGAGGAATGAAGACTTGGGATCATGTCACCTGAACTGGAATCCATCTTTAACCGGGTGTTTTTTCATTGAGAAGGAGGGGTGGGAACCCAGAGGGACAAAGGATTTCTGCCTTATGCAAAAGATATATAAGTGGATGGAACAGAACAAGGTGGCGACCATCATGAGAAATCCCCTAGCTACCACCTGAGCTGGAACAAAGGGGAAAGGATTGTGCCCAGACTAGGAAGGCATCCAGTCTGTGAAAGAAACTTATTGAAATATCTCTAATGGTGAGGTTTTTATCTGTTTTCAGTTTGATTAGACATAGACGTGCGCATTTTATTTTATTTTGCTTGGTAATTCACTTTGTTCTGTCTGTTACTACTTAGAACCACTTAAATCCTATTTTCTGTATTTAATAAAATCACTTTTTACTTATTAATTAACCCAAAGTATGTATTAATACATGGGGGGGGGGTGGAGGGAAAAAACAGCTGTGCATATCTCTCTATCAGTCTTATAGAGGGCGAACAATTTCTGAGTTTACCCTGTATAAGCTTTATACAGGGTAAAACAGATTTATTTGGGGTTTGGACCCCATTGGGAGTTGGGCATCTGAGTGTCAAAGACAGGAACACTTCTGTAAGCTGCTTTCAGTTAAGCCTACAGCTGTTAGGGGAAGTGGTTCAGACCTGAGTCTGGGTTTGCAGCAGGCTAGCGGGGCTGGCTCTAACCAGGCAGGGCACTGCCAGGGCAGGAAAGCAGGGGCAGAAGTAGTCTTGGCACATCAGTTGGCAACTCCCAGGGGGTTTCTGTGATCCAGCCCATCATACGCACCACACCCCAGCAGCAGCCCCATGCAGCAGAAGGGCCTGGTGGAGGGGAGGTGGCTGGGGCCAGGGTGGAGCTGCTGGGGGCTGCCCTACAGCTCTGCAGGTGCTCTGCACTCGGGCTCAGTCACACCTGTGCACCTTGGGAGGGCAGCTGGGCCTGCCCCTGAGTGCAGCCCCAGAGGGTAACTCTGAGCATGTCTTATCAGTTACCTGGCAGAGAACGGGGGCACCAAGGCAGAGAGGCTGCAGGGACTCCTGGCATTGCTGACCCCTGTGGTCAGGTCCTGGCTGGCAGGCCAAAGGGTCCTGCAGCGATTACTGCTGGGAGGCCAGGCCCTGAGGGGCAGAGGGGTGGCTGGCAGCGCCCCTGGCAGCACAGCTAGCTGAATGTGTCTGGGGAGGTGGGATGGTGGTGGGCAGCCCCCTTGGTCCGGACTGGGTCGAGCCGACTGTGCTGCTCAGGCAGCCGCCGTGCAGGGGAAATGCCTGTCCCAGTGCAGCGAGATTAGAGCTGCAAAGCCATTTGCAACTCTCCCCTCACTCCCACCCCAGAGTCCCAGGCTCAGGGTGGTGTCTCTGTCTCGGGGGCATCCCCTCCCCTCCCACACCCTAGCATCACCAGAGAGCCCCCCACCCCTGGCAAGGCCTGGGATCTACCAGCTAGAGCCAAACCATCACGGTCAGTTTTGCTTCCCTTCCTCAGACAGTTGCAGCTGGCGCTGGGCTCCCAGCACTACAGGGGGCTCCGGGGCCATGTTTCCTCTGGTCAGAACCGCCTGGACTAGCAGCGCAGGTGCGACCCCATGGCAGCCCCAAGCATCACATGGCCCTGAGCAGTACCAGGCTGATCTGAGGGGCAGGGCTAGGCTGCCCTCTGACATGGGGCTGGAGGGACGGGCTCCACTGTGCTGGGGGGGAGCACACCCACAGGACTAGCCCAGCACCCCTAGGGGAGCCCTCAGGAGTCCTGCACGAGGGTGTGCCCTCCCCGACAGACTCAGGCCAGCTGCTGGGCCCTGCCCCACATCATAGCTCCCATGGCTCCCTACAAGGGGTAGGGGGAAGGAGCATTATTATCCCCATTGTTCTACTGGGACACTCAGGTGGGGGCAGCATCTCACACAGCAGAGAACCCAGGAGTCCTGCCCCCAGCCTGGCACCTTACCGATGTGAGCACCAGCCCCATCAGAGCAGATGGGAAATCTCCTGGCCCACCTGTTGTCAGTAGAGGGCCATGGGGGCAGAGGGCCTGGCTAACAGCCCCGGCCAATCCTGAGCTGCAGGGAGGGGTCGGGGACATAAGGGGGGAACCCAGCACAGCCGAGGAAAAAGGGGCAGAGGATGGGCTGGAGCTGGAGCTCAGGGGGTGCAGAGCATGGTGCCTTGAGCCCCATGTCCCCCTGCCCCCCAAATCAAACCCCAGGGGCTCATTTAGGCCACTAGCCCCCTCCTCCCCCTCCCAACCATACCCCACCAACCCATGGGCCCAATAACCTGGTATTTCCCTTCCACCACTAATATCCCAGATTAGATCCTTCTCCCTGAGTACCCACTGCTCCCCTGCCTGCCATGCCCAGGCACGGGCCCATCTAACCCACAGCCCTGCCCCTCCCCACTCGAGCACAGCCCCATCGAGTCCATGCTGGCTCCGGTACAGGGTGCAACCCCCCCCCCCCCGCCTCAGTTCAGTCATGGAGCCAGACAACGACCTGGTTTCTGATCCCCCATCTCGGGGGCGCCGGAGTCAGCAGAGACCCAAGGGACTGAGCAAGAGAGCCTAGGGGTGGAGGTCAGGAGAAAAGCCCCAGGGACAATAGGGGTCGGGAGAAAGGCCCCAATGTCGGGGGGGAGGGGCGGGAGGGAGAAAAGGCCCCAAAGCTGATCTGAGTTCCCACCCCAGCACTCTCGCCCCTTGTCCCCGCAAACCCCTCCCTGTCCCCCGGGGTTCGGCTGCGAGACTGATGGGTTGTGAAACGTGATGGGGCTGGGAGTGACCTGGCCTGGCCTGAACATGCTGCAGACCCAGGCACCGAGCTCCCTGCAGCAAACCCTGCTGGGGTCTGTGAGTGGGTGCCTGCACCGGGCGCTGCACATCCACACCACCGCTAGCCAGCCTGGGGGAACAGACACTCCTGGCACCCTCTGCAGGTAAAGTGGAGGCGGCGTGTGCCCATGCGCCCACCTGCTGCCCAGCTAACCTGCATATGCTGCTCTCTGGCTCCCCTCTGGGTAAATGGGGACACTGAATGGCTCCCTGTATTTGCATCCAGGTCATTGCGTCCTAAAGCGCCCCGAACTACCTGAGTGCCACGCTGACCCTATGCTGGGGGGTGGGGGGGTGGGTACGAGAACATCCTGCAGGTTAACCCAAAGGGAAGTGGCCACCCTACGCTGGGAGGCCGCGGGGCAAGCAGAGTGCCAAGCCTAAGGCAGCTTCCTGATGTGGCGGGGTGCTGCAGAGTGGGCAGCTGCGAGCTCCCTCGGGGCGTGGGGGGCATGAAGCATTCCACATCTAGGCGCTAAGAGCAGCAGCCCCTCCAGTAATGGGGGCTCCAGCCCCCGGCTCCGTGGTAGCGCCAGAGAGTGCGACGGGATGGCCAGGTCTGGGATGGGAGAGAAGCGAGTATTCAGGGAGGAGGCCACGCAGCGGAGCTGGGTAATGGCTGTTAATGGCAAAGCCCTCATAATCCCGCACATTGCTGGACTGGGCTGGGGATGAAATCGGGGCTGGGAAGCAGCTGGAGCCGCCTGCCAGCTGGCGTGGCTGCTGCTTTAGCTCCAAGCCGGCTGAACCTGACCGTGGCCTAAGTGTTAAGTTTTGAGAACTTTGGATCTGAAAATCGGGGCGGGGATGGGAGGGGAATTGAGCCACCTGTTATTGGAGGGGCTGCTGCTGCTATTAGCACCGGGCTGCAGTGTGCCCTCCTCCCCCCAACAATCCCACCCACTGAGCTCAGGGTCTGGATAGACAAGATGAACGAAGAAACATCATTCTCCCTAATTCCCCCCCAGGGCAGCTCTGCGCCCCCCTCCCCATGCGGCTCTTCGGCTGCATCTCTGGTGGGGGGAGGTCGGCCAAGCCCAGTGGGCTGGGGGTGGGTTTTCACTGGGAGCTTGGCCGAGGTAACCTCTCAGTGCAGACCAAGCCCTAGAGAGGATTCAGTGACTTCCTGGGCCCAGTCCCCTGAGCCCAGCACAAGCCCAACTTGCCTCTCTCATCCGCACTGTTTTCAGCCTGCGAAATCTCATTGGCTGGTTACCCCACAACATCCTTGTAAAATCTCCTCCTCCGTAGCTGGGCCAAGCAAAGATAACAAACTATTGCCACTGCTGCTGCTGCTGCTGCCAGCTAACAGAGCCACTCCTGCAACTCCAACAACAGAGCCCTTGCTTCTTGCCCAGCACCCAGATTCAAACGCAGGCGATGACAGCAGGTTACACTCACCCTGGGCATCACAACCACCCAACGGCCAGCCACACGCCTCCCCTGAGCACTCGCTTCTCAGCCCCAACAGCAAACGCCAGAGCCTATGTAACCTCCCAGCCCCTGGGCCGGGCACAGCAGGGTTGGATCCGCTTTTGCAGGCCCCAGAGATGCTGCTTCCCTCCAGCTCCTACTCACAGCTCAGCTCCTGCTGCCCACAAAGGGGAACTGACTCCCCCCGGCCCCCAGCTCTGCAAAGCACCTCCCAATGAGCAAAGCGGTGGGGGCTGAGCTGTGCTCATGGGTGGCCCCCTCGATGTGCAGCCAGGGCATACACAGCGCAGGGGGCTCCCTCCCTCAGCAACGGGCACGAATTAGTCCCTGTCCTTAAGGTAACGACCTTTCTCCACCCCAAAGCACATTCCACTCAGGGATCTGCACTATTCTGCAGCCCCCTTTGGGGTAGAGCATGACAGCCACTGATCCATCCACAGCAACACCCTGCAGGAACAGACCCAGGGGTGCAATAGCCAGAGATGGAATTTGCACCAGCTGCTTCCCTTTGAAGGCATCTCATGAGAGCGGGCAGGGACCAGGACTCGGAGCCCCGAGCCTGAGGGAGTTGCCCATCCCCCATAGATTCAGCTCCTGCGGCTGTAGTGTGGGAGAGTGCGGTGGCCGTCACGGTGCAGAGTTCCTTAGCCCAGGTGAGGCGCCGGCGCACGGGGCAGACGCAACGCCAAAGGCCTGGGTGAAATTCGGAGCTTTGTTCGCTGGGGGCAGGAGGAGCAGCTCCCTCCCACCCCACACAGGGCTACCCCTCCCTGTGCTGTCGGGATCCATGCACAGTGCAAGTCACCCTTGGCCTCAATGGCTTAGCATGAGAGGCAGAGACATGGGGGAGGCACGGCTCCATCTGCCCTGAAGCAGAGGCCCTCCCCGGCAGGGCACTTCGAACGTGACTGGGCACAGGAACAGCTGCTTTCGGAAGGACCTGGTGCTCTGGCATCACCACAACTGGGAAACACGGCCCTTGGGTATCTCTTAGGAGTGTTGATCCCTGCTGATCCCCAACCCCACTCTGTACAGCACAGCGCCCCCTGCTGACCTCCGCCCTGCTCCCTGCAGCACCATGCCCTCTACTGAGCCCCCGCCCCACTCCCCGCAGCCCCGCGCCCCCTGCTCACCTCTGCCTTGCTCCCTGCCGCCCAGCGCCCCCTGCTGAGCCCCTCGCTCCCCGCTGCACAGCACCCCCTGCTGAACCCCTCGCTCCCTGCCGCACAGCGCCCCCTGCTGAGCCCCTCGCTCCCTACAGCCCAGTGGCTCCTGCTGAGCCTCTCGCTCCCTGCAGCACCATGCCCTCTACTGAGCCCCCGCCCCACTCTCCGCAGCCCAGCGCCCCCTGCTCACCCCTGCCCTGCTCCCTGCCGCCCAGTGCCCCCTGCTGAGCCTCACTCCCTGCCGCCCAGCGCCCCCTGCTGAGCCCCTCGATCCCTGCCACTCAGCACCCCCTGCTGAGCCCCTCACTATCTGCCACACAGCACCCCCTGCTGAGCCCCTCACTCCCCTACAGCCCAGCGCCCCCTGCTGAGCCCCTCGCTCTCCGCAGCCCAGCGCCCGCTGCTCAGCCCCTCGCTCCCCGCCGCACAGCACCCCCTGCTCAGCCCCTCGCTCCCTACAGCCCAGTGCCCCCTACTGAGCCCCTCGCTCCCCACCGCACAGCACCCCCTGCTGAGTCCCTCGCTCCCTACAGCACAGCGCCCCCTACTGAGTCCCTCGCTCCCTGCAGCACAGCGCTGAGCCCCCTACTGGCTGGGCCCCTTACAGTCTGCTGGGTCAATCCAGTGGGTTGGGCTTTGGCCAAGGGAGCTGCCAAAGGGGCAGCACAGCCCCCTCCTCGATCAGGTTGGGTGCCAGTGCTGCTGCCATTGCTCAGAGCAGCTCTGCGGCTGCTGGGGATGGCAAGTTGGCGAGATGCCTGGGGGACTGAGGGCCTGGGACACATGTGGGAGGGGAGTGGATACTGATCCAGGGCCCCCTCTGAAAGACAGCTTTCAGCCCCACCAGCCCCTCAAGCACCCCCTGACCAGCTCAGAGCCCTGCACCAGCACAGAGCCCAAAGGCAGCTGTGGCTCTGCCCCCACGGTGCCACTCGGGGAGGCAGAAGGGGGCTGGTACAGCCGGAGTAATGAGCCCTGTCCAGACCCCCAGGCAAAGCCCCCTCCACCAAGGGTTCCCCTGGGGGGTGGGGCAGCTAATGGGACCAGCTCCCCTAATGAGGCTGCTCGATGCATTAATAAAAAATGACACCACAATTCCCATGGGGGTCAGGGGGTGGCAGCTCTGACAGGGTCTCAGAGGTGAGGGAGCAAGGCTGGGGCTTGGGACAGATCTCCAGGCTGTTTAGCTCCCCAGAAGGTGAGGGTGGGTGTGATGGGCAGGGCTGTCCCCAAGTCCCAAGGATGGGCAGAGAGTGAAGGGGTGGGTGGGACTCCTGGGTTCTATCCCCGGTCTGGGAGGGGAGTGGGGTCTAGTGGCTAGAGCAGGGGTGCTGAGAGTCAGGACTCCTGGGTTTCGTCCCCAGCTGTAAAATGTGCTAGGCACATCCCTGCCCCTCCCTGTGCCTCAATTTCCCCTCTGTTGCAATGGCCCAGCTGGAAGATGCTGGGAAGGGCCCTGTTGTTGCTGTTCACTGCTTCTTCTCCCACCACTGGCACTAAGTGCCCCTTGCAAAAGGGGCTGAAACCATCTCCCGCCTCCCCGGGCAGAGATCCCACCATGCCGACACATGCATCCGCTGCACCAGCACCAGTTCCCCACACACTGGGTACCACCCAAGCCTGTAAACCTGACAGCGCCAGATACCTGAGTGTAGGGGGTGCAATCTGTGACCACAGTCTGCATCGGAGACAAGTCTGCAGAACCCAACCTCCAGCCCCCTGTCATCCCAGCCCTGCCCCCAGCTCTGCTGGTGCCCCTCAATCCCGGCCCGTAGCCCCCTGCCATCCCAGCCCTGCCCTCCAGCTCTGCCATTGCCCCTCAATCCTGACCTGCAGCCCCCTGCCATCCCAACCCTGTCCCCCCAGCTCTGCCAATGCCCCTCAGGTTAAGCCACAAGTGCCCCAGCCTCTCCAGGCCCATGTCTAAGCTGGGTCATCCCCACCCCTGGGGGTCACTCCCCTTGGATCAGTGATGAGGCTCCAGGCTGGCGCTGCCCCCGCCCTGGGCATCGAGAAGGAGCCATTCATCAGTTCTCCTAGCAAGACTCAGTCGCAGGGACTCGGCCCTCCCAGGCACTAGTCACCAGGGAGCTGTCACTGAGGCACGTCTATGCCCCAATGCCCTGTAACCCCTGCAACCAGGTGACCCCCAGCTAGGCCAAGACCCTGGGACCGGCTGCCCCACACCCCCCAGCCAGGAGACACGCTTCCCCAGGGCCCTGGCCCTCTGCATGGGCCCTGCCACTAGAGGGCGACAAGGGTCCCTTCTCCCACGTTCAGTGCCAGCGTGTTACCCTAGGGGGTACTGTGGAGACCAGGCTCCCCTCCCTCCACGGCCCAGGCACAGTAAACAGCCCCCCAGCCACCAGGGAGGGGTCATAGAGCAGCATGGGGGTGGAAGGGGCCTGATCATCCCTCCCCCACAGCACCTCTCCTCAAGCTATAGCCCTGCCCCAGCCAGTGCCCTGGGGTGACCTCCGCCCCCCAGCCCCCGCCCTTCCTGCCCCTCCCGTCATCGTTGTGGCGGCTCCGAGCAAAGCGGTGCTGTGGGGGGGCCAGGCTGGGGGGGCCAGCCTAGGTCCAGCTACCAAGCGTGGCGGGTGCTGAGCTGAGCAACCCTGACAGGCATGACAGGAGACTCCAGACGCCCATTGTCCAGCTAATCTTTCCGCTCCCGGGCCAGGCACCGAGCGCTTACCTGTGCAGGCCGGGTCCCTGCTGCTGCCCCCGGCGCTGGGTCTGGACAGGGCTCGGCTGGGAACAGAACCCGGAGTCCCCTTCTCCTGCCCGCCCGCAGCCACCCCTCCTCCCCGGTCGCTAACGGGCTTTGGGAACAGCAGCCAATTAAAGGCGCTCAAAAGTGGGGCAGGCGTGCGGCGGGGGGGTGGGAGCCCGGCTTAGGAGAGGCGTGACGGGAGATGACAGCTCGGCTCCCTGGCCCCACAGCTGCCCACGTGCCGGCTCCCACGGCCCAGCGGGCAGCCTGGCATGGATACGCAGGGGTGGGGGGCACTGACTCCATTGCTGCCCAAGCCCCACACAGCATGGATATCAAGGGGATCAACTTCAGAGCCAGAAGCAGAGTCGGGGGGCTGGGAGCCAGGACTCTTGGGTTCTCTCCCTGGCTTTGAGAGGGAAGCGGGGTCTAGTGGTTAGAGCAGGGGGGTTGGGACAGGAGCCAGGACTCCTGAGTTCTCTCCACAGCTCCTGCTCTGCATCTCCATGGTTGATATTCCGGAGCCGGAGCGGCCTCACCAATGTGTCAGAAGCAAGTTCAGTTCATGACCTTTTTGCAGAGCTTGCCCCTCCCCCACCCCAGAGGCCACCCGTCTCTTGCTCCTGCCCCTGCCCCACTCAGGTGGGGCGGTGGGGGGGACACTTGTGGTTGCTCAGGGCAGACAGAGCTTGCAGGAGCAAGAGATGGGAGCGATCCCCGTCCAGCCAGTTGCTGGAACCTCCCGAATCTGTGCGGTGCTGCCCCTGAGACCAGACTTCCCGGAGTGGAGGGAGGGGCAGGGGAATTGCAGAGTCAGGCCAGAGCCCGGAGGTCCCAGCTCCTACCAGGAATGGCCATAGATCCTGTGGGGCTGAACAAGCCCCAACCACGCAGCACGGGCCCCTTGCCAGAGCCCTAGTGCCAGGGGAGAGTGCAGGGGAGAGCGCCCCCTGCTGAGCCTGACCCCACTCCCTGCAGCACAGCCCCCGAGTGCCCCACTGACTGCCAGGGGAGAGCGCCCCCCGCTGAACCCCCACCCTGCTCCCTGCAGCACAGCACCCCCTAGTGCCCCACTGACTGTCAGGGGAGAGTGGCCCCTGCTGAGCCCCCACCCTGCTCCGTGCAGTGGCCAGCTTTGCCCTGGGAGTCTCTACTCCAAGCTCTGTGGCCCATCAGGGCTCACACCCAGCTCCTGTCAGCCCCTCCCCCGTGCGGTCTCTCTGCAGACTGCAGGCCTGTAGGACTCTGGTTCTTGGGTTTCAAAAAGTACCCGTTTTGTGGGAATCTGTGCCCCCCACCCCTCCCAGCTTCCCCCAAATGGCCCCCACAATCTCCCCCTTCCCCCACGGCGGGGCTGTGCACTTGCTACATTCTTCAATTGCATTTTGTGGCCAAATATGGTGTATTCAAAATCCTGCCTACAGCACAGCTCTGCCGGCACTCCTCAATCCCGACCCGCAGCCCCCATTATCCCAGCCCTGGGCTCCCCCCCCAGCTCTGCCAGAGCTCCTCATTCCCTATCCACAGCCCCCCAGTACCCCAGCCGTGAGCTCCCACCCCCCACAGCTCTGCCGGCACTCCTCAATCCTGACCTGCAGCCCCCAATTATCCCAGCCCTCGGCTCCCCCCCTCAGCTCTGCCAGTGCTCCTCAATCCCAACCTACAAACCTGCATTACCCAAGCCTGGGCTCCCCCCCATAGCTCTGCCGGCACTCCTCAATCCCGATCCGCAGCCCCTCATTATCCCAGCCCTGGGCTCCTCCCCCCAGCTCTGCCAGTGCTCCTCAATACCGACCCACAGCCCCCCTTAGTTCACTGCATTCTCTCCACCCTGTCTTGTCCTAAGCAGCTGTTCAGAGATGTTGTGAACATTAAATTGCTGCTCTATATCACCCCAGAAGTGGCTGCAGTTTGCCAGTGTGTTTGTGCCTTATCCAGTAAGTGCTTTTGGACTCTTTGGGGACAAGGAAATGGGACCACCTGTAACACATGCAGGCTCATTCAGGCCCTCACGTTTGTACCTTATGCCACCCACCGCACCTCGGAACTTCCCGGTGACAGGTGGGTCAGAGCTAGGATCCTCCTGCTCCCACAGACCAGGTGACAGAGGAATCCCCATTGCTACTGGGTGTACAGGGCCTATGACACGCAGCAAATGTGAATCCCACCAGCAAGGGGCAGTGGAGCTCCCAGACACACCCTGGTTATAATTTTACTTCTAAGGGTGGGGAACATCCTAGGGAATCGTAACCATGGCGACCTGCATGGCCTTGCCCAGAGGAGCCTGTGAAGCTGCCCCTCAAGCTGATCTACAGCCCTGCCTCCCCAGCCACCTCCCCCAGCTCACCCCAGTTCTGCCCCCCAAGCCCTGCCCCCCAGCTCACCCATGACCTGCATGTCTCTGGGTGGGGCAGCTGGTGGGGATGCAGGGTGCGCCCAGGGCGGGGTGAGGAGGACGCAGGCACCAGGCCAGGCTGCCGGGTATGACGCCTGCTGGGATGCAGGGCCTGGGGGTGAGGATGGACGAGGAGCTGGGGTGGCGAATGGCTCCTGCACTGCTCAGCTCTGCCCTCAATCCCGACTCACAGCCCCCAGGGCTCCCCCCAGCTCTGCCAATGCCCCTCAATCCAGACTCACAGCCCCCAGGGCTCCCCCCAGCTCTGCCAACGCCCCTCAATCCCGACTCACAGCCCCCAGGGCTCCTCCCAGCTCTGCCAATGCCCCTCAATCCCGACTCACAGCCCCCAGGGCTCCCCCCAGCTCTGCCAATGCCCCTCAATCCAGACTCACAGCCCCCAGGGCTCCTCCCAGCTCTGCCAATGCCCCTCAATCCCGAATCACAGTCCTCAAGGCTCCCCCCACCACTCCTCTGCCTTTGCCCTTCAATCCCGACCTACAGCCCCTAGGGCTCCCCCCAGCTCTGCCAATGCCCCTCAATCCTGACCCACAGCCCCCAGCGCTCCCCCCAGCTCTGCCAACGCCCTTCAATCCCGACCCACAGCCCCATGGGCTCCCCCCCACCACTCCTCTGCCAATGCCCCTCAATCCCGACCTGCAGACACCTGGACTCTTCACCCCTAGCTCTGCGGGTGCCCCTAATCCCAACCCATAGCCCCCTGGGCTCACCACCACACCTCTGCCAGGGCTCCTCAATCCCAACCCGCAGGCCCTGCTGTCCCAGCCCTTTTGGTCCAAGAGACAGGTGTTGAGGGTGAAGTCACCCCGATCCCACCCCTGGGAGAGTCTCTGGGGTGGGCATTCAGGGCCCTGCCCCACACAGCCTGCTCCAGCAAAGAGGAGACCCATTCAGGGTGACAGGGCCAGGTCTGGGGGCAGGAACAGAGCCCACCAGGGGCACCCCAGAGCCCGCCAGGGGCAGGTGGAGCGATATGAGTCTGGGGACTCTGCACAGCACCAGCTGCCCCCACAGGAGCTCTCCAGACACCCCTCCCCGGGAGGCAGGCCCATCACATGGCTGGGGATACTGAGGCATGGAGAGGGTGGGAGGTTACCCACGGTAATGGCGAGTCAGGAACAGAACCCAGGAGTCCTGAATCACAGACACCCCCCCATCCCCGGTTCTAATTCCATTCCCCTCTCAGAGCTGGGCACGGAACCCAGGAGTCTTGACTCCCAGCCCCCCACCCTCTGTTCTAACCCACCAGATCCCACTCCCCTCCCAGAGCTGGGCATGGAACCCAGGCATCCTGGCCCCCAGCCCAGCGCTTGCAGCACTCTGTCTCTGGGACACTTGCCAGCAGGGTCACACTCTGGTCCCTGATCCCATGGAACTTAAAGGCCAGATTCCCAAGGGCTCCAGGGGGACTGGCCTCTCCCCAGCAGAGCCCCCCACATTCCCCTCCCCAAATACAGAGGGGGCTTGAAAGTCATCTCCCAGCCTGGCTAGAATAGAACCTGCTTTCAGGGGGGAATATGTGGCCTTCTCCCCAATGATCCCCCCACAGCCCCTCTGAGCAGTTGTGGCGCCAGGTCTCCTGTGTTTGCCCTCTATGCTTCATGCGCCCTGGAGTGGGTGGAGGGGGACGGCGCAGACCCTGCTATGGGGGCAATGAGGCGGAGATGAAAGGCAGGGGGCTCCACAGCAGGGAAAAAAGCATATTCACCCCCCCCCACCCAGAGCCGGGGTCCTGCACTCAGCCTGTCCTTGTGTCCTGGGGGACTGCATACAGCTCCTGTGCACCCCTCCTGAGTCCCCAGCTTCCCCTGGCCCCGCTCAAGAGCTGGCAGGACTCCCCAGCCTGTGTGGTGCTGCCCTGACTATGGCAGAACCCCTGATCCTGCCTGTGCCAGGCCCCTGCCCACCAACTGCAGTCTGGGCCCAGTGCCCTCTCGCCTCCCTGTGGTGCCATGACCCACCGCAGGGCCCAGCCTGGGGTGTGCACAGCCCTGTCTGCGCCTGGGACAGCTCTGGTCAGAGAGGTGCCAGCCCAGACATAGGGCATAGGACCTGACTCCCAGGAGCAGAGCCCGCCAGACCGGGGCAACAGCTGGAGCCCCCCTCAGCTGGGACCCGAGGCTCCTAGCCCAAGAGCCCTGCTGGCGGAGACCCCAGGGCTGCCCCCAGGGGATTCCTGCTGCACCCACAGCAGATCTTAGAAAAAAAACATCCTGGCTACACGGGAGCATGGCCAGCACCAGCGACTCCTCCACAGCCCAGGGGAAATTCCCCTCCCTGGGGGAAACTCGCACCTCAGTTCCTGTCTGATCAACGTTCAGTCACTGGAGCTTAGAAAGAACCCAGGCATCCTGGCTCCCAGCCCCCTGCTCTAACCCCAGACTATCACATTCCCGTTTTTGCCGCTCTCCCCCAAGACCCTCCCCATGGCAGTGCAGCCGTGTGCATCAGTCACACGCTAAGGCTGGCAGTGCCACTTCGCTCCTCTGCCACCCGGTCTCTCCCTGGCTGGCAAAAGGGCCCCACTGCCAGTCAGAAACAGAAGTCCCATGATGCAATGGGGCACCATGCATAGTATGAGCGAGGGGAGAAGCTGGGGGGCTGTGGAGTCACTAGAGAGGCCCAGAAGAAATCCTTGGGTCCAGCCTCCTGCCCCCATTAGTTCCGATCGGATCTCTGGGCCTGACCCACTGCACCCCTATGAGCCAGGCAGGTGGGGAGGAGCAGTCTCAGCACCCACCCAGCACATGCCCCGGCCTTGGGCGCATCATTGCATTTAGGGCTGGGTGAACAGCCCTGTGGCTGGCCAATGGGCACAGGAGGCCTTAGGGGGAGGACCAGGAACTGCATTTGGTGGTGCACAGTGGAGGGTGGGATCTGCTGCCCAGTGTGGTGGGGTAGAGTGAGAACCGGCCTGGCCCTGCCGCCCCTTATGTGTGAGCCTGAGGCCAGCCCTGCTGCCCGCCCGCGATGCCCCCTCCCCTAAATCGCAGCCTCTGGGCATGCATGAGGCTGGGATGGGGGCTGGGAGTGGGACTCCTACCCCTGCGATCTGGGGATGCCCAGTCTGGATTGAATGATGTGCAGCAGGGCCCAGGCCCCAGGGCTGCATGGCTGGGCATGAGGCCCACAGAGTGCTGGGGTACACAGCACTTCGGGGGACCCTGTGCAGCAGCCAGCCCCAGCTCACTCATGCCCCCTTCCCCCCCAGCGTGCCAACAGATTTGGCCCTGGCTCCGTGAACCCCTGGCCCTTCCACATAGCAGGGTGGGCTCTGGTGCACGTCCCGCCCCCCCGCCCTGGTGCGCTGGCCGCCGAGAGCCTGGGGGCCCCCCTTGCCCATCCGGCTAGGCCCGTCTCTGCGCAGCCTGGGAGCAGTCGGGCGGAAAAGACCCTGATTGTTCCTGACAAACTGGCCCCATTTCTCCGCTGCCAGCACGGCAGCTGGCGGGGGCTGGGAGCGTGGCTGAGAGGAGCAGGAGCGGCTCCGTCACCATGGGGGGCTGTGCGGGCACCCAGCGGGCAGCAGGATAGGGTGGGGGAGCTGCTCAAATCGGAGACTCCTCCAGATAAGCCTGTTGCCCATCCCCCACGAGAGCCCCCCAACTTCTCCCGAACGAGCCCTCTCCTTGGCATCAGTCCCCCCGCCCCGTGTGAACGTCAGCCTTGGGGCAGCCCCTTCAGCCAGGTTCTTCCATGGTGTCTTGTAGGCCCTGGGTGAGGGGACCTGTGCCATGGTGGGGCTGAAGGCTGCAGGCTAGTTCCAGCGCTGGGCCCAGAGCAAATGCCTCCCCCAGGCCGGCAATGACGGCTTCCCACACCCAGATCGAGCCCCGGTTATACCCAGGGGACACAAGGCTGGCCCTGAAGTCCTTAATGCTGCCCCCTCCCTGGCCTGCTCTGCCCAGGGCATGGCTCGCTGGCACCGCAAGGCCTCATTACCCGCCCACCCCACCACTCGGGTGCCATCGACCCCTTAGGCCCACGCAGCCAGAGAGACCTGCGATCTGCCGGGAGACTTGGAGCCCAGGCAACACCAGGGGATACTGAACCAAGGAGTCCTGACTACTGCTCCTCTCCCCAAGCCAGCCAGGGGACACTGGAATCCTGCTCCCAGCACGAATCCCCATCAGGGCCAGTCCCAGGAGTGGCAGCCCCAGCTGTGTCCCCCCTTGGGGCAGGAGGCAGAATCCCTCCCAAGCCCCACCAGAGCTCTGCTTGCTGTCCAGACCCCAGGGAGGGGGAACTGGGGGCCAATGGGGGAGCAGGTCCCTGGCTATCCATCCTGGACGGGTCTGTCTTATCTCCTCTCTCACACGACGGACGGGCCTGAGGCCCGGCAAACTCATTTCACAGTCGCCTGCTGGAGTCTGACCACCCCTGTGCCCCAGGGAGCTGCGGGGCTATCCCAGGGAGCAGCCCTGGGTTCTATCCCCAGCTCTGCAAGGGGAGTGGGGTCTAGTGGTCAGATCAGGGGGCTGGGTGTCAGTACTCCTGGGTTCTATTTATGGCTCCGTGAACTTGGATGCATTCTTCCCCTCTCTGTGCCTCAGTTTCCCCTCTCGACTGTCGGGTGATATCCAGCTGCTCCTTGGGGGCTGTTGATATCCCTGACTGTGAATGGCTGGGTGTTCCTCAGGGGAAGGTGCTAGGGGACCCCCAAGTTTTGAATTGCCCCCGGCCAGTGCCCAGGACATTGTAGCCGTGGCAGATGGGTGTCCGACCCTGCAGCAGTGCGGCTGGGAGCAGTTGCTGCTGTGGGGGCTGAGGGCAGCAGAGCCATGACGGGGCAGGGTTGGGGTTGTTGTCTCCCTGTCCCTAATGCCCTGGCGGGGATACCTGAGCCCTGGAAGCCGACTGCCCTGCCCCAGCAAGCCCTGAGCCTGCGTCTCTGCCACAGGGCCACGGGTCTCCCCCACCCACCGTCAGGCACAACCACCGGCAGCTGGGCAACTTCCCAGATGTGACGCCTGCCCGGCCAGGGCTGGAGCCCCCAGGGTCCGGTGAGAGACTCACCCACTGGGGCATCTGGCACTGCCCGCTGAGGGGAGGAGGAGAGCAACGTGGTGCAGGAGATCCTGCAAAACAGAAAGTTCCCAGCTAAATTCCTGCAATTTCCTCAGGCCCAGGAATTTCCTGAGCCAGGCTGGGGATGGAGGACAGGGGCTGAGGCTCTTGGAGGGCTGGAGTCCTTGGGGGGATGGGGCTCTTGAGGGCTGTGTGTGTAGGATAGGGGGTCTGTTCTGATTTCCTCAGGATCCCAGCAGGGCCATAATTCCAGGGCAGGTGTTTGGCCAGTGCTTGAGCCCTAATCCCCTCTTGGACCCTCCACACAGCGAGGCCCAGAGGGACCAAATCCATCTGAGCCAGGTGCTAATTGGGAAGGTCTCAGAAGGGTGGCCAAGGCAGCAGATGATGCCAAGTGCCTGGAGGAAAGTGACCCTCACCCGGCTCGGCCTGCTCAGTACCCCCAGGCTGGCACCAATACTGGCTGTGCCATCAGCCTGCCTGGAACTGTGTCCTGCAGCGCCAGTGTGGGATGAGCGCTGGGCACCCCATCCTGTGGGGCTGGAATGGGGATCCTGCCCTAGGACAATGCACATCCCCACACTCCAGAACTCAGCCTCCTCCGAAACCCCACCTTCCCCCACCAGCTCCAGTACAGCCATGTCCCCTCCCATTCCTGTGCCCCCCAAATTCCCAGCACCCCTGCCAATGCCCCAACATCTCCAGTGCCCCCTGGCACCCCTGCAGATGCCAGCGTAACTCTCTAGCAAACTATGTGCCACCTCCCTTCTGACCCACTAGAAGATAACTGTCCGCTACTGCTGCCAGTCAGTGGAGTCGCTCCTGTATCCTAAGGGGCGGCGCAGGAGGCTGGGGGGCAGCAGGTTCATTTCCCCTGCGGTGCAGGTGCCAGGCAGCAGCTCTGGGACGCACCAGAGCTTGGCCTCTGTCCAGCCAGGATCCCCGGAATGGTGCCAATGGCCCAGGCAGCGGCACCATGAGGAGTCAGCAGGACCCATCAGGCAGAGCTGCCCCGGGGCCAGATCCAGTGCCCACTACTATCTTGGTGTTGCTGGAGGCACAGCCGCTTCCCTGCCCCACGGCCAGGCACCCACCAGAAGAAGCAGGATTAACCAGTCCCCCTCCCCCCTGCCCAGAAGACTCCCAATGACTCCCACCCCCACCCTCCCCCAGCCGCTCCCAGAGACCCCCCAACCCTCTGCAGATCTCAGCACCTCCCTTCCCCAACCATTCCCCCACTGCCCGCACAACCCCCATCCCCATCCCTCCCACCCCCTCCAGATCACTGCACAGCCATGCGGCCCCAAGGCACACAATCCCTCAGCAGTTCCACTCCCCAGATCAGCCCCCCACCGCCCACACATACACACATACCTGGCCCAGGGAAGGCCCTGCCTCGCCTGCCAACCACAAAGGCCCCACTCTGGGGTAGGGAGTCAGCACCTACCAGATGACAGCACCATGCCCAGGGGGCAGAGGGGGCAAGAGCAGGGGTGGGGTGAGAGGAAGCAACAACTGGGGTTGGGAACCAGGACTCCTGGGTTCTATCCCAAGCCCAGCTCACTGTGTGCCCTGGGAAGACTCCTGCCACCGTATGACTCAGTTTCTCCCTTTGTGCCATAAGGGTTAGTGATGTTGACACACTTGTGAACCCCAGATGGGTAACAAGCAGCACCATGTATCCCCTGCAGGGGACACTCTCCTGCCCAGATCACAAGCAGCCTTCCTAGGTGGCCTGGCATGGAGCTGTGCCAACCACCTTGTGGGGGGCCTGGTGCCCGGACCCATCATGTCCCCAGCCCTCCTGTACCCCAATGCCATGGCCCCTGCACCAGAGAGACAAGCTCCCAGCTTTCCCCATGGGAGAGGGGCTGCCCCTTCTGGCCCCAGGCAGGCAGTGCTGGGTGACCTGGCTAAGGAGCATGGTGCCCCCCGATGGGCCGTGGCTGAGCTACTGCCCACAAAGCGGGGGCAAAATTGAGCCAGACGCCCCCTTGCTGAGGGCCATGTCTCACTAGTGGCCTCTGGTGAATGGCTCTGGTGCAGGGGCAGCTGTTGGCTCCTGGCCCTCCTGCCTCAGGCCCTGCAGACACCAGCAGGGGCCATTCATTCAGACTCACCCCCCTCCTTGGGCAGGCAAGGCCGAATGGCCCAGTCCAGCATAGACCTTGGGGCACAGCCCCACGGATTCAGGCCCTGAGCCGCTGCCTGCAGGGAAATGACGCTCCCTTCTCCTCCGTCAACTCCTCCCTGCCAGCGCTTTCTCTGGCATTGTCTGTGATGAGCTGGGGCGCCCCCAAGAGACAAGCTGGGTCACCCTGGCGAGGGACTTGGGGGCAGCAAGCCATTGCGGCCATTAACAGCAGCTAGGGATCTCTGGTGCAGGGCGGGTCCTGAGCACGGGGGGCTGGCACGGGGAGGTGGGATCTGGGGTTCGGTGCCATCCCTTCTGGAAGTGGCAGGGCTGGCCCGGCCCCAGAGCCGCAGGCATTGTGGCAAAGGGGCAGCCGTGCTGCAGGGCGAACAGCCAGGCTCAAGGTCGCGACCCTGGCACAGCCCAGATGATTCGGTGCAAGTGAGGACGGGAGGGCACGGCAGTCAGCCACCGGGAACCAAGCTCTCCCCAAGTACCAAGGTGGGCCCAGCTCAGCCCAGCCAGGCTGGCCTTCTGGCTGCTGACTGTGGAGAACAAACTGAAAAGGGAACCCATCAGCACGACTCTGCTCAGAGATAAAAATAACCCGTTAAGCCACAACAACCTGCTTATATAAAGGCCGGCGGGTGCCGCGGTACAGCTAAGAGCAACCGGCCTCCAGTCGGGGGTGGGAAGAAGGGGGAGGGGACAGACTCAACAACCAAGCCAAGGTCCCTCGGTTCCCACTCCCCACAGCACTGCTTACCAACTTCAATGCCACATCAAATATCTAGCAACCCTACAATAACATTGCAGTGCACACGGCCCACTGAGCACCCTACCAAAACTATCCAGTGTGTGACACCCACTCAGCATCCTACAGTAAGAATCTAGTGTGAGACACCCACTGAGAACCCTATCGTAACAATCCAGTGTGTGACACCCACAGAACACCCTACCAAAACAATCCAGGGTGTGACACCCTGTAGCGGGGTGGTCACCCGCTCTGGCCTTAAAACAGCCCAGGAGAGGGCTGTGGCTAGGAGCAAGCAGTTCCCAGGCTGACTCAGGGAAGCAGGCTCAGCTGTGGCCACACCCCAGGCAGGGCTCAGCTGGCCCTTATAAGAGGGCCGTGGGCCAGGAGCAGAGAGTCTCCTCTAGCTGTTGAGTGAGATGGGCCTGGCTGCTGGGGAGTGGATCAGGGTACCTGAGGTGAAGCAGGGCTGGGGAAGGCCAGAGGAGCTGGGAGACTCCAGACTGGAAAAGCTGCAGACCTGGCAGATGGCCTAAGATAGGTACCGGAGTTGCAACAGGGCAGCCCACGGATAGGCCGAGGCAGCAGGTCCAAACCCCCCTTGCCTGTGATGACTGGCTTATACACTGCAGTCCACCCCAGTGTGGTGGGCTCAGTGGTGACTGGCAGTAGCCAAAGACTGAGGCGAGGTGGGGATAGTGGGTGGGGGTTCTGTGGGGAGGGGAGACCCAGAGACTGTGGGGGTACTGCCAGGGGGCAGTACTCTGGGAAAAAGGGGCACCGGGGTCTGGGAGGGACATGGGGACCAGCGGCAAGTGGGACACCAGCCTGCAGAAGGTGCTCTGGAGGCTGGAAAAGCTAATTTCCTGAGAGACCAGCAGGAGGCGCTACAGGGGTGAGTCTCGCCCCATGACATACCCACTGAGCACCCCGCCGAGACAATCCAATGGGAGACACCCACTGAGCACCCTACCATAACAATCCAGTGTGAGACACCCACTGAGAACCCTACCATAACAATGCAGTGTCTGACATCGTCGGAGCACCTTACCAACACAATCCAGTGTGTGACACCCATTGAGAACCCTTCCAAAACAACCCTAAGTTGTGACAACCACTTAAGTGCCCAGTGAGGGTAGCCTAGATCAGGCTTGCCTGCCACGCGGAGCCTGGTGAAGGGGCTGCAGCCCTGGGCCGGGCCAAATACACAGAGTACAGTACGGCCCGGCAGGGAGATTTCACGGTGCGGGGAACAAGACGAGTCTGTCGGGAGGTTGCAAACCCCAAGTGCCCCTGTAATGCCGCAGGGTCACCAAACCGTGGAACCACAGAGATGGGAAAATGGGCAGAGTCAAGGTAACCAGGCACAGCTCCCTCCAGTTCTCTGACCCACGGCCCCCTGCCGGCATAGCCCAGGGCTCTCCCTTTCCCCATCAGAGCTCTGCTGCTGTCCCTCAGTCCCCACCTGCCGCCACCTGCTAGCCCAGCTGTGGGCTTCCTCCCGCTCCTGCACAGAGCTCTGCCAGTGCCCCTCAGTTCTGACCCACAGCCCCTCTAATGTGCCAGTTCTGGGCCTCCCCAAAGTGGCTCTGCCAAGGCCACCCACTTACTCACTCATGGTCCCCCCACACCACATAGTTCCACTGAAGTGCCCCCGTCTTGCCCTGCAGCACCCCCTGCTGGACCCTTGGAGCAGAGACGTGCCCCTGGGATGCTGAACCCAATAGGCATGGGTCTGTTTACAGTGACTGGAGGTGGGCACACAGCCAAGGCCCTTAGCCCTCAAAACCAGCCTGGGGCCTGTCTCCTTCCGCCCACGTGCCCTGTACTCCCCGCTCCCGCTCTGCCCACTCAGCGCTGAAGCAACCATGACACCTTGCTGAGCGAGGGGTCCTGTGGTCCCTGCCCGGCCGACACCACAATGGGCAATGGCTGGCAGCCAGGGGAGGCACTCAAGTGGGGTGGTGCAGTGTTCGGTGCAGGTCCCCACCCTCCCCCAGGGGTGTTCTCCCCCCCATGTCCCGGCCCCAGCACTTCACAGGGAGCTCTCTGCACCCCGCCCCTACCGCCAACGCCCCCAGGCACCAGACAGGCAGGAAAGAGCATGGTTGGTTGTTCTTGTTCTAACCTGCTGGGTTTCCCAGCCTGCTGCCCCCCACGGCTTTGTTTGGTCTCACCCCAATACACTATGTCTCCCCAAATTCACTCCTCTTGCACACGCCCTGCCAACAATGTATCAGTTCTGCCCCCCTCTCCCTCCTGCTAGCCAAGCTGGCCCCCCCGTGGGGGGGGGACCCTGCTCATACACAGACACACACATGAACATAGACAGACACACACACACACACAGACATGTTGATATACTGATACATACACGTGCTGACACGCATGCACACAAACACACACACACACACACTGACATGCGGACACACACTGCTAATTCACATGGAGTTCTTTCACGCCAACTGACATATTCGATACCCTATGCTGGACAATCTAATACAGCCTCATCCCCTCAATCCTGACCTGCAGCCCCCTGCTTGCCCAGCCCTGGGCTTCCCCCATCCCCCTCCAGGTCTGCCAGTGCCCTTCAATCCCGACCCTGCTGTGCCCAGCTCCTCCTTCCTGGCTCAGCCGCTGTTCTCTGCCCAGCTGGGTGTCTGAGTGCGGGTAATTCCTTGGGTAGCTCCCCCTGCCCCATGCTATCAATCCCTGATGCTGATGAGATGAACACGGCCCTACTAGCCTTGGGCTCCCTCCCCATTATGGGGCCCTGGGGATGGGTGCTGGTCTGCAGAGTTGGGGCAGGGTGTTATAGTGCAGCCAGGGCAGCATGGCCTGGAAATCGGGCTGGGATCCCTGAGACCCTGGGGCAGGCGGGGTCTCAGGGTTAGCAGGGGCAGTCCCCCCTACAGCCTGCTCAGCAGAGGGAGCTGGGGGGGCACTCCATGACTTGCTGCATGCCCAGCTCCTCATCCGGGGCCCAGCATCCCCACTGGTTGTGGGAGGAGCCTTGTCATGTGCTGGGGGGGTCTCCCGCTCTGGCACAGGACAGCTGAAGGATGGGGCACTGGCCCTTCTTTCAGTTCCCGCGGGCGCCAGCCCTAGTTCTGTTACCACGCTCGGCCTCGGACAGAGACACCCCCCCAAGCCAGTCAACAGGAGCAATTCTCTAGGCTTCCCTAGCAAGTACGCTTGGGGCTGGAACCGGGTTGCCCACCACGGTCAGCACCCACCATGGGGGACACTGCTGGGCCCCTGCAGTCACACACGCCCACGGGGGGGGGACGGTACAGTGAGCCCAACGCAGCAGTTTAGCACAGGAAGTGAAGGAGACCCCCATGTCCAACAGCAGAAGAGCTGGCATGGCAGGGGGTGGAACGCTCCCAGGACAGGACAGGACAGGACACGCTGGGAATGCCAGCTCTGGGCAAGGCGCTGCGGGAGCAGCATGGGCCACGGATGCCCGAATTTCACATCTCATCAGAAAGCTGGTTCTCTCACCAGGCCCCCTGCTGTGCCCCCACCCCACTCCCTGCAGCGTGAGGCCCCCACCATGCCCCTGCCCCCATCCTAGGGTGACCAGATGTCCCGATATTTGGGGCTTTGTCTTATATAGCCGCCTATTACCCCCCACCCCCGTCCTGATTTTTCACACTTGCTGTCTGGTCACCCTACCCTATCCTGACAGCATGATGCCCCTGCCACCTCCACCCTGGTCCCTGCAGCACGAGGCCCCCACCATGCCCCTGTCCCCATTTCCACAGAATGGTGCCCCTGCAACCCCCCCACCCTGGTCCCTGCAGTATTATGCCCCCTGGCACCATGCTGGAACCTTGGTGTCAAAAGCTGGGCAGGACCTGGGGGTTCCCTGGGTCTGGCCCCAGAGCAAGGCCTGTCGCAGGCAGGAGCAGGAAGTGGGGTGGTACTGAGGGATCCCCTCACTGCAGCCCCACAGCCATGCCAGAGCTGACCCCTTCTCCTCAGGCTTCCTGCACCTGCCTAGACTGATGGGGGAGAGGGCTGGGAAAGATCATAGTCCAAACCCCTGCCGGGCACCATCACCGAGAGCTGCCCCATGACGGGACCCCTTGCACTGCCGCTGAGTGCTGCCCTGCAACGGGACCCCCCGGCACTGCCACCGAACACCACCTGGCAACGAGACGCACCGACACTGCCACCAAGCGCTGCCCCCCAATGATGCCCCCCACACAGCCCCCAAGCGCCGCCCCGCAACTGGACCCCCCACCCAGCCACTGAGCGCTGCCCCGTGATGGGACCCCCTGGCACTGCCACCAATCACTGCCCTGCAACGGGATGCCCCGGTGCTGCTGCCAATCACCACCCCACGACAGGACCCCCCACCACAGCCACTGAGCACCACCCTGCGATGAGACCTCCTGGCACTGCTGCAGACCGCCGGCCCATGACAGGACCCCCTGGGCGCTGCTGCCAAACACCACCCCACCATGGGATGCCACAGGCACTGCCGCCGAGTGCCGCCCTGCCACGGTACCCCCCGGGCATTGCCACCGAGCGCTGCCCTGCCACGGGATTCCCCCGGGCGCTGCCACCGAGTGCCACTCTGCCACAGGACCCCCCTGGGCGCTGCCGCTGAGTGCCACCCCACCACGGGACCCCCCGGGTGCTGCCGCCCCGCCACGGGACCCCCCCCGGGCACTGCCGCTCAACAGGATCCTGGGAGTGTCTCTGGCACCTACCTGGGAAATATCTGGGGCTCTGGCCTGAGTCCATGTCACACACACAAGGGAGTCAGAGGCATGAGACCAAGCACTGAAAGAGAGGGAGGGTGACAGGAAGTGGGAGAGAGCGAGCGAGCAAGAGATGAGCCCAGACAGGCAGCCCCAGGCACGGACAGCCCCGAACAGGGACAGCCCTGGGCACAGACAACCCCAGACCCCCGGGCAGAGCCAGTCCCAGCCCAAGTACTACTGAGGGGCTCTCGGAGCGAGCTGAGGGAAGTCTCGGCCCAGGGGTCTACCTCAGCTGGATCACCTCCATGTTGGGGGCCCTGGTCCCCTCCCCACCGCAGACTTTCTGGGCTGGTTCCAGCCAAGACCAGAGCTGCCAACAGAGCCTTTCTCCCGGCATGGCCACCCCAGCCATCCAGAGCAGGGGACCCCACTGACACCATTAGACCTGAGGGGAAGATGGGGGAGGCTGGGGCCCAATAGAGCTGTGGGTTGGGGGGCTGACCTAAGGTGCCCCAGAGTCTTTGGGAGCCTGGGGGTGCCCATTCCCCCCCCATGGCTCCTCACCAGTAACAGCTTGTGACACAGCCAGGGCAGGGGTGAATACAGACTCAGCAGTGAGGGCAGCACCTGCTTCCGGGGGTGGAGGTTACAGACTTCCTGAACGCCCCCTTCCAACAGCCCCCATAACCTCTAGAGACCAATAACCCAACCCCTGGCAAAGGACTCGGGGGGGTTTTGTCATCCGCAAGAGCTACTTCCACCCCCTCCCAAACCTCCCTGCAACTGATGTGAGATACAGCGGGACTGAGGGGCACTGGCTGAGCTCAGGGGATGGGGGGAGCCCTGGGCTGGGATAACAGGGGGCTGCGGGTCAGGACTGAGGGGCACCAGCAGAGCTGGGTGGGTGGGTGATGCTGGTTTACCACCTGCCTGCTCTGGCCCTCGTTCTGACTGAGCTTATGGGGAGAGTGGAATGACAGGGGGCAGAGGGACAGGATGGGGGAAGAGGGACGGGACGTGTCGGGGGGAGAGGGACAGGATGGGGCACGGGGATGGCACAGGGGTGTCAGGGGATAGAGGGACAGAGCAGGGGCAGAGGACTGGGGTGCTGGAGGGCAGAGGGATGGTATGGTAGGTGCTGGGGGGAGAGGGATGGGATGGGGCAGCTGGGGAGCAGAGGGATGGGATGGGGGCAGAGAGATGGGACAGGGGCAGAGGGATGTGACAGGAAATGCTGGGGGGCAGAGGGACATGACAGGGGGCTGCTGGGGGACAGGGGGACATGACAGGGGGCAGAGGGATGGGATGGGGGTACCGGGGGGCAGGGGGATGGAATGGGGGCAGAGGGATGTGACAGGAGGTGCCGGGGGGCAGAGGGACGCAACGAGGGCAGAGGGATGGGAAGGGGTTACGGGGGGCAGGAGGATGGGATGGGGGCAGAGGGACGTGACAGGGGGTGCCAGGGGGCAGAGGGATGGGATGGGAGTACTGGGGCAGGGGGATGGGATGAGCGCAGAGGAATGCGACAGGGGGTGCTGGGAGGGCAGAGGGATGGGATGGGTGCAGAGGAATGTGACAGGGGTGCTGGGGTGGCAGAGGGATGGGATGGGAGTACTGTGGGGCACGGGGACAGGATGGAGTCAGTGGCTCCACATTTCAGGCTCCTTTGCTTCTCATTCCCGACTGCTGTGAACTTCATCTGGGGCGCTACCCCGCAGGCCAAGCTCCAGGCCTGGCCCCC
The DNA here is from genome assembly GCF_009764565.3 of Dermochelys coriacea. Taxonomy (NCBI): domain Eukaryota; kingdom Metazoa; phylum Chordata; order Testudines; family Dermochelyidae; genus Dermochelys; species Dermochelys coriacea. The sequence goes on from NC_050087.2 coordinate 8,080,790, forward strand.
CCACAGCTCCGCCCGTTCCCCCTCATCCCCCCAGGACTAGGGAGCGATGGAGCCTGTAGCCCAGCCACCCACAAGGCTGGAGCAGAGCATCTGCCACCCCTCCCCCACCTCTGCCTCCCTCCAGAGGTGACAGCATCTCTGGGTGGAGGCTGCTTTGGGGACCCAGATCCTGGGGTCACCGGGCAGGGGGGCTGTGCAGGGACAGGGAGGATGGAGCCAAGATCTAGGTCAGAGACGATGCTTCAAGCTTCAGCCATGAGGGGCACAATCTGCCGAGCACCCCCGCCCCGCTCCCGCAGAACCAGCAGCCCCAGGCGGGTCAGGGCAGCCAAGGGACCCCGCCTCCCCCGGGACAGCTGCCAGAGCCTGGCCCGGAGGGAAGGCAGGATCGTGCTAAGTAATAGGCTTGGAGATCAGATCGTTGTGACCCTCCCGCATCCCCTTGTGCCCCGCCCGCGCTCCCCACTCCGACAGTGCCCTCTCTCCAGCCCCGATATCCCCCCCCGCCACACACACACACACACACACACACACACTGGAAGCAGAACTGGTCTGAAATGACAAAAAGTTCCATATTGTGCCCCGGTGGGCTAAGGTGGGGATGGGGGATGAGGTAGGAGGCCCTGGGGAACGGGAAGGAGGGGGCAAGGGGAAGGGTATGGAGCAGGGGAGATGGGGTAGGTGATAGAGTGGGGGTCCAGGGGAGGAGGGGTCAGGCAGTGGGGTAAGGGAAGGAGTGGGCGTCCGGGCGAATTCCGCACAATTGCCCCCCCCCCCCGGGAAGTTTCAGGCCTGTCCGATCAGCGCCATGCCGGGGGCGATACTGTCCCCCCGCCCCCACCACAGCGGTCCGGCAGGCGTAGCGGGTCCAACCCCCAGGCTGGGGAGTCACGAATCGGGCCGGATCAGAGACCTGGGGTGGGGGTCGCCGGACACCCTGACGGACGGACAGAACATCCACTCACCCAGAATCATCCCGCGGGCTCCGGGCGCAGCCCCAGCGATCCAGGTGTGTGTGGGGGGGAGGGCTCGAGTAGCCCCAGCGATCCCAGTGTGGGGGTGTCAGGCAGCCCCAGCGATCCAGGTGTGTGGGGGGGGGTCGGGTAGTCCCAGCGATCCAGAGGAGGGGGGCGGGCAGCCCCAGCGGTCGGGGGGGCGGTGAGGGGCTCCCCGGGCCGGGCCGGGCCGGGCCGGGCCGGGCGCGGAGATGAGCAGCGGGGTCCGTGAACAGAGAAGCCGAACCCGCAGCCCCAACAACGTGAGCCCCGAGCAGGCAGCGCGGCTCCTGGGCAGGGACCCCCGGGGCGACTCGCCTGCCCGGCCCGCGATTGGCTGCGCTGCCAACTCCAGAGCCAATGGCAGCGGCCAGAGCGAAAGGAGCAGCCAGCGAGCGGCGGGGGCCGGGCCGCCCAGGGCTGCGTTACCCGGCAGGGCCCAGGTGAGCGAGCGCACCTTGCCGGGCCGGGCCGGGCCGGGCCGCGCCGCGCCGCGCCGTGCCGTGCCGTGCCGGCCTGGCGGAGACCTGACCCCCCGCCCGCCGACTGACACCCACTGCGGACAGCCACACACACACACACACACACACATACACTCTGCGGGACAGTCACCCACTGCGGACAGCCACACACACTCTGCGGGACAGTCACACACCCACTGCGGGACAGACACACACACGCACACTGCGGGACAGACGGACAGACACGTTGTGGGACAGAGACACATACACACACACACTGCAGAACAGAGACACACATACACACATGCACACACTGCGGGACAGACAGACACACACACGTTGTGGGACAGAGACACACACACTGCGGGACAGCCACACACACACACACACACACACTGCAGAGCAGAGACCCACATACACACACACACACACTGTGGGACAGCCATACACACACACACACACACACACACACACACACACACACACAGGGGAGCAGCGGGACAGACACACGCTGCGGGGCACTCACACATACACACACACACTGCAGGACAGAGACACACACTGCAGGATGGACATACACATACACACATTGCAGGAGCAATGGAACAGACACACACACACTGTGGGACAGATAGTTACACAGACTGCGGGAACAGTGGGATAGACAGACACACTGCGGGACAGACACACACACACACACACTGGGGGAGCAGTGGGACAGAGACACATGCTGCAGGACAGACAGTTACACATATGTGGGAACAGCGGCACAGACAGACACACACTGCGGAATACACACACACACACACACCGGTGGAGCAGCAGGACAGAGACACACACACTGTGGGACAGCCACACATACAACATGGGGCACAGACACACACACACTGTGGGAGCAGAGGGACAGCCACATACACACTGCAGGACAGACAGCCACACACACACACAGTGGGGACAGACAGCCACACACACACACACTGTGTGACAGATACACACACTGCGGGACAAACAACCAAAAGACAGACAGCCACACACTGAGAGACAGCCAAACGCATACTGCAGGACAGACACACACTCTGCAGAGCAGACAGATAGACACACACACTGCAGGACAGTCACACACACTCTGAGAGAGAGTCACACACACACATTCAAAGACAACCCTCCCACCACCACACACACACTGTGGGACGTCCAACTATACACACACACATACACACTGAGAGACAGTCCCCCTCCCCACACACACACAGAAAGTTATGCTGAGACAGATAGACACACACATTGACACACACGCTGTCCATCAGGCTCTCCGGTTTGCCACCCCCTTTCAGGCACACACAAAAAGCTTCATGCTTTGTTTGCCCCCACCTGACCCATACCCAGGTCAGGCCAGAGTCCCCAGGTAACCAGGATGTACTGAGGGAGTCTCAAGTCCCTGAGCTGGAGGGTCTGGAGTATTCAGTGGGATGGTGTATGGGTGCGGAGAATGTATGGGGGGGGTTGAGTGTGTTGGGTGGAGGATGAGGTATGAGGTGAAGTTGGAGGGTTGGTATGTTGGGGATTTGGGGTATAAGGAGTGGGGGAGGGTTGGGGTATGAGGAGTGGGGGTGTGTGTTGGAGGTTGTGGTATGAGGAGCAGGTTGGGGGGTTGATGGGTTGGGTTGGGGTATGAGGAGTGGGGTGTGTGTGTTGGGGTTTGTGGTATGAAGAGCAGGTTGGGGGGTTGGTGTGTTGGGGTTGTAGTATGAGGAGCGGGTTGTGTGTGTTGGGGGTGGGGGAATGAGGAGCGGGGGAGGGTTGGGGTACACAGAGTGGAGGGGGTTGGGGTGTGAGGAGCAAAGGTGTGTGTTTTGGGGTTGGGGTATGAGGAGTGGGGGAGGATTGGGGTTCACAGAGCGGTTTGGGGTGGGGTTGGGGTTGCAGTACGAGGAGCAGATTGGGGTTTAGGTATGTTGGGGTACACAGAGCGGGGGGATGCGTGTTGGGGTATGGGGAGCAGGGGAGAGTTGGGGTATGAGGAGTGTGTGTGTGTGTGTCAGGGGTTGGGGTATGAGTGGGGGGGTTGGGGTATGAGGAGTGTGTGTGTGTGTGTGTGTGTGTGTGTTGGGGGTCAGGGTATGAGGAATGCGAGGGGTTGGGGTATGAGGAGTGTGTGTGTGTGTGTGTCGGGGTATGAGGAGTGCAGGGGGTTGGGGTTTGAGAAGCATGTGTGTCGGGGGTTGGGGTATGAGGAGTGGGGGGGGTTGGGGTTTGAGGAGTGTATGTGTGTGTGAGGGGTTGGGGTATGAGGAGTGCAGGGGGTTGGGGTATGAGGAGTGTGGGAGGTTGTGGTATGAGGAATGTGGGGTGGCGGGGGGGTTGGGGTATGAGGAGTGCGGGGGATTGGGGTATGAGGAGCGTGTGTGTCGGGGATCGGGGCATGAGGAGTGTGGGGGGTTGGGGTATGCAGAGCAAGGGTGACCTGGGCTGTCCTCCCACATAGCAGGGCCTTCCCTCCAGACTGGAGCCAGTGGTGAGTGCCTGGAATACTAACAGCAGCCGCCAGCTTTGATCTGTCTCAGCACATTGGAGGCGAGGGAGCTTCATGCAGCAGCTGTCCCAGGAAATCAATAATGGCCTCAGGAGAGGCGCGGGGCAGGGCCTTGAGGGGGACGCAGCCACTGGCAGGGCTGGGCTGGGGGCGCACGGGGGTCATGGAGAGGTAAGGGTGTGTGTGTGCAGGATGTGTGTCTGTATACATTTGTGTGCATGGCTAGAGACCATGTATGCAGATGTGTCAATGCCTGTGTGTGCACACAGGTGTTCATGTTGTTGTCCTGTGTTTAGGAAGGATATGTATGTAAGTATGTGTGTCATAGCAGTGTGTTGTGTTTGTATGGTTGGGTTGGGTGTGTATGTGTGTGTGTACATTTGCATGTTTATGGTCATGACTGTAACTATGTTAAAACACATGAGGGGGTGTGAGCATGCACACCTGTATGTGTCTCAGTGGTTCTCAATTAACGGGGTACAATCAGACAAGTAGTGTGTGCACCTGTATGCAGACAACTGTGTGATTCTTTCTGTGCCTGTTTAAGGGTGTGTGCGTACATGCAGGACAGGGGGTTGCAAATGGTTGTGCAGATGTAACTGTGTGTGCACGTATACCTGTTTGTGTATGGGGGGATTGTGTGAATGTGACTCTGTGTGTGTGTGTGTGTGTGTGTGTGTGTGTGTGTGGCAGCTCACCTCCTTCCCTCTTTATAAAGTAGCTGCTGGGTCCAGCACTCACTGAGTCATTCCATCTTCCCTTCCCGCCCCCCGCCCCCCACCGCCACCTGCCCATTGTTCCCTCCCCCGCCCCCATCCCCACCTCGCAGCTCCCCCCTTTGCACTTCCAGGCCAGATTTGATTTAGGTTTCTTTGTTTGGTTTGTTTTTTTAATATTAGCACTGGGAGAAGGCGCTGGATTCTACACACACACATGCCAAGCCTCAGCCCATCACAACCCCTGGAGACTCAGCCCCCCCAGTCCTCCCAAGAGTCAGTCCAACACCTCCAAACACACACCTGTCTCCAGCCACATAGCCACATTTACCCAGTCACTAAGGAGCCATCCTGGTATCTCTGGGTCCCTGCAGGTTTGGGGGGGACAGTCTGTGCTAACCTCCTCCCCTCCCCCATCTCTTAGCACTAAGGAGTAAATAGAACAAAATGCAGGTCCTGAGAGAGGAGAGACACTCGGAGAACCTCCCCCACCTTAAGCACCAGGAGCGCAGCCTGAGCTTTAATATCCCTTCCCACATTTTTGCTAGGATCAGCTAGTCCAACTTTGAGAGACAAGGTGGGGGAGGTAATATCTACCCCTGGACCAGCTTCTGTTGGTGAGAGAGACCAGCTTTCAAGCTACACAGAGCTCATCTTCCAACTCTGGACAGTCGAATCCACAGAAAGGACCAGTCTCTCCTTGAATCTTGCTCAGTTCTTGACCTGAGTCTCCCTGTGGCAGTGAGTTCCACAGATTAATCTCACCTTGGGAGGAAAGTTTTCCCCTGGAACAGTTCTTTGTTTCATTGTGTGTGCTCTCCTTCTCATGCTGGGAGTCAGGGAGGACAGAAGCTCCCCTCCCTCGGCCTGTCTTTACTGCCTGCACTCCAGCCCCTCTTCTTACTTTCCCGCTCGGGGGAATAATCCCAGCCTTCTCAATCTCTCGCCACATGGGAGCTTTTTCAGGCCTCAGCTCATTCTCCTCGCCCATCTCAGAGCCCCTGCAGTAGGGCACGTCCTCACTAGTGATGGGGACACGAGACCTGCCAAACTCATCTCACCTCGGCCCCCATCTCCTGGAGCGGGGTGGGCTGCGCAGCAAACAGCACAAGTCACTCACGGCGGCAGCAGCTGCTCCTCCTGCCACATTCAACATCACTGGGGAAAAGGGAAGATATGCTGGCATATTCAGGTCACCTCAGGCCCTGATCCCACAAATACTGAGGCAGGTGCTTCATGTGACAAACAAAGGCAAGAGGGCAGGGCGCGTGCTTAGAGTCAAGCGGGCGCGCGAGGGACAGCAGGCTCGGGCTTGGCCGGCCTCCAGACTGGCTGTGTCACCAGGTCTCTCCTCCGCCGGGCTGACAGGGCTCAGTCTGGAATCGCACAGAAGGCAGCTGCTTGCCATTGACTTCTGGGGCTGAGCCCATCCAAAGCCACACCCAGCAGGGAGAGAAGGAAAAGCTTTTGCCAGGTACTGGCATGTTCCTCTGAGCGTGTCGGAACGTTGTCGGGGGTCAGAGGGCGGGTTGTGAGGCAAGGGGGTGCAGTGGGTAGGACCCTGACCTGACATCTCGACTCTAGTCCTGGCCCTATGGCTTTCCCATGCTCTGCATCTGTCTGCTCCATTCCTGCTGGGGGACCTGCATATCGCCCAGCACAGGTGAGGCTTCGGGGGAGGGGGTGCTACTGTACCAAAAGCACCAATTAATCCTGCCGTTGACCGGGGGCAGGGCCAAGGTAGGGCAGATCCTGGCTTATTACAACAATAATGATCCGGCCTTTGATGGTTATGGGTGATGCAGGCCAGCCAGGATAGGATCCATCTCACTCCCACACAGCTGGGCCAGATGCTGCATAGCTACCAAAAAGACAAGGAGGACTTGTTGCACCTTAGAGACTAACAAATTTATTTGAGCAGAAGGTTTCGTGAGCTACAGCTCACTTCATCGGATGCATTCAGTGGAAAATACAGTGGGGACATTTATATACACACACAGAGAACATGAAACAATGGGTTTTATCACTGAAACCAGAGCTACCAGGGGTGGTCTGTGCCCCACTTAAAGATGCCCCATCTCAGAGGGGTGCTGCATGGAAGGAAGGGACCATGTGGGCAGTGCCATATGTCTCTTGGCACCTTGAATGGCAGCAGAGCTGAGTGAGGTCAGGTCCGTTCCCAGCAGCTCTCTGCTGCTTTGTAGACGGGCGCTTTACATGCAGGACCTGTTGGCATCCCATGGATGAGTAACAGGCAGTGAGTCAGCGCAGCTGTGAGCCGTGCTTGCCCCATGCCCCCCACCCTGCTGTATAGTAGCATGTGCAGGGGGAGGAGTGTCCCTGCAGCCATTCAGCACAAGATATTCAAGGATCTCAATGAACTTTACAGGCTAATGAATTCTCCAAGCTCCTGGGAGTTAGGTCTGGATCTGGATTTCTGAGGGGAGGGGAAACTGAGGCACACAGACTCAAGGTCACACAGCCAATCTGCGACGGAGCAAGGAATAGAACCCAGGAGTCCTGCCTCCCATCCCCTGTTCTAACCAGTAAACAACACTTCCCTCCTAGGGCCCAGAATCCTGACAGTTCCCCCTCCCAACCTACTAGACTCCACTCCCCTACCAGAGACAGGGTAGAACCCAGGAGCCCTGTCTCCCAGCCTCCCCCCGTCCTGCTGCCTTATCCCACTCCCTCATTTCCAATAACTGGGACTGGAGTTAGAGATTAATTCCCTCCTCTGCTGGCACCAGGCTCCAGCCCTCACCAGTGCACAGGCCGGACACATACTACATGTGTCACTAATCTGCTGACAGCGGGACCTGAGCTGGTCTGGTCCTTCGCATGGGTTATCACGGCTGCCGTGGGTACCCGTCCCGGGCCACCATGCTGCAGGGATCCCTCCCAGGCCTGCCAGCTGGGGGCTGAGACTGACAGGCCGTGGCACAGCCTGGAGCCACCCTGCCAGCTCATGGGGCAGGTGGAACATTGCAGGGCCTTCGTCATTGCTGTGCCCCATATACTCTATCCCCTCCTCCCCAGCTTTGGGGGCTGCTCCCCATACAAGGCCTGAGCTCTGGTGCTCAGTGAGGGAGGGGTGTGGTGGCACCTGGGGGCTGGGCTGTTACTGCTGGGAGCCCCCAAGTGGGAGGAGATGGAGAAGGATTCGTAAAGCACCTGGTGCCAGACAGTCTCCTCTCCGGAGCCTCTTCCCGCCCCAAACGTGCCCCGACCTGCCCGAGCCAGGGAAAGGGCAGGGGGAGGGGATCCTGCCAAGCTGTGCTGATGAGGCCTCCTTCCAGGGAGGTTCCCCTCCCCCTGCCCCGGGCTGGGTTGAGGGGGGTGTCTCAATCTTGTTTGAGGAAAGCTGAGCCGCCTGCCCCCCGCCAGGCCTGTGAGACTCATGAGATGGTCAGGGAGTGTCTGAGGGGAAGTGCCAGGGACATGAGCCAACAGGCTGTGCCCCCCCCCCCGGAGGTCGGGATCCCATTCTGTGGCAATGAGGGGCACACAGTGGAGAAGGGGCTCCCTCAAGGCCACACGGTGAGTTAGTGTCAGGACCAGAACCCAGGTGTCCTGACTTCGAGCCTGGGACTAACCCCCCGAGGCTGCTCCCCGAGCCCTGTACCGCATGTTGGGCAGTTACCTCAGGCAAAGTGGGTGTGAAACTCCCAGGACCTGCTCCGGAGCCTGGTGTCCTAGGTGGCACCCTGATCCTGCTACAGACAGCTAGGTAGGACAGTGCCCTGGGTATTCTGAGCAGTTGTGATGGGCCCCTGATGTCTCCCGACATCCTTCGGGGCCGGCAATCCTGTGGGGAGAGGCTCCTGCCCATCTGATGTTGGTCTGGGGTCCAGCTGCCTGGCTGCAGCACTATCCTGTCCCTGAAGCAACTAAGCTGCAGGGTGGCTAGGTCTGAACTGTGTCTGGTAACATGCCAGTAGCATGTAACCAGCTGCCCTGCCATGACCGCATGGTGCAGACCAGGTCACAGGAGCACCAGGAGGTGGGGGGAGGGCACACCAGGCTGGGCACTGGCCTGGGACTCAAGTGAGCCGGGTTCAGTTCCCTGCTCTGCCACAGGCTCCCTGGGTGATCCAGGGTGTGTCACGTGGCAGTGCTGGGCCCCTGCTCCTGTCTGCCCCCTGGGGTAACAGCCCTGCCCCTCTCCTGGTTAATGAGAGGGTGCGAGGCTCGGGTGCTAGGCACTTGGGGGCTGGAGAAAAACCAGAGGGTCTGGCTGAGGCTCAGCAAAGAGCCCCTGGGCAACTTGACCTGCCCTCCCTATTCCCTGTGGCCACGGCTGCTCACGGGGAGCCGCACTTTCCAGGCACAGTGCTGCCCTTGCCTGAATCCCTCCTTGCTGTCAACAGGACGATGACCCGGGACTGGCTCTCTGGGGTCTCCAGACCTTCCCAGCCCTTCTGCTCTTCACTGTGAAATCCCCAGTGTGTCTTGTGACTTTGAGGCACCTTCCCTCCCACTGCAGCGGGAGGTTCGGTTACAGCTGTGGATTCGGTTACAGATCCAGGCAGATGGCAGGGGGAAGCTGCCGCAGCGTCTGCTCCTTGGCCCCAAGCACCTGGGCAGAGAGTGAGAGCTGGTGTTCAGGCTCCCCAGGGGCTGCATGCATTGCCCCATGGAGCCAATAGGCGCCCCATGCCTGGGCTTCTGGTGGGATGACACTGTCCCAGCTCCCTGCACAGGGTCAGCTCCTCTGGCAGCGTGGGCCCAAGCTCGGCTTCCTGCAGACCCCAGCCTGAGGGGCACCAGAGCAGGGATCTACTGGCCCCCAGCCTTTGTGCAAGGATGCTCCATGTGGCCGTGGGGGGCTCAGGCAAGGGAGTGGGCTCTGGATGTGCCCCTAGTGAATGTGAGAAGTCACCCCCTACCTGGGCTGTGGCCCGCTAGAGGCTACAGGCACTGCAGCCTCCCAGAGCCACTGGTCCCCTGGCTTGGGGGCAGATTCTTTTGCCAATCATCTAGTGCCCTCCAGCCCTACGGGGCATCGTGTGCTGCCCCGCTGAGGCTAGGAGGTTTGCAGTGAACAGATACAGAAGGGAGGGTGAGGCACATATCCCCAGGCTGCAACCAGCATTGGGGACCCAGCTATGCTATGGGGCAGACACAAGATTCTTAGCGCATCAGCCAAGGTCCAGATGTGCTTGATTCTGCAGCACCTGGAGGGAGGGGAGGGGGATGGAGCGCCAGCTGATCATTAAAATCGTGTTTCCCGAGCACCCCCTGCTGAGCCCCTGCCACAAATCCTGTCAGTGCCCCTGGGGTTCTGAAGCAAACCCACCCTCACATCAAGGCTTGAGCACAGTCCCTGCCCCGCCCCACCTGTAAATCCTCCCTGCCCCCACCCCAGTACACAAATAGCCCGGCTCCAGCATTTGTCCCTATTGATCTGCTAAAAGAGAACTCGATTTCCGGCTGCCAGAGCCAGCAGTGGCTGCAGCTGGCACAACGAGCTGCTGAGAGCTCCCGCCAGAGACCAAGAACACAATAATGGACACTGCACAACCTGGGGCACTCCGCGCAACTCCTCACTTCATGCTAGCTGGGAGGGCTGTGCCCCTGGAATACGGACCACGCCAGGGCACCAGGTGACCCCAATCTGGTGCCTGGGAGCCTCCCTCAGAAATCCACTACACATGGCACCTGGGCACCCCCCTTAGAAATCCACCCAGTCTGGTGCCTGATCGCCCCCCTGTAATGAGGCTGGTTCTGGCAGGACCCAACTGAGAGTGCCAATTCAGGACAAATTGCTTAAAGCAGGGCAGTTACAGCCCAAGGCTGGGATTTCTGTGCACACCAAGGCAAACCAAACCAGCCAAACAGAGAAGACTTTGGTTTTACCCCACTGGCTAACCACAAGTCACACAAGCAATTTCCTTAGACACTCCAGTTTCCCAGTATCCCCACCAGTGCCATTCGTTATGGGGACAAATGGTTATGAAAACCAATACCCCAGTAAAAGAAAAAAGATTCTCTCATTCCCAAAGGACCAAGCCCCAGACCCAGGTCAATATACAAATCAGATCTTACCCACAAATCACGCTGTTGCCAATCCTTTAGAATCTAAAATCTAAAGGTTTATTTATAAAAGGAAAAAGATATAGATGAGAGCCAGAATTAGTTAAATGGAATCAATTACATACAGTAATGGAAAAGTTCTTGGTTCAGGCTTGTAGCAGTGATAGAATAAACTGCAGGTTCAAATCAAGTCTCTGGAGTCCATCCACAGCTGGGATGGGTCTTTCAGGCCTTCTTTCAAAGCTTCAGTGTAGCAAAGTCCATCCAGAGGTGAGAAGCAGGACTGAAGACAAGATGGAGGAGCTGCAGCAGCTTTTTATAGTCTCTTGCCATGTGGTCTGTGCTTTCTTTGTCCCAAAGACAAGCTGCCCATCACATGGTCCCTGCATACCTTGCTGAGTCGCAAGGTGTGTCTGCCTTCTCTCAATGGGTCACTTGTATAGCTGATGGTCCTTAATGGGCCATCCAGCAGGCTAGGCAGAGTTGACACCAACTTGTCTGGGGTGTCACCCAGAATCATAGCATAAGTTTGGAATGCAGAAAGTATAGAGCCAACACTTATGTTTAAATACAAAAATGATACATGCAAACAGATAGCATAATCCTAACCAGCAAACCATAACCTTATCTTAGATACCTTATTTTACCCCCTTTATACAAGATTTGGTGCCACTACTGTACTTTAGTTGCAACAATGTTCTATACGGTCCCAGTTCAAGTCAATAACGTCACACCCCCTCAGAAATCCACTCAACCTGGCGCCTGGGTGCCCCCCTCAGAAATCCACCCAATCTGGCGCCTGGGCACCCCTCTCAGAAATCCACCCCACATGGCACCTGGGTGCCCCCCTGCTCAGAAATCTGTCCAAGCTGGCGCCTGGGAGGCCCCCCCCGAAATCCACCCAATCTGGCGCCTGGGAGCCCCACCCCCTCAGAAATTCACCCCACCTGGTACCTAGGAACCCCCCCCCCCCCCCCGAGAACTCTACCCAATCTGGTGCCTGGGAGCCCCCCACTCAGAAATCCACCTGAGTGTCCCCCCCCACAAATCCATCCAAAAGAATGTTTGGACACCCCCTCCCCTGAAATCTGCCTCATGTGGTCCTTGCCTAAGTGCTTTGTGAAGCACCCCAGCTAGGTTACCAGTTACCACCTGGCTGGTATTTGACTGGCCTGATTGGGTTGCTTTATGGAGTTGCCAGTTGCCAGACAAATAATTTAATCTGCCAGTTTTTTCACATGGGTCTAAAGATTTGAATTGTTCTCACCATACACTGGGCTAGCTAATGGTAAAAGTGTCTGTGTCCAGCTCAAGATGCTGCAGTGTTCCCATCCCACCTCCGCAGTTTAAGCGATAACAGATCAAAACCCAGCAGCTGTCTGCCCACCCCCAAACCTGGGACTGGCCAGAGGAATTGCCTATGTGTTGAAGTGGTCAAAAATGAGCTCTGCATGAGCTGCCACTTTAGCTACTCCTGTCCGGAATTCACGCTGTTGCTGTCAAGAATAAGGAATTGCTGGGAAAGGCAAAATCAAACGGCAAATGCAAAGTCAAGGAAGAGACTTGATGGATTTTCTTTACAGATAAAACGTCCCCATGAGAGGATATAGTTAAAATATAGAGTCAAGGCAGTTTGGGAAGAAATCCTCTCAGTGAAGATGGACAGAAACAAAGCAGCTTGGAGCAACAGGACCAAGGTAAGAGAATGATGCTATCAGTCTACTCTGTGCCTGTTATCTCTCGAGATACTGTAAGTGGCTGCTGAAGCCAGTGGCTTGGCAGAGTTGCCTTGTGGTTGGGGTTGCAGTGGGCTTGCCTTGTGGGGCGGGGGGGGGCAGGTTTTCTTGCATTTCAAAGGGGGTAGTCCTACCCCCAGCCTGGCATGGAGATGCTAGCTAGCCCTAAGCGCCTTCCCTCCTCCTGTTGTTGAAAGTCAGAGCCATTTGTTTATGGAGCAGGCACGAGGGTGGCACAGCCCAGGGCTCGCAGTGGAGGGAGCTGGTGTAATTAGCTGATTATAGTCCACCCCTGCCAGCCCTGGCATGGCCCAACCACAGAGAGCAGCCACTGTTTACACTGCTTATAACCAGCTCTGCCAACAGGCTGTGGCGAGCAGCAGGGCCGAGCTGGCCTTGGGTGGTGTTGGTCCCTGAGGATCCACACAGGGATTTGGCCCCCCTCCCCTTGCCGCTACTTCAGGTGCCTTGCTCCAAAACATAGCCCCCCAAAGCCCCACTCAGCTGGCAATGGACCCTGCAGGTGCCTGAATTCCCTAGTTGCCGCCAGTAACAACCCTTGGGTTCCTACATCTCTGCCACGTGCAGGCACAGAATGGCCCAAAGTCCTGGTGCTGAGCTCACACCCACGCCCTGATGGGAATCTCCATCTTGGTGTTCTGCTCAGAGGCGCTGGAAGAGGAGGTGCTCCCTTCTCCCAAGAGCCTGTGGCTGGAGCATATACCCAGCATGTGGGAGACCTACAGGGACACAGCAGGGATTTGAACCCAGGTCCCTGCTTGGCTCAGGGTGGAGCACCAGGCTGGAGCCTGGCTGTGCTGTCACTCACACAGCCGGAGTGACTCCCACCCCATGTCACAGGGGCAGGCCCAGGTGCTCTGGGCCAGCAGGAGCCACAGTGTCTGACTTTACAGGCCAGGCTCGGTCTCCCACGTGAATCCCCCCGATTTCCAAGTCAAACCGGCGACACGCGTCAAGGCCCTGGGGCTGGCCTGGTCCCGGGGCCAGGCCCTGGCTCCTGACCTTGGAGGGTGATGTGATCCCCAGCGGGCGCAGGCTCATCTTACTCATTAGCCAGCGGGTATTAATAATGCAGGCTGGGCTGTGTCGCACTCTGTGGCTTTCTACTAATTTGCTGTTCTCACCCTTTGTGTGCGGGGCGAACAGGACTTTAATGGATGTAAGGATGAGAGGGAGAAACCTGAGAGCCAGCTGCACGGCTCAGCCTCTCCCCGCAGCCCTATCAGAGCTGCCATCAGGGCTGCCTTGGGTTTCCACAGGATCAGGGAAATTTGAGGACCCCATCCCCCCAGACCCGCTCTCTCTTCACACCCTCCCTCTTCTGTTCCTGTCCCTCCCACGGGCGCTTTGTGCTGATGCCAGGTGGAGCAGAGACCCTGGCTCTGAGGGGCTGTGGCTGCATTTGACTATCTCCGTGCATGCGTATGCTAGCTCCAGTGTGTGCATCTGCATGTTTGTGTGTGTGCGTTTCCACACGCAGGGCTGGGGGAGCTGCCCCCTTACCCGGGAGTCTGGAACGGAGAGACTCAGACCTAGGATGAAGCCAATGGGCAGCCACTGCTGCTGGGCTCAGGGGTCAGGATCACACTGAGCGTGTCCTGCCTGATACCTGGTTCCCCCTGCTACTGCTGCAGAACAGTGGATGTCAGAGCTGGTAACTGGAGAGCCGTGAGGGGCTGGGAGGGGAAGTGGGGCAGGGTCTGGCCCAGCATCCCACCTCGCCTCACTGGTGGTTCCTGCACACCTCAGGACTCCAGGCTCTTGTTGGCACTGGAGGGCCCCTGTGTGGCCTAAGGGATCCCAGCCTGAGAGGGGAGGGAAGCCCCGCAGTCCCTCTGAGCCACCCAAGGGGCCCTGAATCCAAGCTGGAAACCTGCATCCAAACTGGCACAAACTTCCCAGGCCACAGCTCTGGCCTAGCTCCAATAATAATATTGAAGGCCCTACCGTAAATAGAGTGACATGTAGCTCCTGGGGGGGTTTCATAGAAATGGGACACAGGGAGCTTTATATACAGACTCCACCAATAAGGGGAGGGGCTACAATATACTACAGGTTCTGCCCACAGTGGGAGGAGATTCAGATCCCACCCATGAGGAGGTGGGGCTATCGTGTCATTTAAAGGGACCTCACTTTGTTTTTGTGCCCCGGGTTCTTTATGGAAAACCATGGTTTTTTGTTAGAAAAATGGGATGAAAAGGGGGCAAGGCAGCCAGAGGTGCTGGCAGATTAACCCTTTCCTGAGCTGCCATGTCTGCTACCAGCCCCTCAGTCTGTATGCCCTAGGGCTAGAGCAGTTCCCATCTCATTAGCTGGGCTATGAGAAGTCATAAGACCATAAGAATGGCCCTACTGGGTCAGACCAAAGGTCCCTCTAGCCCAGTATCCCGTCTTCCGACAGCGGCCAATGCCAGGTGCCCCAGAGGGAGTGAACAGAACAGGCAATCACCAAGTGATCCATCCCCTGTCGCCCATTCCCAGCTTCGGGCAAACAGAGGCTTAGGGACACATCCCTGCCCATCCTGGCTCATAGCCATGGATGGACCTATCCTCCATAAATTTATCTAGTTCTTTTTTGAACCCTGTTATGGTTTTGGCCTTCACAACATCCTCTGGCAAGGAGTTCCACAGGTTGACTGTCGTTGTGTGAAGAAATACTTCCTTTTGTTTGGTTTAAACCTGCTGCCCAGTAATTTCATTTGGTGGCCCCTAGTTCTTGTGTTAAGTCCAGTTTGGCTCTGGATCCTGTTGCCCCACCAGTTAGGAAATTGGCTCTGGAGTTTGGGCTCAGCCCAGGGACAGTTGAGACTTGCATGTTGTGTTCCTGATGCCAAGGGGCAGTGTCTGCCAAGCGCGCCTGCCCAGGGCTTTCTCCTCCCCATTTCCGGGCATTTGGGTTTTGCCCCATCAGGAAACAAAAGAAAAACCCAGATGTGGCTTCTTCCCTATTTACCCTGTGGTGCCCGCCAGGGCTGGGGGGCTGAGAGACCCCATCGCCCCCCTCAGAGCACTTATGTCCTGACAGCATCGTGCACTGCCAGTGGGGCAATGCAGGGGCCATCGCTCTGCCAGGGCCTGAGCCCCCCCGCTCCCAGCAGGGTGACTCAGCGATTTACCTGGGGTGGGTGCCCCCCAGCCTGTGACCCCTTAGGCAGTGATGATTGGTCTTTGTTTATTCCACCTCTTGCTGGGATTCTTATTTCCCTCCTGCTCCTCCCACCCCAACCCTGTCTGGGACCTGGTCCAACTCAGCTGCTCCTGTGAGATTTTACCCACCTGAGGTTGGTCTATGAGTTGCTGAGTGATCAAGCTGTGGAATAGCTCCCAAAAGTACATGCCGGGAGTCCTGGTGCCCCGTCCTCTCTGCTCTAACCAGGAGCTGACGCTCCCAGCAGCCAAAAGTCCTAGCTGCCAGGCCCCTGCTCTAACCACTAACATACTGTCTCCTGGAGCAGGGAAAGGAACTCAGGAGTCCTGGCTCCCAGCCTCAGCTCTAACATTTCTCCTGTCCTCCTCCATTATTATTCATATAAAAATATGTCAACTTATTAAAAATACAACAAAACATTGCATAAGAAATGCAGCTATAACATGGATAAATAAAAACAAAGATACCTACCCAGGCATAGCAAGGAAGAGAGAATTAACAAAGGGGTAAAGGGTCAACATAAGAAAAATTTTGCTGGAATTAAAATATTACAAAATATCATAGAGTCAGAGACTCTAGTGTCTATGACATCACACTCGGCTGCCATGCTGTTGTCTGGGACATCACAAACCTGGGCCCATGACCTCCGCCAGGCAGTAAACAATAGGAGCCAAGAAAGCTGCGGGCTCCAGCCCCGTCCCTGCACATTCACCTATCGGGGCCGGAAAAGACGGGGACGCAGCAACTTTGCCAGAGGCATTAGTGGCTCTTGGTGAGGATGCTGCAGAGGCATCCTGGGATGTGCCCTCCAGGCTGCTGGTAGGGCTCAGGGAGGTGGGGCTGGGCAGAGGGGCAGCACAGCCCCAGCCCATGTGCCTGGCTCCTGGATGAGGAGCAGCTGGGGCCCAGCCCTCAGATCACCAGGGACTGCCCCTGTCCCATCAGGCCTGGAGCTGGCTGTGGGGGTCCCAGCTCGATCCCTGCCCATCTCTCTCCTCCAGCTCCCCACTCCACCCGATATAGAGCCCAGCTCAGGGCCTTCCTGGCCAAGTCCCCCTGCCCCCCACCTTTCCTGCGGCAGCCATGGCCCAATGCTCCACCAGAGCTAAAGAGCTATCCAACCCTAGAGGACAGTAGAGAGCGCAGGAGACAGAACTGTCCTGGGAGCTGGGCCCAGACTGTGGAACTCCATGCCACTGGAGAGCAGGCAGTGTCTCTGCACCCAGGGCAAATTGCAAACCTTAGCTTAGTGAGCTTCATGAGTTCATCACAGGCACAAAGCACACAACACACCTCATACACAACACATCCATGTACACACATGCACAGAAACACCCCCCCACGCACACACACACTACACAGACCCTCAGAAAATACATCCCACACATCTATGTAAACACACACACACAGCACAGACCCACACAGCCAACATGACAACAGCTACACAACCCATCTACTCACCCAGGCACAGCCCACACAACGCACACAGCCAGCAAACAATACCCACATAACACATTCACTTACACATCCAGATACAGAGACAAACACAAAACCATCAAACCAACAACGACAAATTATGCAGCACACCCTTGCGGGGGCTGGGAAGGCAGGGAGGCCAAGGCACCAATTGTTGCTATTCTTGTTTGTTAAACACCTGGGAGATGCCAGGTGCTCCAGTGATGGGTGTTGACCTCAGACTCTAGACTGATGGGAAAGTGCAAGAATCACACATCAGCCCCCCAAAATCATGAGATTTTTAAAAAATTAAAATGATTTGATTGTATTTATCGGCTCTTGCTAAGGGGCCTGCACAAGCTTGGGGCCCCGTTGTGCCAGGGACTGCACAGATACAAGGCGAGACAGGCTCGGCCCCATAGTGTTCCATCAAGTGTAAAGCACGGGGTGAGTTTGAAAGGTGGGAGCTGGACCTGAGACCACCCAACTCAGCTCACTGTGAAGCCAGAAAACCCCCCTTGACAGGCACAGTTTATAATCCCTGCTGAGCTGGGATGAGTCAGTGACATGCAGGCCAGGGGCTCGTTAGTGACACAACAAGGCAGCCAGTCCCGTCAGTGCTGATGTTCCATCTTCACAATTCTGGCTTTCAGGAAAGATGTGTTTATTAAACTCAGTTCTGCCCATCATGGCACGTACGTAGGCCCAGCCTCCCCTTTCTGCTCACATGGGCACCAGCTCTCAGTCTCCAAAAACGCTCTCAGTCAGCCACACCCTGTTCTTAAAGCAACAACCCTAGGAGCAGAGTGTGGTGGTTCCAGAGAGCCCAGCCCAATATAACGATACCCCTATGTGGATTGCCAGCTGTGACTGCATCTGAGACCTTTGAATGGAGCTGCTGGGCCCTCGACCATTGAGATAAGAACCAGAATGGAGTCTAGATAAAGGCACAGAGAAAGCTCTCCCAAGAAACCACAGCCGCAGTCTAGCAATGCAGCATTTCTCCAAGCACTGAAAACTTGCTTGCGCGCTTAAGAAAAGACACTTGGAACACCACATGTCACGGTGCCACTTGGAGATGCTGCTTTAATAACAGCCAGCCCCAAGGAAAGCTGGACTCATAAAAGGGTTGTAGAGGGTACAGCTGGGCGGGCCTAGAACTCATGGGCTATCTTACATGCATCTTCTTCCCCAACATCACCCCACGGCTGGTGTTTCTGCCTCCTTGTGAGGCCTTGCTGAATCCGTGGCAGATCTGCAGTGCTGCAGATTAGGTCAAGTGGCTCCTGTGGCCAGACTGACAGAGAGCGCCCATGGGCCTGCCCCTCATAGAATCATAGAATATCAGGGTTGGAAGGGACCCCAGAAGGTCATCTAGTCCAACCCCCTGCTCAAAGCAGGACCAAGTCCCAGTTAAATCATCCTAGCCAGGGCTTTGTCAAGCCTGACCTTAAAAACCTCTAAGGAAGGAGATTCTACCACCTTCCTAGGTAACGCATTCCAGTGTTTCACCACCCTCATAGTGAAAAAGTTTTTCCTAATATCCAATCTAAACCTCCCCCATTGCAACTTGAGACCATTACTCCTCGTTCTGTCATCTGCTACCATTGAGAACAGTCTAGAGCCATCCTCTTTGAAACCCCCTTTCAGGTAGTTGAAAGCAGCTATCAAATCCCCCCTCATTCTTCTCTTCTGCAGACTAAACAATCCCAGCTCCCTCAGCCTCTCCTCATAAGTCATGTGCTCTAGACCCCTAATCATTTTGTTGCCCTTCGCTGTACTCTTTCCAATTTATCCACATCCTTCTTGTAGTGTGGGGCCCAAAACTGGACACAGTACTCCAGATGAGGCCTCACCAGTGTCGAATAGAGGGGAACGATCACGTCCCTCGATCTGCTCGCTATGCCCCTACTTATACATCCCAAAATGCCATTGGCCTTCTTGGCAACA
This sequence comes from Dermochelys coriacea, assembly GCF_009764565.3. Classification (NCBI taxonomy): domain Eukaryota; kingdom Metazoa; phylum Chordata; order Testudines; family Dermochelyidae; genus Dermochelys; species Dermochelys coriacea. The sequence goes on from NC_050087.2 coordinate 8,099,841, forward strand.
AGGGCACACTGCTGACTCATATCCAGCTTCTCGTCCACTGTCACCCCTAGGTCCTTTTCCGCAGAACTGCTGCCGAGCCATTCGGTCCCTAGTCTGTAGCGGTGCATTGGATTCTTCCATCCTAAGTGCAGGACCCTGCACTTATCCTTATTGAACCTCATTAGATTTCTTTTGGCCCAATCCTCCAATTTGTCTAGGTCCTTCTGTATCCTATCCCTCCCCTCCAGCGTATCTACCACTCCTCCCAGTTTAGTATCATCCGCAAATTTGCTGAGAGTGCAATCCACACCATCCTCCAGATCATTTATGAAGATATTGAACAAAACGGGCCCCAGGACCGACCCCTGGGGCACTCCACTTGACACCGGCTGCCAACTAGACATGGAGCCATTGATCACTACCCGTTGAGCCCGACAATCTAGCCAGCTTTCTACCCACCTTATAGTGCATTCATCCGGCCCATACTTCCTTAACTTGCTGACAAGAATGCTGTGGGAGACCGTGTCAAAAGCTTTGCTAAAGTCAAGAAACAATACATCCACTGCTTTCCCTTCATCCACAGAACCAGTAATCTCATCATAAAAGGCGATTAGATTAGTCAGGCATGACCTTCCCTTGGTGAATCCATGCTGACTGTTCCTGATCACTTTCCTCTCCTCTAAGTGCTTCAGGATTGATTCTTTGAGGACCTGCTCCATGATTTTTCCAGGGACTGAGGTGAGGCTGACTGGCCTGTAGTTCCCAGGATCCTCCTTCTTCCCTTTTTTAAAGATGGGCACTACATTAGCCTTTTTCCAGTCATCCGGGACTTCCCCCGTTCGCCACGAGTTTTCAAAGATAATGGCCCCTCCCTTCTGCAGAGTGCCACAGATCCCTCCCCATCCAGCAGCCTCTCTGTGCCCTAGGCTCTCTATCCCCCCAAAGCCACTGCTAGCCCTGGCGAGCAGAATGCATTCTCTCCCCTGAAGGGGGCGGGTGGGGGTATCCCCCATCTGGGCCAGAGGCATAGGGGTGGGAGGAGACAAAGACAGGGCAGCTCTGACCTTAGCCAGGGGTTAGGCCAACCTCCCATGACACCAGGGACACGCACTCACTGCCCCCACCCAGTCCCGAAGCCAACAGGCGATATGGTCCCCATGGAAACAGCCTCACCCTGTGGGTGGTGCCTGCTCCTGCCCCAGAAGAACCTGCCTGCTCCTGCTCCAGGCCCAGTGGGGAACTGGCAAGGAGCCCTGTGCAGCTGGCAGAGGGTGGGATGCGAGGAGGTGATGGAAAAGCAAGGAGACATCGGTGCAGATGTGCTGCCAAGTCCCCCTGCCCCCCCCCAAAGCTGGGAATAGAACCCAAGAGACCTCACTCCCACCCTCAAGCAGTGCTCCACTCTAGCCACTAGGCCCCATGCCCCTCCCGGAGCCAGAACTCCCATCCCCCACACTGTAACAACTATCCCGCACTGCCCTCCTGGAGCCAGGGATAGAACCCAGGGGTCCAGACTCCCAGATCTCCCACTCTAACCCCTAGCCCCCACCCCACTATCGGAGCCAGAGATAGAACCCAGGAGTCCAGCCACTGAGTCCCCAGTGCCACTAACCATAGGACAACTTTCCTTCTCTGGGTTGCAAAGAGAACCCAGGAGCCCTGGCTTCCAGCCCTGATCCTTAACCTTAACCACAACAGCAACTGCCCTCAGAGCAGTGACTGCTCCCAAGCAGGCTCAGACCGGCTCCCAAGCCTGCCTCTCTGTAGGCACCGGGGAGAGCAGCAAACCAGCGAGCGGGCGGACACAGAGATGGGCGGAGGGGAGTGCCCACAAGCACCTCGTCCAGCACTGCCAGTCCCCCATGCAAGGAGGCACAGCTCTCCCAGGAGCCACCGGTGCCACGCCAGCCCCATGTCCCTGCATCCAGCCAGCCAGTCAGATCATTGGTCCCATCCTAGCTCCCGTTCCGATATCTGGCTTCTCTTTTCATGAGCCAAGAAGGGTTTGTTTCATGAGCCAAGGGGAAGGGGCTTGGCTGGCAGCCCTGGCACATGGTGTCCTGCACCTGGCAAGCAAGTGAGCCCCCAAAATGCATGTCCCCCCGCCCAGGAGGACCCCCCGTCCACAGTGGGAGAGAGTGTAACATAGACGCTGCAGCTGGACAAACATCTCGTCAGTACTGTCAAGCCAGGTGGGCTAGAGGGGCAGTAGGGGGCATGTGCCCCACTCAACCAGTGCTCACCCCAATGCCCCATGTGATGCTAGGGGGCACTGTGCTGTGGACAGCAGGGCAGGGGCTCAGTAGGGGGCGCTGGGCTGCAGGAGCGGGGAGACCAGTAGGGGCACTGTGCTGCAGTGAGTGGGGCAGTGGCTCAGTAGGGGGCGCTCTCACCCTTGGTGTCAGCTGAGATTCCCTTTGGGTTATAACTCTGTTCTGTCCCTGCCCTCCCACGACTCAGCCAGCCCCCTCCTCATTTCTCCCCAAAGGAGTGGCACAGCCCACCCACCACCCCAAACCCACTGAGCTGCCCCAGGCCCTGCCCCCACCCCTGGCAGAGCTATGCCTACAGCAGTGGTGTTCCCAGGTGCCTGGAGCTGCTCCAGGGGCCGCGAGACAGGCAGGTTTTGTCTGGGCCTTTCTCAGTGGGGTAGAATTTGGAGGAGGAGGCCACTGATTGCAGCTGAGGTGGGGGTCAGGGGCAGCAGGAGAGGCCCCTCCTTCCCCCCCATGCCAATCTCCCTGTGCTGTTTAAGTCACAGTAGCTGCTTCCCCCAGGGCCAGCAATTCCTGGCTGCTCCAGGCTGGGCCACACCAGAGAACATGCCTGACCCCAACCCTCACTTGGCTGCTCCCCCACCTCCACGTGCAGCTCAGCCTCCAGGCTAGTCCCTGCTCCCCGGCCTTTCACCCCTGCTTGGGGCCTCTGGGCAGCCAGGGCTGTGCTGCTCGGCTCTGGGAGAGGGATGGGGGGGTTCCCAGGAGGGGATGCCCTGTGGAGGAGGGGGAACCCTCGACAGCTAGCCAGGATGTGGTGGGAGGAATGTTTCCCCAACACCCGCGCCGACTGCAGCCCCCAGGGCAGTGCAGGTTGGCAGGGACTCTGTGTCTCGGGGGGGGAGCTGGGGGCTATGGGGTGGGGGGTTCTGGCCCTCCAGAAGGTGGGTCTGAGTTCAAGATGCTTCCTTCCCCAATGGCAGGTTGCCCATGGAGAGCAGCCCTGCTGGGGCTTGTGTCCCCCAAGCTGGTTGGGGTTTAAGCCCCAATATACCCAGCTGGTTCCAGAAGAAACAGAGAAGTGGGGGTTGGGGTGTCCCTGGCTGAACCTCCAGGCTCCAGCAGCTGAAGGTTCTGGCTGGTCCTGATTCCCCGTCCGCAACCCACCATCTGGGGCAGCACAGGAAGGGTTAACATTGCTTAGGGGAAGAGCAGCCCCCCATCCTGGGAATGTCCCTGCCAATCCTGCAAGGGTGTGGGAGCAGGGAATGTAGGGGTGGGGCAGAGGGAAGGGAACAGGCAGGAAGGGGATATGGGCAAAGGGGAGGCCAGGAGAATGTGGGAGGAAGCAGTGTGATATTGGGGCAGGGTGGGCATGGGGGTGGACAGGGTGGTATGAGGGCAGGGTGGGTGCAGGGGGCAGCATGGGTGCAGGGTGATATGGGGGCAGGGCAGGCATGGGGTCAGGGTAGGCACTGGGTGATAATGGGGCAGGGTGAGAGCAGGGGGATAGGGGATATCAGGGTAGGGTGGGTGCGGTGGGGCAGGATGATATGGGAGCAGGGTAGGCATGGGGGCAGGGAGCTACAGGGCAGGGTCGGCACAGAGTGGTATGGGGCAAGCTGGGCACAAGGGAAGGGGGGCGCAGGGTGGGATGGGAGTAGTTCTCTCTCAGGACCCCGCTCCACAAGGATCCACAAAGAAAAGCTGGACGTGCACAAGTCCATGGGGCCGGACGAATTGCATCCGAGAGTGCTGAAGGAATTGGCGGCTGTGATTGCAGAGCCCTTGGCCATTATCTTTGAAAACTCGTGGCGAACGGGGGAAGTCCCGGATGACTGGAAAAAGGCTAATGTAGTGCCCATCTTTAAAAAAGGGAAGAAGGAGGATCCTGGGAACTACAGGCCAGTCAGCCTCACCTCAGTCCCTGGAAAAATCATGGAGCAGGTCCTCAAAGAATCAATCCTGAAGCACTTAGAGGAGAGGAAAGTGATCAGGAACAATCAGCATGGATTCACCAAGGGAAGGTCATGCCTGACTAATCTAATTGCCTTTTATGATGAGATTACTGGTTCTGTGGATGAAGGGAAAGCAGTGGATGTATTGTTTCTTGACTTTAGCAAAGCTTTTGACACGGTCTCCCACAGCATTCTTGTCAGCAAGTTAAGGAAGTATGGGCTGGATGAATGCACTATAAGGTGGGTAGAAAGCTGGCTAGATTGTCGGGCTCAACGGGTAGTGATCAATGGCTCCATGTCTAGTTGGCAGCCGGTGTCAAGTGGAGTGCCCCAGGGGTCGGTCCTGGGGCCCGTTTTGTTCAATATCTTCATAAATGATCTGGAGGATGGTGTGGATTGCACTCTCAGCAAATTTGCGGATGATCCTAACTGGGAGGAGTGGTAGATACGCTGGAGGGGAGGGATAGGATACAGAAGGACCTAGACAAATTGGAGGATTGGGCCAAAAGAAATCTAATGAGGTTCAATAAGGATAAGTGCAGGGTCCTGCACTTAGGATGGAAGAATCCAATGCACCGCTACAGACTAGGGACCGAATGGCTCGGCAGCAGTTCTGCGGAAAAGGACCTAGGGGTGACAGTGGACGAGAAGCTGGATATGAGTCAGCAGTGTGCCCTTGTTGCCAAGAAGGCCAATGGCATTTTGGGATGTATAAGTAGGGGCATAGCGAGCAGATCGAGGGACGTGATCGTTCCCCTCTATTCGACACTGGTGAGGCCTCATCTGGAGTACTGTGTCCAGTTTTGGGCCCCACACTACAGGAAGGATGTGGATAAATTGGAAAGAGTACAACGAAGGGCAACGAAAATGATTAGGGGTCTAGAGCACATGACTTATGAGGAGAGGCTGAGGGAGCTGGGATTGTTTAGTCTGCAGAAGAGAAGAATGAGGGGGGATTTGATAGCTGCTTTCAACTACCTGAAAGGGGGTTTCAAAGAGGATGGCTCTAGACTGTTCTCAATGGTAGCAGATGACAGAACGAGGAGTAATGGTCTCAAGTTGCAATGGGGGAGGTTTAGATTGGATATTAGGAAAAACTTTTTCACTAAGAGGGTGGTGAAACACTGGAATGCGTTACCTAGGGAGGTGGTAGAATCTCCTTCCTTAGAGGTTTTTAAGGTCAGGCTTGACAAAGCCCTGGCTGGGATGATTTAACTGGGACTTGGTCCTGCTTTGAGCAGGGGGTTGGACTAGATGACCTTCTGGGGTCCCTTCCAACCCTGATATTCTATGATTCTATGATTCTATGATCCAGGCGTGAGAGCTCAGAACTTGCGTTCCACGAGGATCTGGGTGCAAGAGCTCAGAACTCATGTTCCACCAGGATTCGGGTGTGAGGATTGGGAAACTCAGTTACACAAATGTTCCCAGGGAGTGGGAAAAGGGGAGCACCATTGTGGCTGATGTGACTCTACTGAAACATTTATTGCTCACTTTGGGACCCTCTCTGCAGTGCCCCCGGCTCTCTCCATGAAACACGGGCCATCAGCCAGGCGAGCGTAAGCTCCTCGTTCTGACCCTGCAGGCCCCTCCCGGGATGGCACTGATCCCTGCATCCTAGACGCGCCAGCACCAACTTTCTCGACATGCTCCTGGTGAGCAGGGGCTGCGCCTGGCATCCTGTCTTTGATCGGTGCGCGAGCGCTTCCCCTCCTCCCTCCAGAACTCCCTGACACTTGAAATGAGGGATCTTCAGCAGCTCTGACGCCTTTGAAGTTCAGATGAGACGCTGCTGCCTGGCATTCGCCTGCCGCTTTGCTTCTTGATCACTGTGTTGCCGAGTTTCTTGCAGCTAGTGACTGATGGCAGTGAAACTTTCCTCCTGCACCAGAGCCTGTCAAGGGGGGCACCCAGCTCCTCAGCGAAATGGAGCCAGCTCTGCCAGGGAGATGCCCTGGGGCACCGTGCCGGGGGGCGGCTCAGTGAGGGGCACTGGGGCAGGGCAGGCGGCCCAGCAGGGGACCCCATGGCAAGGCGGGTGGCTCAGCCCCCTGGATGGGATGGACACCCAAGGCCAGAGTCTTGATAATGCCTTTCCCAAGAGGAGGAGCCCCCGCCCAGTAAGTGGGGTGGGGTGAATCCCACAGGGGTGAGTCCATCACTGTCCCCAGCTCCCCCCTTCCTGCTTCCCTGGGATCATGTCACACGGTGCTGGGTGCTGCAGTCTCTACCCCCAGAGCATTTCCTACGCTGCACTGAGATAATGGGGTTCTCCTGACCAGTGCCCCTCTGCCCCATGCACAGACTAACCCCCACAATGACCAGTCCCCTTCCCCCTCACAGACCAACTCCCCTCCCCCCCAGACCCATTCCCCCCCCGGGCAGTGCTGTCCCCCCGTCCCCGCAGGAGGCCCGAGGTGCTGTTCCCCCAGCAGAGCCCCGCTGGGGAGTCCGCCCCAGCCCTGTGGCACATTCCACACCAGGGAGCCTCTGTCTGCCCGCAGCTCCCCCCATCCTCACCCTGGTGCCAGATTCCTGCCAAGCAGCCCGGAGCCCAGCTGCATCGTGCTCCGGGGAGGTGAACGGGCCCAGCAGAGAGGGGCAGCCGCAGCGCCCCACTCACAACATCAGGGTAGGGCTGGGGCAGGGTGGCACAACCAGTGTGGGGGAAGGGCAGAGGGACACTGTCACTTCTGGGCATGAACCCTCAGCCCTTATAGACGGCAGCAAACTCTAGGGCCTGCCCAATGGGCTCTGCACAGCCCCACAGACCCACGCTGACCTGTGGGCAGAGATCCCAGAGACCCCAACGCCAGAGCTACAGTGAATCCCCCAGCTGCTTGCAGTGCAGGAGCTTTCACCCACCCTGCTGGTTGCAAACACCCCCATGGCCAGCTGAGACATAGCAGTCCCTTCCCACCTCAACAGCACCCCGATGATGACGGCTCCCACCTACCACCGTGTTGCAGCTACCTCTGGGGCAGGGCACAGCTGTGTGTAACAGTCACAAAGCCATGTGACGGAGGGCTCAATCAGCCAGCACTGAGCTGCAGCCATTGCCCGGGCAGGATGAACAGCAACATGGCACAAACATTCAGGACAGGAAGTGCAGGGAAAACCCAGTCTCTGGTTGGATGTGCAGGGGGGCAACGAAGAAAGAGACGTGTTGTCGCCTGCCTGAACACATGGAACCACTGCCACGTGGGGTCAGAAGTCACTCGGCATTGCAGCCATGCCCAGCTCACAGGGGGCATGGCCTGTAGGCTGGTATGGCTTTGATGTGCCCACCAGGTCTCGCTCTCCTGGGGGAGGGAAGACAGGGGGGTGATTAATTCTGGTGAATGCAGCTTGTAGGTGAGCCCAGGGCCAAGTGAGCATGAATGGGGGGGTGGACAGCAGCTCCACCCCCACCCCACTGGTCTTTTTTGCCCGGAGGTCCTGCCCTATGGGCTGTGGCGGTGCTGGGCAGTGTCTGTTTGGGGAATGTCTCTCCCTGCTGAGTCGGGGTCCGCAGCGGGGCTGGCAGCTGGGGGATTTGGCAGGGAAGCTGCCGGGCGGGTGGTGGTAGCTTTCACCTGCTGGGCCAGGAGCCACCTCTCAGCAGCTCCCCGAGGCATGGGGCAGGAGTCTGGCCCCTTGGGGGGGGGACGTCAAGCTGGGGGCGGGCTGGGGGGGAACCCAATGCCCCTGGCCAGGAGGATCAGAAACCCTGGTGCACTGAGGCAGGGACCCTCTCCTGCAGTGCTCCTAAGGCTGGGCTAGCAGGGGGCTGCGAGTGGGGATCGAGGGGCACCGGCAGAGCTGGGGAGCGGGGCTGGGCTAGCAGGGGGCTGCGGGTCGGGATCGAGGGGCACCGGCAGAGCTGGGGGCAGGGCTGGGATAGCAGGGGGCTGTGGGTCGGGATCGAGGGGAACCGTCATGCACCTTGGCTGGGGGAGGCAGGGGTCGAACATCCGCCGGAGCAGAGGATCCTCCCGCCCCCGCGTTTCCCTGCCGCCGGGGCTCTGGGGCTCGCTGTGTATTTGTGATGACGTGGCGCCCTCTGGTGGCTCCGTCCTGCTACAGCCACCAAGTCTGTGCTGGCCGCTTTGAGCCACCCCAGGGTTTAACCCTGCCCGAGCTGGACCTCTGGATCCTGGTGGGACTGGATGCATGGGGCAGAGCTTCCCAGGCCTCAGCATAGGCGGACGGGGGTCAGATCCCAGGCTCTGCTCACATCAGGCCCCCTACACACATGGCTGGAGATCCATGTGGTGCCACATCCGTGCCCACCCCTCTCGAGAGACCTTGGGCCACAGGACACCTGGGTTTCACAGCCCTGCCCTGGCCATCACTGGGAGCAGCTCGGGGCGGCTTCGGTTCAGTGAGCTGGAGGAGCCTGGCTGCAGCAGGCCTGGGGGCAGTGAGAATGAGCCTGGATGTGATGCTGCCATCACAGGAATCGCTGGGACATGGTGCACATGGAGATGTGACCACCTGCAGGGCAGTTACATGCTGCAGCAGCCTTGTGCAGGATTCTGAAAGGGGACAGCGGGACCCTGGGGGGCAGACACCGGCCACATGCCTCCCGGTGCCCAAAGTGGCATCTCAGCCCCATGGGACCAGAGGAAGGGGCCCACGGTATGTCCATCGGGAACGAGCCCAGCACTGGCAATCCCCGATAGGGGCCTGCAGCACAGTGCTGGTGATCCCTGGAAGAGACCAACGGCATGGACATGGAAAACGGGACCAGACCCGGTGATCCCTGGGAGGAGCCTGCAGCTCAGCCATAGGGAATGGGCCCAGCGCCAGTGATCCTTGGCATGGGCCCATTCCATGACCATGGGGAAGGGGCCCAGTGTTGACGATGCCTGGCAGGGGCCTACGGCATAGCCATGGGGAAGGGGCCCAGTGCTGACAATGCCTGGCAGGGGCCTATGGCATAGCCACGGGGAGGGGGCCCAGTGCTGACGATGCCTGGCAGGGCCTACGGAATAGCCATGGGGAGGGGGCCCAGTGCTGATGATGCCTGGCAGGGGCTTGAGGCATGGCCATGGGGATACCTGGCAGCAGCCCCCGGCATGCTAAAGGGGAATGGGCCCAGTGCTGGCTATTCCTGGCAAGGGCTTGCGGCATCGTCTTGGGGAATTGGCCCAGCACAGGTGATCCCTGGCACAGGTCCATGGCACAGCCGGGGGAAGTGGCCCAGCGCTGGCAATCCCTGGCTGGAACCTGCAGCTCGGCCAGGGGGAACGGGCCCGGCGCTGGTGATCCCTGGCACAGGTCCATTGCACTGCCAGGGGGAACGGGCCCAGTGCTGGCGATCCCTTGCAGGGGCCTGCAGCACAGGGGCCCAACGCTAGTGATACCTGGCCCTATTGGAAATCCTGGGAGGTGCATGCAATATTTTTAAATTCTGCTGAATTCTGCATATTTTATTTGTCAAAATAACAATATAATCACACCAGTTTTAATTATTTTGGTCAATTTATTTCAAAATACCTGTCAGCAAGTATGTCTATAACAATACAGACCCCCCCCCCCCCCAAAAGATTCTGGTAAAAGCCTCTCCCATTCAATCAGGCACATCTTCTCCATCCCCCCACCCCCATGTGTCCCTGCAGCCCCTCTTCCCCTGTCGCGAGGCTCAGTGCTGTCACCCCACTAGCTCCTGAGCCTGCACTCCAGTCTATCCCCCCCTCCCCACTAGCCATTCTGAACCCGTCTGTGATTCCCCCAGTGCCCTGCTCTGTCCAAAGCTGGCTCCGCAGGCAGGGTGCTGTGATGAATTTCTACTCCTGGGGGAATTCTGCGGCTGGGCATGCACCAGATTTCCCCCGCCGAGAAAATACATTCTGCCCCAGAAGAGCTGCAGTTCCAAATCTTTCCCACCAGAAGCCACTGTGGTGCCAGAACAGCGGGCTGCTTCCTGCTGCTGGCTGTTCTCGCACCACACTGACCTCTGGTGGGCGAAAGGTGGAACTGCAGCACTTCGTGGGCAGAAATGTCTTTTCTGTGGGAGAAAACAAATCATGTGGGACACGTGAATTATGCATGTCTGCAGTGGTGCAGAATTTCCCCAGAACAAAAGTACTTCACTTAGGAAGGAAAACTCATGCACATCTACAAAATAGGGAACAATTGGCTTGGTAGGGGGACTGCTGCAATGGGCCTGCAGGTTAGTGTGGATCACAAGTTGAATAGGAGTCAGCACCACAATGCAGTTGTGAAAAAGCTAATATCCTTCTGGGGCGTATTAACAGAAGTGTTGTATGTAAGACACAGGAGGTGATGGTCCCACTCTGCTCAGGCTGGTGAGGCCTCAGCTGGAGTCCTGTGTCCAGTTCTGAGTGCTGCACTTCAGAAAAGAGGCAAACAGGAAAGTCCAGAGCAGAGTACCAAAAAGGATTGAAGGTGTAGAAAGGAAAGATCTAGATTCCCATGGTCCTGTCTTAGCTGGGCGCTTCTCTAGCTAGCAGCTCAAGGCCCTTCCAGCTCTACATTTGTAGGAGATCTAAGCTTTAGCCCACTGCACACACCTGTGCTGTAGGAGAACCCCTCGGCCTGAGAAGGGATTTGAACAGGGACATCCCACTGCCCAAGTGAGTGCCCTGAGTGACTGGGCTATAGAGGGGGGAGGAGACAGAGCACCCTGAACACCCCATAGCCCACGACCCTCACCTGGGTGATGGGGAGAAGGAATGGGACTGGGGTCCCTCTCAGAGAGGGGAATTGAACCAGGGTTTCCCACATCCAGTAAAAGCTGGAGTGACGCATGTCCTCCTGCTGTTCATGCAAGACCCGGCTTGGGGCTGGACTCCAGGAGAGAGGCTCGGGGCAGGGGCCAGCAGAGAAAGGCACCCCTTGCAGCCTGGATCTGGGCACCTGAGAGGACCCCCTAGCCCTCACTGGTCTCTGCTATTGGCTGGCTTAGCTGGCGTTTGGGGAGCTCATTCTTAGCCTCCTCTCTCCCCACACGGATTGCACAGGGAGCTGGGGCACCCCACAGGCTCTGGGGATACTGCTGAATGGCTGGTGCACACGGCGTCCCAGGTCCCACACTCTCCAGCAGGGGGAGCAGCGCATGCAGCCGCACACATAGGTCCCATCCTATCCAGCAGGGTACAGTGGCACACACCAGCCCCATGTGCTCCAACAGGGTGCACTGGTGCATACGCACACACAGGTCCCATCCTGACTAGCAGGGGGCAGTAGCACACAAGCACACACACACAAACACCCACAGGTCCCATCCTTTCTCTCTCTCTCCCCAGTGCTGCTCACGCCCACTAATCATGCCCGAGGGTGACCAAGGCAGAGCCATCAATGACCAGGCGAGGAAGGGTCTTTAGAACACATTTAATAATAAAATAACAATAGAGAGTGAGTGCCTCCCTGAGGCAGGAAGCTGGATCCCCCCAACTAATTAGTGACAACAGTCTCCCCCACCCCGCTCACTTTCCCTCGAGCAGAGAGCAGGGAACCTGGTTTTTTTCCCCCCCATTCAACAAAAATTTCTAATCCTTCCCCCCCACTTCTCTCAAACCAACAGCAAATCAACTCAGAACTAAGAGGGGAGAGTGTCTGCCATGGGGAGGGCCCCAGTCCCAGGGACCATCCCCCCAGTACACAGCACCAAGGGGCACCAGGTCTCTGGCCTCCTGAGCTGGGATCTGCCCCCAGGGAGGCAGAGGGTGGTGGGGGGCTGTTTGGAACAGCCAATATAAAGTGGAAGGATAAATACCAAGAAGAGGATCCCCCACCCCGGCTGGCAGGGGCTGCTAGCTTTAGTGCAATTTCGACTCTCGGCTGCTGCAACTGCCCTGGGAGTGGCTGCAGAGATCCGCAGGGCTGGCGTTTCAGATGAGCCCTGATCCCAGTGGGCCACGGTGAGAATCCAGTGAGAATCCAGCAGCTGCCAGAGTCCACCCCCAGTCATGAGACCCCACCCTCGATCCCCTGCCCATGGCCCGCGGGAGAGAGGAATGAAGACTCGGCCCCCAATTTGCCTGAGACACCAACGGCCTGGACCCCAGAACAGCCCTGGGAGTTACAATCTCATCTGAACCACCCCGGCCCCGGGAGAGGGAGGGTCAGAATCCAGGGCTCTGGCTCAGCCTGGCAGAGTGAGGGGTTCTCGGCCCTGAGAAGGGTGCGCTGCCCGGGATCCCAGTGAGAGGATGGCGGCTCCGGGCCAGGGTCTGGCTGTATGGTAGCTCCTGTCCCAGCCCTTCCAGCAGCCTGGCTGTCGTGTTTGCTGGCACTGGCAGTGCTGGCATCTGGGCTGGGCCACTAGGGCAAGAGCTGCTCTTTCCACATAGTGCCCACCCAGAGCCCAGAGCCTCCTCAGACACCCTTCCCGCCAGAATGGCTAGGGCCAGTTCAACAGCAAGTGCCATCTGGGAGCAAGACCAGGTACCTGGCTAGGCACCAGCGTGTGGGGCAGCTGGCCCAGGGGGCGATAGGGCAGAGCCTCCGGAGTAGGCTGCTCTGGCATCCCTTTCTATGGCAGAGTCTGCCCAGACTGGGGACAGCTGCACAGGGAAGCCTGGCGAAACCCAGTGCTCGCCATGGGGGTCCTGCCAGGCTACGCCATCCCTGAGGGCCAGCATCGGAGGGCAGTGCAGGGCCAGCTTGGGGCCACCCCCAGATTTCAGACAGGAGACATAACATAATAATTTAGAGATGCTGCGAGCGGGGCTGGAGGGGAAGGGGAATGGGGATGGGGAGGGGGCTGGCCCTACAGCGTGGGATCAGTGCAAAGCGGGGAGCACCTGGGCCAGACCTCCAACCACATGAGAAAATTCCTGATCATAATTAAGAAGATTAATACTGACGTCGAAGGGTTTATTGCACTTGGAGAGACTTTAAATTAGAGCCCAGAATCCTGGCCGCAGCCCCAGGGCCGCCCTGCCCCACTTGCCAGGCTGCGAGCTCAGTGCTGGCGCGGGCACAGCTGGCGGGCCATGGCTTTGGCTTCCTATGCTGCAATCTTTGGCATCGCTGAGAGTGGCCCTGAGGATCCCTGGCTGGAAGTGTCCATCATGTCCTCGGGGGAGCTGCCTCAGACAGGAAGTGGGCTGGGGAAGGCAGGAAGTCCCACCCAGCTCCATGGCGGTGGCTGCATGGGGCGATTGTGCTTGTCCGGCCTAGCTCCAGCAAGTCTGAGTGGACGGGCAGCTTGTAAACTGTCCAGTTCTGACTCCATGACCCTGTGCCAACACCGGCCAGCCGGACAGAGGGACGGCATTTCACGCTGGGCTGCGGGAGGAATCCACGGCTCTGCAGAGCCCAGCAGGGCCTCCTGGCAGCCTTCAAGTATTGCCCATGGCTGGAGAGCACAGCCCTCAGCATCTGACCCGCCGGGGTGCCCGCAGAGGGCAGTGGGTGGCTGCCAGGGTCTGGCGCCGAGGGGAGGCAGAGATGCCACCCCATAGGCACAGAGCAGGCAGGGCGTTCTCCAGTTACTGCTGCAGTCCTGGTTACTCAGCTCATGGCCCCCCACGGTGGGGCTTCCTTGGGTCTGTCTCTGCCCCACTGGCAAGCTTGCTGGGTGCAGCCCATCCTTGCTGTGCCAGGCCGCGCCGCCCCTCCCCGATGCTGCTCTGAGGTGGCCGCACCGGCAAAAGCAAACAAGACAGACAGACAAACAGAGCCCAGACGCGCAGAGCAGCCGGGCGGCCCTGGCCCCGCTATGCCTCTGAGGCCGCCTGTGGCTTGAGCTGAGCCTTCTCCATGGCCGTGCCGTAGGGCAGGGAGCGTTTGAAAAACCCCAGCTGCAGAGACAAGAGGCAGAGAAGCAGGGCAGTGAGCGCACAAGGCAGCACTGGCACCAGCAGCACGCCCCAACGGCCCTCAGAACACCTGCCCCATCTCCCAGGCCCCCTGCTCCCGTCACTTGACCCCACTTCCGCTGCCAGAGCTGGGCATAGAACCCAGGAGCCCCAGCCCCTCCCCCTACTGATCCCCAAGCTCTAGAGCTTTAATTCCAGTCCTGGGTTGAGTTATTTCTGGGAGACCCTCGCCTGCCCTTTCCGTGCTGGCACAGCCCCACCCTGGCACTGCTCTATCCCAGCCTGTGGAGAGCTCCCTCCTTGCGGAGGGCAGGCCCCACACTGGAGCCTGGTGGATGTTCACAGGTGTTGAGACCCCTGCCCGCTGGCTCAGAACCTGCATGGTGCTGGTGCCTGTTCCCTGCCTGGGGAGAGATGGATGCCCGTGAGAAGTGCCCGCTCCCCAGCTGCACGCCCGTGGCAGCTGGCACCGATCACCCAGTGTTGCGGCGAGCCTTGCTGAGCTGAGCGACACCTGCCGGTCCCAGTGCAGTGTGCCTGCAGGGGGACAGCCAGGCCTCTGCTTTCAGGGCTGGTTTTAGAGGCTGCTGGGCACCCCCCCGCCCCACCCCAGACACTCTCCAGCTCCAGCCAGCCGCTCCCGGCCCCGTGCACTCACCTTGTACAGCACGTAGATGAGCAGTGCCAGCAGCAACAGCCCGAGCAGGATGGCCAGGATGATGATCCAGAGCGGGACCCCGTGGCTGCTCTCCAGTTTCGCCCACTGAATCGCCGTGGACACCTGCCGACGCCGTGAGATAGGGAAGGTGAGACAGCAGCTGGGGTCTGGGCTCCCCCCACACCCTCCTGCTTCCCCTGCCTGCAGCAGCCTGCTCTCCTGACCCCCATGTGGGCCCAGACCTTGTTCCCACGCCCTGGGCTCCCAGAGCTGAGCCGTCAGAGCCAGAGAGCTGACCAGCCTGGAGCGGCAGGTTAAGGCCCTTTTCCACACACGCACTCAGCTGGGCCTGGGGTGGAGGCGGTGGGGACCCGCCACAGGCTCCTCTCACCTGGGACTGGGCTGGGCTTTGACTCTGCCCCAGGCACCCCCCATGTGTCCCCCTCTGCCCCACCCACTCTGCATGGCCCATGGGCAGCCACTGACCTTTAAGGCCTCACTGGGGTAATCCTGGGGCTGGATCTTGTAGGGCATCCTGTGGACCTGGTACACGGCCTCGCACTGCAGGGCCTGAGGCTGGTTCTCTTTCTGCAGGGAAACCCGGAATTAATTATGAATAAAGGGGAATGATCACATCCCTCGATCTGCTGGCAATGCTCCTTCTTATACAGCCCAAAATGCCATCAGCCTTCTTGGCAACAAGGGCACACTTGACTCATATCCAGCTTCTCATCCACTTCTTAATTATGATCAGGAATTTTCTCATGTGGTTGGAGGTCTGGCCCGGAAGGGCAGGTTAGCAACATACAGCAACAGGATCTGGAGGGTAGCAGGTGCCCTGGTGCAGCTGGGCGAGGGCCGCGGGAAGGGGCTGGGCTCAGGACAGGGCTGGGCACTGCCAGCAATCAGCCCTTGGAGCTCACGCATGGCCCAGACATCGGGGCAATTTGCTTCTGTTGGCCTCAGGTCCAGGAAGCCATGGGTGCTGGTAACACAGGGGTCAGCTAGCAGCCCTGGAGGGCCTTTGCAAGATGCAGCTGCCTCTGGGGTGGGGAGATGACCCACCCACAGGTCAGGGCACCACCAGAATGGCCAGGACCCTGGTTTTACACCTTCCCTCCACTACCCTTTGAGCAGCACAGTCAGCCCCTCACCCCATTCTCACCCTGGGGGCACCCCCACTGCAGCATAGCCCCCCTGCCATGCTGCATTGGGGTCAGCACTGAGTAAGGAGAGAGCATCCCCCAAAGCTTCCTGGACACCCTGGGTGCTCTTTGCCAGTCTCCCAGCTCAGCATTGACCAGGACTGACCCTGCTTAGCTGGAAAGGCCCAACAGGCACTAACAGCAGCATGCAACAGCTCCAGCTCAGCTCTAAGCTACCAGCTATAGGGCTGCCATAACGGCAGGGCTGACGCTGCACCGGAAAGAGCTGCGATGGGTGACCCCAGATGCAGTCACAGCGAAGGGATCCCGGCTTGGGTTAGGAGAAGGGAAAGGACGAGCTAACCAGGCTGCAATCAGGGGATACTGGGCTCTGTCCTGGGTAAATTTCGTGAATGATCTGGAGGATGGTGTGGATTGCACCCTCAGCAGGTTTGCAGATGACACTGAACTGGGAGGAGAAGTAGATACGCTGGAGGGTAGGAATAGGATACAGAGGGACCTAGACAAATTAGAGGATTGGGCCAAAAGAAATCTGATGAGATTCAACAGGACAAGTGCAGAGCCCTGCACTTAGGATGGAAGAATCCCATGCACCACTACAGACTAGGGACCCAATGGCTAGGGAGCAGTTCTGCAGAAAGGGACCCGGGAATTACAGTGGATGAGAAGCTGGATATGAGTCAAGTGTGCCCTTGTTGCCAAGAAGGCTGATGGCATTTTGGGCTGTATAAGTAGGAGCATTGCCAGCAGATCGAGGGATGTGATCATTCTCCTTTATTTAGCATTGGTGAGGCCTCATCTGGAGTACTGTGTCCAGTTTTGGGCCCCACACTACAAGAAAGACATGGAAAAAGTCCAGTAGAGGGCAACAAAAATGATTAGGGGGCTGGAGCACATGACTTATGAGGAGAGGCTGAGGGAACCGGGATTGTTCAGTCTGCGGAAGAGAAGAATGAGGGGGGATTTGATAGCTGCTTTCAACTACCTGAAAGGGGGTTCCAAAGAGGATGGATCTAGACTGTTCTCAGTGGTAGCAGATGACAGAACGAGGAGTAATGGTCTCAAGTTGCAGTGGGGGAGGTTTAGGTTGGATATTAGGAAAAACTTTTTCACTAGGAGGGTGGTGAAGCACTGGAATAGGTTATCTAGGGAGGTGGTGGAATCTCCTTCCTTAGAGGTTTTTAAGGCCCAGCTTGACAAAGCCCTGGCTGGGATGATTTAGTTGGGGATTGGTCCTGCTCTGAGCAGGGGGTTGGACTAGATACCTCCTGAGGTCCCTTCCAACCCTGATATTCTATGATTCTATGAAACAGATGTGAATTTGTGGCTGCAACAAGCAATGGTGCTGGGAGAGTGCAGGGGTTGGGATGGACACCAGGTGCTGATATCACCTCACATCTGGACACAGGCTGGCAGAAAGGAGCCCAGCTAACACTTGCTGGGGGCCTGGGCAGGCAGGTGCATTGCTGGGGATTGCTTGGGGGCTGGGCAGGCTGGTGCCGTGTGCCACCCATGCATTGCTGCAATCCTTGGAAGCAGCTGACACTACCCAAGTTGATTCTCGCAAATTGGTCTGGAGGAATGGAGGGGGGCGAGACCCCATTTACCCCTTCCCCGGTAGGATGAGTCTGAGCAAAGAGCCTGGTTGGGAGGGAGCAACAGGTGCCCTGGGATGCTGTGGAGACTCAGGGAGCTCATCTGTGTCACGGCTCCCCTGGTGTGTGTGGGGGGGGGGGGGAGGTGGGGCGGGGGGGAAAGAGTTCCTAGAGAGACCCCAAGGCAGGGCTGAGCGAGTGGGAGCTGCAATGTGGGGCCTTTGTGTAGACAGACAGAGGTGGCAGAGCCAGCCTGTCCAGAGCAGGGAAAGGGGAGCCCCACCCCCAGCCTGCCAAACACACTGGCAAATGGAGGGGACTGAGGCGCTAAAGAAGAGCTGGCAGCCCTGGGGGACAGACAGCGACTCAGGAGGCCCCTGCTGACAGGAAAGCTGAGGCCCCAGGCTAGGCCCACATGGGGAGTATGTGTGGGGGCCTCACAGACACAGCTGCCTTGGGGGGTGGAGGTGGGAGGGGGCAGAGGAGCACTCACCTGCTGGAAAGTTTTGGCCCATATCCGGAAGTAGAGCTTCAGGCTGACCCGCTGCTGCCTCTGCAGCAACCCCACCTGGCAGGTCAGCTGGAAGCACTCGGCCTCGGGGCACTTCTGTGGGAGAGGCCATTGGACAGAGGGTTAGGGACACAGCAAGGGTTGGGGCCCAGCAGAATAGAAGTAACCATCTCCAACATTAGCCCTTGGGAAACCTGTGGCCACCGGCAAGCAGCCCCAGGAATGGGGGCTCGGTGGAGACAGCCCGGGCTGAGAGCCCAATGACTGGGATTAGCCTCGGCATTCTGAAAGGCAGAGCAACCAGTGCTGGCACCAGGCTCTGCATGGAAAAGGAGGCTGGTAGCAGTTGCAGAACCAGAATGCAGCCACCTCTGGTGCGGGACAGCACACAGCAGTGCTGTGTGGGAGTGGGAGAAGAATCGGAATCCAGATGCAATGGCAGGAGGCTGGATGCACCAAACACTCCTGAATTAGAACAGGGCAAGAACATGGGTAACACTCTGCTCATGTGTGCCAGGCACGTAGGCCCTGGGCGTGGGTGTCGATTGATGACTCTCCACTCCCAGGGCCGGGTAGAGACTGATTCTTATGCACTTTTCCCCCAGCAGTCACAGGGCAGCATGGGCGCAGCTGCACACAGAAATCAGCGACCCCTGGCCTGGGATGTGCAGAGTTCAGAGAAGCACTGACCAGGGTGTGGGGGCTCCCAGAGGCTCCACTGCTCCACGCCGCGTCTCGTCTCTGCAGGTAATGCTGCTCTGAGCTGGGAGAGGCGGTGGGTCTCTGCTCCAGCTGCAAACACATTCCAAGGAGGGTGAGTCACCTTCGCTTGGCCCCCCCCACATGCCCTGTGCAAGGGAAGGGCAGGGTGGGGATGCCAGGCCTGCAAGGCCCCCGCTAGATCCCACCCCCACTGGTAAAGGCAAGCACTTCTGACCTGCCCCACAGCTGCCAACCCCTCTGCAATCCAGCTGTGACCCTGCAAGAGAGATGCCAGCCCTTGCCCAGGCTGTAGGCACTAGCTAAGAACTGAGGGCTTTGTAGCTGGAGACCAGACCAGGTCACCCGTACATTAGCTTTGCTCAAAATAGACATTAGTCTTATAAGAATGTTTTTAGTGTCTAGACTCTATGGAATGCTTGTACATTGCTGCGTGTATTACTTCTGGGGCAATTTTGCACCATTGCACATGCACAAAATTCATGTGCCGTGCAGAATTTTTTTCTCAGCAGAAAATACATTCTGCTGAGACGTGCTGCAGCTACACCTTTTGCCCACCAGAGGCCGCTGTGGCGCCAGACCAGAGCCGCCGCTCCCAGGCAGGAGCTGCGCCAGTTGCACATAGGGAAGAGAAGAGGCTGCATTCTTCCAGCACCCTACCTGTGGGACCAGGTCAGGAGGCATGGACAGTGTATGGCACATGGGGCTTCTGGCCCACAGACTGGGATTCAGAAGGGCTAGTGGGAGGGAAGACTGGAACAGTGGCTGAATGGGAGTGGGGGGTGGCTGAGTGAGGGTGCAGGGACACGTGGACAAGGGGTGCAGGGACATATGTGGGGAGAGGGTCAGCCAGTGTCTGCATTGTGAAGGCTCCCTAACAATCCCCCTTCTCCCCAGAAAAAAACCCTGTTCCATACTTTTCCCACCCACACCCAACAACCCTCCAAGTTCACATCCAGGCTTCTTCCCAGCAATTACTTCCCTCTCCCTCAGCTCCTGTTACCCTGATTCCCACCAGCCTTTGCACTGCTTCTGAGGAGGGCAGGAAATACAGTTCTGTATTGTAGTTTAAATGAATTATTACTCAAAGTTCTGTATTAATATGCCTAGTAAGGCATCTATTTGTCAATAAACATTCAGGAAATTTTTTGTTGTTGTTTGTATTGTTACAGACAGACTTGCTGACAGGTATTTTGGAATAAATTACCAAAATATTGGAACTAATCTGATTATACTGTGTTATTTTGATAAATAAAATTTGCACAATTTTAAAATACCGTGCGTAGAATTTTTAATTTTTTGGCACAGAATTCCCCCAGGAGTAATGTATTCATTTCACTGATAATGTCTGGGTCCCATGGTATAAGGTCAGATTTCAGCGT
Organism: Dermochelys coriacea; assembly: GCF_009764565.3. Classification (NCBI taxonomy): domain Eukaryota; kingdom Metazoa; phylum Chordata; order Testudines; family Dermochelyidae; genus Dermochelys; species Dermochelys coriacea. The sequence goes on from NC_050087.2 coordinate 8,119,799, forward strand.
CTGCTCTGTAATGTGAAAGTGTTTGCTTTGAAACTACCAATAGACACCAGACAAACCACTGGGGAATGTCAGAGGACAAAAAACCCTCCACCCAGGAAGAGGAGACATGCACATGGACTCATCCCATCATCCTGAACTCTGGGGGAAGGGAATAAAAATTCCTGACAAGAAGAAACAGCATCTTTTTGGCTGTTTGAACTCTGAAGGGCCAGAGACTCGATACTGAGGCCAGAGTTCCCCAAGGGATTCAAAGACACTTGGAAAAGACAAAAAGAAAAGGAGTACTTGTGGCACCTTAGAGACTAACAAATTTATTAGAGCATAAGCTTTCGTGAGCTACAGCTCACTTCATCGGATGCATTCGATGAAGTGAGCTGTAGCTCACGAAAGCTTATGCTCTAATAAATTTGTTAGTCTCTAAGGTGCCACAAGTACTCCTTTTCTTTTTGCGAATACAGACTAACACGGCTGCTACTCTGAAACTTGGAAAAGACAGATCACTACTTTGCTTTCCCTCTTAGGACTGAGATGGTAACTCATGGTGTGTGTACATTTGCTTGCTTTAACCTGTAAACAACTCTCTTATTGCTTTTTCCTAGTTAATAAACCTTTAAACAGTTAAGTAAAGAACTGGCTACAGCTGTTGTTTTTGGAGTAGGATCTAGAGCATCAGTTGATCTGGGGTAAGTGACTGGTCTCTTGGATGTGTTTGATTTTTGCTGTGTGTGACCATTTATCAGTAAGTCCCGTGGCAAAACAGACTGGAGGGTCTGAGGAGAGGGTCTGTGATTCCATGGTAAGGCTGGTACAGCGATCCAGGAGTTCACAGTTGTTACTGGCTTGGTGAAATCGAATTACAAAACATACCACTTGCTTGGGGCGTCTGCCCTGCTTCTGACAATCTGCTTGACTCGGCACTCAAGGTCCTGAGCCGCTCCAGGCAACACGACATTGGCAACAGGAGCCAAGAAGGGGCATGGGACGGCATCCCTCGCACAGAAACACACTATACAATTCAACAGCATTGGTCATTGCTAGAGCAGGGGCTGTGGGTGGCAATGAGGAGCATGGGGGGCAGGGCTAGAGTAGCAGGGGCTGTAGGTCAGGACTGGGGCATTAGCAGGTTTCCCAGAAGCTCTCCCTCCTCTGTGCTTGTCCCTCCCAACTCACTAATTTTTGTGATTCCTGAAACAAACTCCAACCCCCACCCAACTGCCAGCCTCTGAAAGCTCTGACTCAGCACGTGGCTAGCCCAACCAGAGCCCCTGATGCCCTGCCCCAGGCCCATGGACCCCTGTGCAGACAGCATGGTTAGGGGACTGCCCCCTAGTGGAGAGCCCCAGCCCATCACAGCACACAAAGGCTTGCCCTGCCCGGGGCCAGCCCTGCGTCCCAGTTACCTGCAGCTTCAATGGGTTTACAGGCTGGCTGGAGGTGCAGTTGGCCGGCACCAAGTAGCTGGTCACGTACATCACCGGTTTCCCCTGGAAGCTCACAGGGCAGCTCAGCTCCAGGACCCCATGGCTGATGGTGCTGGGACCCTCATTCACCAGCTGCAAGGGGAGAGAGGGAGTGGGAGGGTCTGTGCCAGATGGCAGTGTCCCGCGGGGTGCCGGGCTCACCGGGAATGGGGCAGCCCACCTGGCTGTGCGGTGGCCTCCCGGCGCCCATGACCCCCAGGCGAGAGGAAAGGAGAAAGCAGGGAGTGGGACATTCCCGTTGGCCCAGACGGAGTGCCCCAGTGGAGTGTGCAGCCTCCCAAACATTTCCTCTCAGTATGGGCCCCCAGGGCCTCCCGATCAGACAAGCCCCACAGGCAGCCCCTCTCCTCCCATACTGGACCCACAGAACCTCCCTTCCCAACCTGTCTTGGCCCCGCAGCCCCCCGGTATTCCCCGGCAGAGGGGCTGGAAGATTAGACTGCTCCTACCCAGCCTGCAAGGGGTATGGCGCTGCTCCCTGCCCCGATGCTGCCAGCCAGGGGAGCTGTGCTGCGTATGACACTCACCTCATACACATGCTGCACCTCTGGGCCCACGTCCTGCTCCTTCTCCGGATTTCTGCCAGGCTTCCAGCCCAAGACGGGGAAGGACACGGCCTCAGGCTTGGAGACCCTGTGGGGCAGGCACAGGTGGTCACTGGCTGTTGGCCCTGGGGATCAGTCCCCGCAGCCCAGTCAGCCTCTGCAGCATGGGGCCACTGGCAATCTGCGCTGAGAGCTGCTGAACTTGTGTCATGCAGGGGCCACAGAACAGCCACAGCTTCCCTGCCGGCCTGGGCAGGATGTGAATTAGTGACTGGGGGAGGCGGCCATTTTCTCGAGGGGCGCTGGGGGGCTACAAAGGAGCAGCTAGCAGGACCTGGACTCAGTGCTGGACCCCCCAAGGCCAGGCCCCCTTGGCTCAAGGCTGGGCACACTCACCCGTGGGATGAGACCCTGGCAGAGGCCTCGATGTGCAGCGGGAACGCCACCACCTCGCTGCGGGAGTTGTTCTCGTTCTTGCTGTGGAGAGAGCAGAGCGCGTCACGGAGCAGCCCACTCCCCTGCACGGCTCCCTGCTGCTCCCCTGCATGGGACGGCCCACTCCCTGCTCCCTTCCATGGGGAGAGCCCCAGCACCTCCAGGCCTGGCTGGTCAGAGCCCCGGCACCTCTGGACTTGCCACATTTGTTAAGAAAGTAAAAAAAATTGCTTGAGCCCCAGCACCTCTTTCATTACAAATTAAGCCCTGGATGCATCTGGGCTCCTGCATGGTGGTGGCCCAGCCTGGGATCCTCCCTAAGGGAGCAATGGGGCTATGGGAGTGGGGAGCCCTGATCCCACCCCATAGCTGGGGAGGGCGGGTTCTGGGGGCGGGGGGGAGAAGGATGCCTGGCATTACCTCCGGATCTGGAACTCGAACTGGATGGTCTTCTTGTTGTCACGAAGATGGGGGACGGTGAAGCGCAGGCCCCCCCAGAGCTGGGGGACAGAGGAGGGTTAATAGCTCCATTCTCCCAGCTCCCTGGAAGGACCTAGCTCCCCACCTGCCCCTGATGTGCCCAGCATCCCATGACAGCACAGCTCCCCATCTGCCCCCAATGTGTCCCCCGGTCCCTGACAGCCCAGCTCCCTGCCCAACCCCTCCCCCAATCTGCCCCCAGCTCCCTGCCCACCCCTGGGCTCATCCGTAGGGGAGCTGGGCCCTCGGCAACCCATGCCAGCAGCTCCCAGCAGATTTCCTGGGGACAAAGGATAAAATTCCCTGCCTGCCTCACTCCCTACTCCCCTGGCTCCCCACTCCCTGCTCCACCCTCTCTCCCCAGCTCCCCAATGCGCAGCTGTCCCGGCGCCCCACATACCGCAGCATGCAGCCACCCTTGTGCCCCACTGGCCTTGCCCTTCCCAATGCCCATCTGCCCTAGCACTCAACCACCCCCACACCTGGGGCCTCACCAGGTCAGGCACCCCAACACCCCACCCTCCCCAATGCCCACTGGAAATGGCAGACGCCTCAGTGCCGTGGCACCCAGCTGTCCTGCCTGGCCTCTCAGTTAGGTGGCCACTCCCAAGGGGCAGAGGGTACTGCCCAGTGAGGACTGCCCGGGGCAGCTCTCCAGGGTGCTCCAGCTGTGGGACAGCTACTCACACTGGTGCCCGACTTCATGGGGTTGCCGAGGTCACAGATCACCATGCGGGTCCGGTTCACCGACTCATAGGCGCAGCTCAGGTTGGTGAAGTTCTGTGCGGAGAGGAAGGAAGCTGGGATCAAAGCAGGGTTGCAGCGGGAGGGGGTCTGCAGAGGACGGGGAATGAAGGGGAGAGGAGATACCGGGCCCTCTGCTCATACCCACCCTGCTGTGGGGAGCAGAGGCACCCCTGAGCTCCCCTGCAGGAGTCCTGTCCCCAGGGATCCCCTTACAGCAGGCAGCACATGCCAGGCCACCCTGTTCCAGGGGCTCAGACTGGCACCAAGGGGCCCATGCCAAGAAGCTGCAGCCCTGAGCCAGGGCCATGGGCTCCATGACACTGCGAGGGAGCAGCTGGGAGCAATGTCCCAGGAGCCTGCGTCACTCCCAGAGCAGAGGGCCTTGCCCAGCTGTGAGCCAGCTGGCTCGCGGGGTGCTCCGATCCCCGGATATCTCTGCTACCTACCCCATGGTTGCGGATCACCCCAGAGTAGTCGGCCTCAGCGGGCAGGATGACGTAGAGCTCGGCTTCGTAGGCGCCACCCTCCCCGCGGTTGCGGGCGTTGAAGGTCAGGTTCAGGGCATTCTTGTCACCCAGGTACACCACACTGTGCTCCCTGCAGGGCACAACGGGCATGAGAACCAGCGGGCACATCCTGGACTTGGTGCTGCCACAGCCAGAGACACAGCCCCCCCCCCACCCCGGCACGGCATGGCCAGTCTACCTGTTGCCTGCACAGCGCCTGCCAGCCAGAACCCCCATTCCGCAGCTAGTGGGGGGTGACCCTGCTGTTCACACAGCTGAGCCCGCACTGCCTGCACTCCGCCCAGCTCCGCTTACACTCAGCGCCAGGCTAAGGGCTTCCATATGCGGGAGCAGCTGCTTTGCGTTAGGCCGTGTGTGGGGGAGGGGGAGTCACGTCGCCCACGCAGCTGGGCTACCGCAGTGGGCCTCCTCCAGGCCGGGCTCAGAGCTCTGCGGGGGAGGGGGCTGGCATCAGCTCCTGCCCTCCTCTCACCACATCGGGGCCTCGCCAGGAGGGTGAGCACCGCATCAGACCCAGCCGCCTCAGGCCCATGAGGCCGGGAGAAACTGGAGCAGGTCCAGAGCAGTGGGGGACACTCTGGGCAGCGTCCCCGCGCTCCCATCCTGCACTAGACAGAAGTGATCCCCACCCCACCCCACTGACCTGGGGCCTCTGGGGACTGCCCAGCCCCACCCCCAGGGGGCAGCTCTCCTCTCACACCCCATGATCCAGAGAGCAGGGCACCATCAGCCGCTGGGCACCCTAGGCAGCAGGAGAGGGAGGGAGGGAGGTGGAAGGAAAGGAAGCTGATGTGGGGGGGAAGCTGGCACCCTGCTGTAGGGTACCTGAGCCATGACCCCCAGACACCACTCCTGCGCTGTCCCAGCCAGTTCTGGGCAGACCTGCCCCAAAGCAGCAGGTGCCCTGAGGAACAGCCCCACCTCGTGGTGAGGAAAAGAGACTCCCCAGGGTCTCTGCCACAAGCAAGCACCCAGAAAAGATGGGGCTGCAGCCCGGAAACCCAGCCTGGGGGAGCAGCATCACTCATGGCCCCCTCCCTGCCCCGCCGCCAGTGCTAACTGCCCCCCCAGCCCTAACTGCACCCCCTCCCTGCCCCACCCCACTGTCAACTCATCATGCACAGTGCCCTGCTCTCATCCACCTGAGCAGCTGGCCTTGATCCTTGCTCCCAGCCCTCAGCACCCTCAGCCTGAGGGGGGTTGCTGGGGGCTGCCCTATGCCCGGGCTTTCCAGAGCATCCTCATCGCTGGTCCCAGCATGGACCTTTCACTGAGCCTTGGGCAGGGTGCTGGAGGCTAGGGATGTAACCCAGGAGTCCTAGCTCTCAGCCTGCAGAGGTGATGCATGGGGGGCCCCCACGTGGGGTCATGCCCCCCCCCTCCTGATTTCTTCCAGGGTTTCCCGGCCAGGCCCCTTCCCTGTGAGGCAGCTCCTGGTGCTGGCAAGCTGCAGCCGTGGGGAGAGGGAGCAGCAAACAGCTGGGAGCTGCAGGGAAGGGCCGCTAAGGTTGGGGGAGGTGTGACTCAAGTTGTTTGGGGGAACCTTAAATTGTGCCCCCTCCCCCACTATCAGCAGGCACCAGTCGTCTCTGCCAGCCAGCACCGCTAGACCACATCCCCCCACAGGGCAGGGCTGCTCCCCCTGGGCAGGCTGCTGCCCACAGCTCTCCCCACGCTCTGAGCTGGTCACTGCAGATGCCCCCAGGCATTGCCCCTGCCCAAGGTGCCTCCTGCCAGCCTTACCCAAAGACGTCGAGCTGCAGGTCGGGGACGCAGATATTGTCCTCACCACAGTCCAGCTGTATCTGGGCCTGGAGGTCAGAGAGAAGGGGTGGGGGTCTGTGTGAGCAGCCCTCCAACCTGCGTCCCTTGGTCACGGGGTACCCCCTCCCCTGCTGTCTCTACAGTGACAGCAGCCTCCATGCCCCAGGACTGGCCCCTCCGAGGCGGCATAGGGTGAATCCCAGAGCCTGGTGCAGACCACAGAGCTGCCCAGCTTAGCACTCAAGGCCCTGCCCCAGCACTCTGCCCCTCAGCTCCTGGGGCACGACAGGAGAGGGGTGGGCACAGCACAGCCATCCAGGGTCCCATAGAGAGCTGGGGGACCACACAGCCAAGACTCGTGGTGCACACACATGGGGAGCCACCCGGCCCCATGTTGCCCTCCTGGGCCCCATTTCTTCCACTGGTGCATCAGGGGGTGGGGATGGCAGTGCTGGGGTTGGGGTGGGGGTCTTATTTCTGCCTGCCCTACCCCAAGTGCCAGGGCCAGCCGGAAACAGAACAGGGCGCGGAGCAGCTGGGCGCTGGTATGTGGGCTCCAAGGGCGGGTGCTAAGGAGCCTGCGGCCTGGGGAGATGCACCTTCTCGTGGTGAGATTGGATCCAGGGGACCTCCCAGGGGCACAGGAGACAGAAAAGCCCCTGGGAAATGGCCCTGGGCGCCCGATTTGATCCCTCCCTCTCAGGGCCTGGCCCTGCTGACAAAGCCAGGCTGGCAACCTCCCAACTCTGAGATCCAAGCTGGGGCTCCCCTACCCCGGCCAGGCCCTGCCACCAGAACAGAGTCGGGAGCCTGTAGCCCTCAGCACCCGCTAGAAAGGAGCCCGGGCAGTGTGGCGCCAACCCCCCTGGGAGGTAGCAGCAGGTCTCCAACCCTCTCTCCCCCAGCCCTGCCCTCAAACCTTCCGCTCGATGTAGCTCTTGGTGAGGTAGTTGAGGATGGGCTTCAGCCCGTAGGCGTCTGCCAGGGCCCGTGGGTCCAGGCCGAAGCTCAGTGCCACGTGGATGGAGGAGAGCTTGTCACGGAACTCCGACTCGTTCTGGGGAGAGAGGAGTGCTCAGGGGCAGCACAGACCTTCAGTGGCCGTGAGAGCTCAGGGGCACTGGGCAGCGTGTGCTGGGGAGCCAGAGAAAACCACAGGTCTGGCAGCCTCCCCAATGAGCCCCCTATACCCTCCTCACAGGTGAGGGCTGGCTCTGAGCCCCCTGGGGATCAGGTGGGTCACCCCAGTGCAGGGCTGCGGCTCTCGGCTGGGCTGACCCCACTTACCCGGAGGTAGATTTTCATCTCCCTGCACTCCTCCAGGGCGCCGTTGTGCACCTCGATGGTCTGCGCCAGGTGGGGCTGGCGGGAGTGCAGGAACAGCGCCCGCTTGATGGCCCCCTTCTGCTTCAGGTGGTCCAGGTGCAGCTCCACAGTGAACCCTGTTGAGGGGAGGAGAGGCCAGAGTGAGTGGAAAGCTCAGGGGCCGGGGCAGTGCTGCAGTCACGGCTCCAGGACTTAGCGGCACCCCACTAACTCCCCCCCCTTCACAGAGGCACCAGCTGGCCTCAGAAGGGAGCCCTTCATCTACCACTGACATGCAGCCACCTCTGGGGCGGGGCTCAGCAGCTGTTTAACAGCACACAGCAACCTTACAAAACAGTTTAGGAAGTAAAGATGAATCCTGTGTCCCACTGGAATTAAGGGGAATTTAGAGGCAGAAAGAAATTACCCAAGTTTGAACTGAAAGAGGACACAGATCACCAAACAGGTCACCCCAACCACGGGAAAACGGGTCAGCTAATGTTCCCTCTAATTTTTGACAGGCTGTGTGTGCAAAAAATTTCTTCTGTGCAAATTTTTGTGTGTGCGGTGTTTCGCCATGTGCGCAGGGTTTAGGATCTGTGTGTGCATGCACATGCGCACAGCTTAGAGGGAACAGTGATCAGAACATCTTTAATACCCACGAATAGCCAGGACCTCGATTGTCTGGCTATGTAGACTCCCTCCTCAGGCCCTAGGCTACCAGCACTCCCAGCTATCTTCAAGACACCACTGACTTCCTGAGGAAACTACAATCCATCAGTGATCTTCCTAAAAACACCATCCTGGCCACTATGGATGTAGAAGCCCTCTACACCAACATTCCACACAAAGACTACAAGCCGTCAGGAACAGTATCCACGATAATGTCACGGCTAACCTGGTGGCTGAACTTTGTGACTTTGTCCTCACCCATAACTATTTCACATTTGGGGACAATGTATACCTTCAAATCAGCGGCACCGCGATGGGTACCCGCATGGCCCCACAGAATGTCAACATTTTTATGGCTGACTTAGAACAACGCTTCCTCAGCTCTCGTCCCCTAATGCCCCTACTCTACTTGCACTACATAGATGACATCTTCATCATCTGGACCCATGGAAAAGAAGCCCTTGAGTAATTCCACCAGGATTTCAACAATTTCCATCCCACCATCAACCTCAGCCTGGATCAGTCCACACAAGAGATCTACTTCCTGGACACTACAGTGCTAATAAGTGATGGTCACATAAACACCACCCTATATCGGAAACCTACTGACCGCTATTCCTACCTCCAGCTTTCACCCAGATCACACCACACGATCCATTGTCTACAGCCAAGCTCTACGATATAACCGCATTTGCGCCAACCCCTCAGACAGAGACAAAACACCTACAAGATCTCTATCAGGCATTCTTACAACTACAATACCCACCTGCTGAAGTGAAGAAACAGATTGACAGAGCCAGAAGAGTACCCAGAAGTCACCTACTACAGGACAGGCCCAACAAAGAAAATAACAGAACGCCACTAGCCATCACCTTCAACCCCCAACTAAAACCTCTCCAACGCATCATCAAGGATCTACAACCTATCCTGAAGGACGACCCATCACTCTCACAGATCTTGGGAGACAGGCCAGTCCTTGCTTACAGACAGCCCCCCAACCTGAAGCAAATATTCACCAGCAACCACACACCACACAACAGAACCACTAACCCAGGAACCTATCCTTGCAACAAAGCCTGTTGCCAACTCTGTCCACATATCTATTCAGGGGACACCATCATAGGGCCTAATCACATCAGCCACACTATCAGAGGCTCATTCACCTGCGCATCTACCAATTTCAGAGTAGCAGCCATGTTAGTCTGTATTCGCAAGAAGAAAAGGAGTACTTGTGGCACCTTAGAGACTAACAAATTTATTTGTTTTCTTTTTCCATCTACCAATGTGATACATGCCATCAAGTGCCAGCAATGCCCCTCTGCCATGTACATTGGTCAAACTGGACAGTCTCTATGTAAAAGAATAAATGGACACAAATCAGACGTCAAGAATTATAACATTCAAAAACCAGTCGGAGAACACTACAATCTCTTTGGTCACTTGATTACAGACCTAAGAGTGGCTAATCTTCAACAAAAAAAACTTCAAAAACAGATTCCAATGAGAGACTGCTGAATTGGAATTAACTTGCAAACTGGATACAATTAACTTAGGCTTGAATAGAGACTGGGAGTGGATGGGTCATTACACAAAGTAAAACTATTTCCCCATGGTATTCGCCCCCCCCCACACTGCTCCTCAGACGTTCTTGTCAACTGCTGGAAATGGCCCACCTTGATTATCACTACAAAAGGTTTTCTTCCTCCCCCCACCCCCGCTCTCCTGCTAGTAATAGCTCATCTTAAGTGATCACTCTCCTTACAGTGTGTATGATAACACCCATTGTTTCATGTTCTCTGTGTATATAAATCTCCCCACCGTAATTTCCACTGAATGCATCCGATGAAGTGATCTGTAGCTCACGAAAGCTTATGCTCAAATAAATTTGTTAGTCTCTAAGGTGCCACAAGTACTCTTTTTTTTTGTGAAACACAGCATGTCCCCAAGTGCTGAGGTCAGCATCGACTGTGTAGGGAGAGTGCCCCCTGCTGAGCCCTCACCCCACTCCCTGCAGCACAATGCCCCTTCAGCGTGCTGGGCTCCTGGTTCAGAAATCAATCAGGTAATAAATGACCGACAGTGAGTTACCAGCATTTCATGAACAGCGACAAACTGAGCTCCAATCCCCAAGGGAAAGTGGGTAAATGACTTGCCCCAAGGGAGCAGCACAACTGAGTGTAGGACCCAGGAGTCCTGGCTCCCAGATCAGTGCCTCAACCATGAAGCCACCTTTCCTTAGGGGGACAAGCACCCCCTACTGACTCACCAACAGCAGTATGCACTGCTCCCTTAGTTCCCACCCAAGCCCTGACCTTGCTTCGCTCACCTACCCCACACTAAAATGAACACGCCCCCACTGGCTGCCTGGTGTCCCAGTGCCCCGGGACAGTGAGACTCCCCAGACCAGGGGATTCTGGGAAGATCTGGAGCAGCCCTGGGCTCCTGACCGGCGCCCGAGCTCGTTACTCACCAATGGAGTCGGGCACGTGCTTCCCCGAGGCGTTGAGGCAGAAGCTCAGGTTTATGCTGCCGAGGGGGAGGGGGAGAGAGAGAGAGACATGCAATGAGCCTGGGGCAGGCCAACACCTGGCAGAGCCTGCCAAGGCCCTGCCAGAAACAGCACAGGGGCAGAACTTACCCACCGAGGGGGCAATGGCTTGGGAGCCCTGCACAGACCCGACAACCCACTGTCGGTGCAGATGGTCAGTGGCAGAGCTAGGAGCAGAACGTAGGAGTCCTGACCTCAAGTCTGCCCTCCCCTTAGTTACACACTCCTCTGGGAAGGCGGACGGAGAGAGACGCCCTCCTCATGGTGCAACAGGGAAACTGAGGCACAGAGCAGGGAACTGATCCGGCCAGAGTCACTGGCAGGGCTGGGAATGGGCACGGGGGCCCTGGTCTGTGCTATGGCCACAAGTTGTGCTCCTACCAGACTTGGGCTGCCCCAAGGCTGGGTGACAGCTAGACCCAAGGAGGAGAACCCTGGAGCCCTGAACCCAGATCCTAGGATCTTCAGTTACCCCATAGCCAGTTACAACTCCAGGGCTGTCACCTCCCCGCTTCCAAATCACCCTTAGATTGCTGCCCCCCCAATTCCGGAGTTACGGACCTATCCCTATCTCGCACCCTGTCCTTGGTGCAGCTGTGAGCTGGCTACCAGCAACCCCTGGTTAATCGTTAACCCCAAAGGCAAGCAAACCACGGGAGGTGGGAGCAAGATCATAATCAGAGCGAGGGGATTCTTCAGGTCAAATCCTTCCCAGGGTGAAGGGTGCGAGGGTGGAGGGCTGCTACAGCACATAGGGGCATCAGGAGCAGCACCTGACTGGCTCCTTGAGGCATTCCTGCCGCCCTACCCTCTGTAATGCCGATCCCGCCAACCCTCCCCACCCCCAGTGCCAATACCCCTCTCCACCCTCTTCCCCCTTCTAATGCTGATCCCCCCCATCTGCCCCCACTCCAGGGCCTGAAACTGCCTCCCCCAGCTGCCCCGCCCACAGCCCCACAGTCCAGGCAGGACAGCCAGCGCCCCAGCTCCCTCCAGCTGGCTGCAAGTGCCTCACAATCACTCATTCATGGAAGGGGAGGGCAGGCGGCCAGCAGCCCCTGTTGCTGAGCAACGGATAAATAGCTTGCTATAAACAAACCCCCAGCAGGCCCGGGGGACATTAACCCCCCACACCTCCCTGGAGTGAGACCAGCAACAAGCCGCAGGGGGCAATTCACACACTCCATATCCAGCTACGGGAGGTTACATCCAGGGGGCTGTTGGGGGGAGTCCCCCCCGAGAGTGGAGTTCATTGGCAGTGTTTCAGTGAGCCCAGCCCCAGCACTTGAGTTTATAACAACAGCTAAAAGGAGATGCAATTTGCCTGACACCCGCTTAGCCCTGCTGACGGGACTGGGGCCATCTGCCTTGCTGGATCCTTGTGCACACTATGCACAGGGTGCGCTCCCCAGCACCCCACACTGCAGTGCAGACACCTCTGGGGTGGCACGCAGCAGCTGTTTAACCACAGACGCAGCAGTGCAGGACAAGAGGTGAAGGAGAACCCAACAGCCAGTCACCTCAGCCGAGACTCTCAGACAGGCAAGCTGCGTCAGAAGAAGCCTATGGAAGCAGCGCCTATCCGGAGGGAGGCCCTGAGCCCTGCTCGGTGCTCTCCTCCCCCTGCCGGCAGGGCAGATCTTGAAGGGGGTGCATTACCTACCAGGCCACGTGGGTGTTGCTGCCCTCCAGCGTGCAGGATCGCTCTTCAGGGTTGAACATGGCAGGGAAGATGTTGAGGGAGGCGCTGGCATAGACGATGGGGCGGCCTCTGAGGGGGGGGCAGGGGGCCAGGAACGACAGGGAAGATGGTCACATGCTACATTCACAGCCTGAAGGGACTGAGGCAGGGTCGGGACTGGGCTGACCCCAAAGGGGTGACGGGAAATGGGGCCAGAGAGCTCGGACGCTGCCTCTTCTGCCTGCAGAGGGACTGGCTACCCGGCTGGCGTCAATCAGCCCCACACTTCTCTAGGGCTGGGCTATTCACACCAGAGAGGACCTGACTCCAGATTGCTCCAGTTGGGCCAGGAATCCCCGGAGCAGCTGCTTCCCCTCCCCGCCATGCCCAAAGCGATGCCAGCCAGGAGCTGGGGATGCCCATGGCTCAGGCTAGCTCCCATGCCATCCCCCAGTGGTGCCGACACGAGGAAACGAGTTCCAAGCTGGCTGGAGAGGACCACCGCTTGGGTAACCTCCAGCCGGGGGCAGCCAGCAGGGGCAGACGGTCAAGTGGGCACAGGGACCTGGTGTGCAGAAACACCATGGTGGGCTGAGGCAGTGGTGCCTTTAGATTCCCACAGCCCATGGCTGAGGGCAGGCCTGGGGTTGCTGACCCACACAGTGTGGGTTCCTGGAACCAGCCCCCCAATCCCCAGGAAAGAGCCCACAGAGAGGAACAGCACCTACCTGTACACCACAGCCGTGTCCACTCCAAATGCACCCACAATCAGGTCTGCAGGGCAAACACACACACAGATCAGCTGGAGCCCGCGGCAGGCCAGCATCCCTAGGAGCCAGAGCCCACAGAGAAGGGGAAGCAGCATACGGGCAGGGCTCCATCAGTGCTGTGCGTCCCCTGTACCGGGGAGCGAGCAGGGAGCTCATAGCCAGGGGGACGGTAGATGTGCACCAGAGGGGAGCTAGCAGGGAGCTCACTGCCAGGGGGACAGGGCAGGGTCTGCACCAGAGGGGAGATAGCAGGGAGCTTGCTGCCAGGGGGATGGGAGAAAGGTAGGCAGGCGAGTGGCAGGTTATCCCATGGCACTCAGCACCATTCCAACTGGCACTAAGCTATCCGCAGCACCTCAGCCTGGCCCAGGAACTCACCCAGGCTGCACTAGCCCAGCGGATGTCGAGTGGATTCTCTCCCCTGGAGAGAGCCGGGCATCGCATCCCAGCAGGAGACGCTAGAAGCAGCACTCGTCCCAGATGCACACTGCTAAAACTTGGGGAGGGGAGGGTGCAGGAGGCAAGAATGGGGAGCCCAGAGCCAACCTGGGATGGAGAGTCAGACAGGCAGGCAAGGGAATGGAGCCTGCCAGGAACAGCGCCTCCTCTTGGAGACAAAGAGCAGTGCAGCCTCCGAACAGCCAGTTCAGGCACCGGGCATGATCTGTGCTCGGAGCCATGATGCTGGCTGCTTCTCCCGGGGACCAGGTGGCTGACACCCGACCCCCCCGTGGGGACTTGGAGGGCCAGGCAGTCACAGGGGGCAGAGCCAAGTCTCCCCTGCGCCAGCCCTCACCTGGGTAGCCATTTCCATCCAGGTCCTTGGCTCCGCGGAGGGCGAACCCAAAGAAGTCAGGCGAGCGGCTGGGCGGCCAGTGCCCCTGCAGGACCTGGGAAGGCTGGGCGTTCACCCCGCCTGCCTGCCCATTGTACACGTACACCACGCCCTGCTGTGCATCCCCGCCGAAGGGCGCCCCAATGCCAATGTCTGGAGGGGAGACAAACACCAAGGTCAACAGAGGAGTGCGAGGCACCCTGAAAGAACCGGACCCTGCTCCCATCCGTTGCCCCCAGCACAGGCAGCAGGGAAACGGGCCTAGGGGTTCACAGCTGGGAAAGATGGCCAGCCACCAGGAGCCAAGCTCACCCATGGAGCCGTCCCTTTCAATGCCAGGCAGCGAGGGCTGCAGGGACTGGCCCTTCCCCTGGTTTCTATCTCACACTCCTGCCCTCCGAGATGGGCGAGGGCTGCTGGGTCTCCACAGTTGGTAATTCCACCCAGCAGGGGGCTCCAGCACCGGGCCCCTTACACGCAGCAGGGAGTGGTTGAACTACACCGGCGCACACGCCTAGCTTAAATCCCGTGTCGGCTGCAGCCAGCAGGGGACGACAATCACACGTGCGCGGGTGCGCTAACCATTATAGCCATCCTGATCCAGGTCTCCCAGCGAGGCCACGGTGCTCCCAAAGCGGCCGAACTCCTGGTGCCCAGTCAGCACCATGGAGGCATTGGGCTCCATACCGTGGGGCTGCTGCAGGTAGATGTAGACTCTGCCCACCTCCTGCACCCGCCCGTCTTCTGTCTTCTCCATGAACAGTGGGGCACTCACCAGCAGGTCATCCAGGCTTTGGGGTGGAGGGGGGAGAGAGAGAGAGAGAGAGAGAGAGAGAGAGCGCGCGCGCGCGCACAGGGGCTTTGAATTTGGGCTCATGCTAGAGCAGCCGACAGGCCCAGAGGGGCACTGAGGGCTGCCGAACTGGTGGGTAACTCGTCCTTCCATCACATGTTCAGCAAGGGGCAACATTCACAGCACACTGATGCTTGGTGGTGCTGCTTCAGCAGCCAGGTCATCAGCAGCCCTATTCCTGGCCCTGGGCGGAGAGGAGCCTGGGGTGTGCGTGGGTGTTTGGAGAGTGAGCCTACCTCACTCACCCCACGACGGGGGCTCCTGCCCAAAAGGCTGAGCCTGGCTCCCCCTCTGGGCCTCGCAACCTGCTGGAGGGGCGGCCAGGCCAGACCCAAATGATGCTGTGACCTCACATGCCGGAGCAGGGAGCCAAGCCCAGCCCCGTGGGAGAGGAGCCGCCACTGTGGGGTGCACTCACTCTCCAACAATCCCTCCCCCACAGTGCCTCTAGGGCTCTAGACGTCCGCATCCCCAACCCCTGTCACACGCGGTGCTAACCAGGTCCCCGCTGGTAGCCTTGGCCTAGGCAGAACAGGCCACACAGCCCTGGCTGAGCAACCCGCTCCCCCACGGGGCTGGGGAGAAGCCGACCCCCTGGGTCCAGCGCTGCCACCTGGCTCCATCCCCTTCACCTAGTGACACCCAGGGGCTAGGATCCTCTGGGGTTCCAGTAGCCCTGCAAGTGTGTGCATGCAGAGGGTGTGTGCATAGGTGTGCGCGGGAGGGCGGGGGTGGGGGGGGGGTTGCAAGCGCAGGGGGAGGAGATGTGTGCATGTGGGGGGGGGTTGTGCGCGAGCAGGGGGGGTGTGTTCGAATCAGATCTGGGCCTGCTGCAGGAGGCGCCAGGAGCCAAGGGCTGCGGTCAGAGGGGAGAGGAACTGCCACTCCCACCCCCCACCCCCTGGCCCCCACTTCCGCCCTCCCTGGAGCCCGCTCCTGCCCACACACCCCCTGGGCCCTGCTCCCATCCACACACACCCCTGGCTCCCGCTCACACCCCCAGTGCTCCCATGCAGCCCCCGGCCCCCACTCCCGCAGCAGGCCCAGATCTGATTCGAACACACCCCCCCTGGCCTCTGCTCCCATGCAGCCCCCTGGGCCCCGCTCCCTCCCACACACCCCTCCGGGCCCCGCTCCCGCCTATCCCACCCCCACCCTCAACCCTGCTCCTGCTCTATGCAACCAAGGCTGTGACTGTGTGTGGCCATGGTGGGGGCGAGGTGAGGATGTGTCTCAGCTGGCCGTATCTTGCAATGAAGCAAAAGGGTTTTGGGGGTGGAGAGGGTTCTCCCAGTGTGTGACCCAGCACTTGGGGGCGGAGGGGGGAACTGGGGTCAGGGATGCTGCTCTGTCCCATCCCCTACGACAGAGGATGCTGTTGGGTCAGCGGGCTCCGAGCCCTGCCCCCCTACCACCGCACTACACAGGCCCCCATGTGCCTCCCCTCTCCCACACACTGCTATGCCTCCAATGCCGAACCCCCTGCCCCCACAACACAGCCCAGCCCTTTTCTGCTTGACCCAACTGCCCCCCTTAATCCATCAAACCCCCAGTAATGGCACAGACACACCCCGGCTAGCAGGGCCCCCACTCACCCGTCACTGTTCACGTCAGCAGCAGCCACCGCATAGCCAAAGTAGGCTGCCATCTGGGGCGGGAGAAAGGGAGTGCTGGGTTTGTCAATTAGGCTGCAGATTCCCCATGGATTCTCCCCCCACCACTCCCCCGTCCTGCCACAAGTGAGGAAACCTCCCAGAGCGGGGTCCACATGAGAGGCTGAGGGCCCGGGGCTCCCTCCAGTTGGGCCAAGCCATGGGCTGGTCCCGGCTCTGCAGCAAGTGGGGTGAAGCAGGGGCTCCGGGCTGACTCCCCATGGTGAGCAGGGGGCTGGGGCAGGGCGCTGGTGTGTCCGATCCCTGGCCTGAGACAGGGATGCTGTCAGGATGACAAAGGGATTTTCAAAGATCCCCTTTCTAGTCGTCCCCCACCCAGCATGCTGGCGCAGACACCCTGAGCCTGTGAGGAACCAATGCCACACGGCACCAGCTCCCCATCTCATACCCAGCTGCTAAGCGCCATGCGAAGGGACAGGGCCCAGCTGCTCTGGACAGTGGCACTGCCCTAGGCTCTGCCCCTTTGCAGCCAGAGTCACCCCTCTACAGAGGCAGCTACTGCTGCTGGGGCCATGGGGCCACCAGCCCGGGAAGAGCGTTCATGAGACGATCTTTCTATTAACACGCCACCCACGCGCCAAGACAGCGACAGGCCCCTTGCCCGCTGGCTTGGGTGGTATGTCTGCTGGTTCTCGTGCCCTGGGACAAATGCTGGGAAGGGGGCTTTTTCCCATGCTGCAGGAGATAATTCACCCTCCTCCCCTCACAGACAGGGTTATTTCCAACAGGAGCAGCATCCCTGACCCCAGTTCCCCCCCCACCCCCAAGTGCTGGGTCACACACTGGGAGAACCCCCTCCACCCCCAAAACCCTTTTGCTTCATTGCAAGATATGGCCAGCTGAGAGACATCCTCACCTCGCCCCCACCATGGCCACACAGTCACTGCCTTGGTTGCGTGGAGCAGGAGCAAGGTCGAGGGTGGGGGTGGGATAGGCGGGAGCAGGGCCCGGAGGGGTATGTGGGAGGGAGCAGGGCCCGGGGGGCTGCATGGGAAGCACTTCTAGCCCCATGCACCCCATGGTGCTACCCAGGGGCCCTCTGGGTCAGTAACACACGGTCTGGGTAAGGGCTGTGCCCCTCCCCCTGGGAAGAGCTGGCAGCTCCCACCCAGCAAGGGGCCTAGCATGCATCACCTGCCACCCACTGCCCATGGGGCTCATTCGATCCCTCAGGGTGGCCTCATTCCAAAGCCCTGCTCAGATGACAGAAGAGCCCCTGTCATGCACACAGGCCTGACTCATGTGGCCAGCGCATCCTGCTCACCTGCTCTCCAGAGAAGTTATACAGGGACTTCATGTCCGATCCATTCAGGACAGTGACCTGGCAAGAGAAGACTCAGGTCACAGCTCAGTCGCCAAGTCCCCATCCCAAGCCCGCAGGGCAGAACCACTCTGACCAGGACTCACTCCCGTCCCAGCCCCCAGGTGGTTTCTATTCTCCTCCTCTGGACGGTTCTGGCCCAGGCGGCCCCTGCTCACTCCACTGCTCTGCTGACCCAGAGCCCAGTTGGGGATCTCACCTGGTGTTTGCAACTTTGTCAGGTAGAAAATCCAATTCCCACTTCTCTGGCGCCTCCCCTCTGAGGGGCTCTACGGGTGACGCCCACAGCAACATCCACGTAAAAGATGGCAGGAGGGGGGCTAGAGGTTAGAGCAGGAGCAGGGAGGAGCTAGGAACCCCCACCCTACTTCCCCAGCTCAGGATCTTACGTAGCCGTAGGTCAAGTTTCCCTTGGGAACGCCAGCCACAAAGTCTGCAAAGGAGCAAAGAGATATGGGTTCATTAGCTCCGGGCGGGTCCCTGGGGGGTCCCTGTGGGCAGCTCAGCCTGTGGGATGCTGGGGTGGATGGACAACACAGACAAAGCCAGGCCAGCTCCCCAGGCAGATGTGACCCTGGGCTGTCCAACGCCACATCCCAGGGTAAAGCAGTTCACCCACAATTTGGGGGGTGGGGCGGGGGGAGAGAATCCTAGAGCCCAAACTCCAGGGGGCTGAAGCCCTAGCCCACCCTGCACCCACTGATAGCTCACTCACTGTCTCAGTGCGGGAGGACTGGCAGATCGAACCAGAGCCCTGGACCCCAACCCACCAAACTCAGCTATCTGGCTATTTCTCACGTAACGCAGGACAAGCATGTCACAGCAGCTGGCTCACCAGGGTAATGGCCTACCCAGCTGCTCTCAGGGCAGGCTGCTGGAGATGCTGGGTTCGAACCCCGCCCAGGGTGGCATGGTACGCTCATTTCTGCTATTTACGCTGGACCCAGGCAGGCCCCACAGTGGGTGCCAGCCTGCCCTGTGCAGCTTCCTAGCCCAGCTGGCCAGACCCAGGAGCATCAGCTTGGCCTCCTCCATAGCAACTGCTTCCTCAGAGCACCTGGGCTCCAACCAGCACTTGTTCTGCCCTGGGACTGACCCTGCCACATCTATGGGGTGTTAGAAAGGGGGCAGAATTTGTGGGGGGGGCTTCAGCAATTACTCTCCCTTAACCACCGACTCCAGAGAGCCCAGCATGGCAGTACCTTCGGTGGAATCCCCGCTGAATTCACCGACGGCCACAGAATACCCTGCACGAGGAGAGGAGCAGAGGGGTTAGGCTCCAGCACCACTCAGTCCCTGGCCCTTCTGTCCCCATTGTTTTGGTTAGGCCCTATTCAACACTGAGCAGGAGGAGCTGGCTTCTCAGTGACAGACTGATGGATTAAAAGGGAACCACACAGTAACACTCCTTAGCAGCTTTGCTCTGCCCCAGAGAGGGGTTAGTTCCTGGGACAGGGCACTGGGTGACGGGGTCGGGGTCTCCATGACTTTGGCAAGGCTCAATCCCTCTCCATGCCTCACTCACCCATTTGTGCCAAGCCGTAGGCTGAGTCTGCACTAAAGGAGCTCCCCGGAGCTGTTCCCTTAGTTACTGTCTGTAACACGCCAGGGAGCAGCAGGGTCTATGGCTGGAGCGCGGGGGCTGGGAGGCAGGGACTGGTATCTAGTGGTTGGATCGGGGCGGGGTTGGGAGAGTCAGGACTCCTGGGTTCTATCCTCAGCTTTGGGAGAGGAATGGTGTCTAGTGGTTGGACCAGGGTAGGGCTGAGAGTCAGGACTCCTTGGTTCTATTGCCAGTTCTGGGCGGGGAGTAGGATCTAGTGGTTGGAGCTGTGGGAGTTGCTGGGAAGCAGGAATCCTGGGTTCTATTCCTGACTTTGTTGCATGTCCTTGAGAGTAGTACAGCTTCCATTTCCCCAGCTATAAACAGGAACACCCCCAGCCCCCTCACCCGAGGAACACCCCTGCCCCATCTCCCTCAGCAGGTGTTGCCTCGCACCCCTCGCAGGGGAGCACTCGGCGAGCAAGACCGGCTTTGGGAACTTCTCTCTGTTTGGCACTGGGGAGCAGCACTCGAGTCTCAGCCCCTAAAGCTGCAGCACAGCCAGGTGCAGTGCCTATGCCCAGTTCCCCGTCTTCCCCGGCCGAGGCTGCCCATGAACCTGCAGTGAGGAGCCTCGGTCTGTTGGGAGCTGGGCCAAGACCCCCACCTCACTTCCCACGGGCACCTAGATGGGGTAACCAGCCAAAGACTGGGGGCACTCTACATTCAGCTATCCCCTCCCCCACCCAGAGGGTACCTTCCCCCACCAGCCAGGGCACTCACCCAGATAGCTGTCGTCATAGATGGGGGCCGCCTGGCGTGTCTGCAGCTGCCCCTGGGTGCCCAGGATTAAATACTCAGGGTAATAGGACTCCTTGATCTGCTCCTGCGTGGCTGAGATCACCTGGCCTGGGGGGAGATGGGGTGGGCAGCTGAGAGTCCAGCAGGGAGGAGCAGGGGAAGGAGTGGTACCCCGGGGGGGGGGTTGAACAGGGAGAAGATGAGGAGACCAGTAGCAGTGAGTGGGGAAGGGGAAAGGCGATGGGGGAGGCCAGTAGTAGGGGGAGGGGAAAGGCGATGGGGGAGGCCAGTAGCAGGGGGAGGGGGCACTCACCTTGCCAGAAATAGCTTCCAGGGCCTCCCAGAAGCACTCGCCCCGTCTGCAGAGCAAAGAGCCCGGTCAGAGCCACAAGGTGAGATCCTGCCTGGGAGTCAGGGGGAGGGGAGAGACTATCCCCAGCGGAGTGTCACTGGGTTTACTCCTCCCCCACCAAACCCCTACTGCTCCCCACTTGGCCACAAGGGAGGCAGCTGACAGAGCAGCTTCAGTGTCCCCCACACCCCGGAGCTGGGGAGGGAAGGATCTCACAGGGGGGTAGCAGAGTGGGGCAGGGCTGGTCTCTGCAGGCCCAGCTGCGACGGGCAGAGGGGGGCCCCATGCTGCCCCCTAAGGGGTCAGGGAGACACAGGAAGGGCTGCTGCTCTCTGTGTCCCCTCAGGCATGAGTGACACTGCTGGAGACCTGCCCTAGCACCCGGTGGGGGGCGAGGGGGGTGAAGAGCAAGCAGAGACCCACCCAGCTGGCCCAACGGGGCAATGACCTGCTTGTGGGGCACGGGGGATGTGACTGGGATGGGCCGGAGGTATTGCGGGGGTTCCTCACAAGGCCCCTCTCCCAGCATCCAGCAGCTCCCAACACGGAAGGGGTTGCACATAAGAACATGCTTCCTCTAGGGTGGGCGCCCAGAGAGG
Source organism: Dermochelys coriacea (assembly GCF_009764565.3). NCBI lineage: Eukaryota > Metazoa > Chordata > Testudines > Dermochelyidae > Dermochelys > Dermochelys coriacea. The sequence goes on from NC_050087.2 coordinate 8,140,731, forward strand.
ATAAGGGACCTGCAACTGCTACCAGCTAGGGAGTGCTCCCGTAGAAGGTGCCTATTTGCGGGTCTGGGCTTGAGACACAGCTCTGAGGGGCAGGAGGTACCAGAGCCTGCAGCCCGGGACCTAGCCCCTTAGTCCCACTCAGGGGGATCTGACTGCGGGTGGCCCCAGCGTGGAACTCAGCAATCCCCCATACACAGGCAGGGGGTGCTCTGCTGCTACTAGAGTTCAGGGGCGGAGCAGCACGGCATCAGGGCCTCTCACCTTGGTGAACTCAGCGCTAAAGCCACCCTGGCAGTAACCCTGCCCTTCCGCCGAGTTCAGATCTGCAGAGAGAAACAGCCGTGAGGGGCGAGCGGTGGGATGGGGGGCAGGGGGCTCTGACCCTGGACACCAGCACCCTGGGGTGGGATTCTAGGCTCCCAGCCCCCTGCTCCAGCCACTAGGCTCTTCTCCCCACTTTCCCAGGTAACACTGTCACCACCCACTCCGACGCCATCCCCTGGGAACGTGTGCCCAGCCCAGCGCTGGGGCTGTGAGGGAGGCCTGGGATGGAAAGATTTCCTGATTACCCCTTAAAGCAGGGATTATCTGCTTTTGGGGGAGCCAAGGAGTTTGGGGGTCTCCTGCCCACTGCCCCCCAGCCCAGCCCCAGAAGGGAGCACTAAGGGACTTTCCCCCCATTCCCTGAGCCAGTACCTGAGCGGCAGGGTGAATACTCCACAAACTTGGTGAAGTTGCTGACAGACAGGTAGCAGGTGCCAACAGGGTCCCGGCCAGATTCATCCTTGAGGGTGTGCCAGCTGTACAGGGGGGCGCGGCCTGGGCAGGGATAGAGCAGCTGGGTGAGCAGCAGTTGAGGACAGGGGAGACCGAGCGACTGAAGAGGTCCCGGTACCTGATGGCGTCCACCCACCCACTAGCTACCCCCGCACAGCGTGGGTCCATGCAGGAACCCCCCTGCCCCATAGCCAGGCAGAGAATCAGCCCCAGCCCGCCCCATGGCAGACCCTACCAGCCGGGGTCCCCCGGTGCCGTTCTTACCAGGATGGAGCTGCCGTGGGACCGCACTGTCGCTCCGAACCATTGCAGGGATTTGAACTCCACCTGCGTCAGCCCATCGGTGCCATTCCCGCTGAAGTCGTGTTGGCGGGGCCCTGCAGGGAGAAACATGGTCACTGCCGGGCTCCACGACTGGCACCAGCTGCTGCCCCCGTGGGGGGCCTAGGATACATGGCTGAGCTGCCAGCTAGGCCCCACAGGGGCCAGCACTGACCCAACACACCAGCCAGCTCACGGGTACAAACTCTGTGTGGGACAGCATGGCCCTGAGGCCCTGTCACCTGGGAGGGAGTCACTGGCGTGGGGGAGCCCCCTTGCAAACGCCATGGGGGAGGGGGCAGCGTGCTCAGAGCTGTCTCGAAAGATGGCATTTGGCCAAAGTGTCCCAGGAAGGGACAGTCTCTCCTCTCCCACCCAGCCCTTGCCAGCCCCAGGAGGGTCCCACCTGCCACCCATAGCCCCCCTCCCCCCAGGCAGGTCCCGCCTGCCGCCCCCCCCCCCTCCTCCTGAGTGGGTACCACATGCTGGGGGCTTCACTCAGCTTTGCTCTACAGGAAAACACAAGCACAGGTGAATTCTTGGAAGAGCAAGAACCCCCCCCAAATCTCTCACTACATGTACCCTCCTCTACATGCACTGTACCCCTGCCCCCACCCACAGCCCACACTGCAATCCCCACCCCCACACACAACCAACACTGCAACCCCCCACACTTAAACCCTGCCACCTATAGCGCACACTCCTTACCCCGCTCCCCTGCCCCCACCCATAGTTCACACTGCAACCCCCCGCACTGCACCTTTGCCCCCACCCACAGCAACCCCCTACCCCCACTCACTGCCCCCCACAACTTGTGCTGCAACTCACTCTGCCCCCTCAGCGCCATACTGTCCCCCACCTCCTATACTGTAACCCCAAGGACCCCTCCCCCACATCTGCCCTGTTGTTCTCCCTTTCATAGCCCTCCTCCCCTACAACACACCCCCTACCTTCGCCCACTGCCTCCCGCATTGCCACACTGCCTTGGGGGACTTTCCCACCCACATGCCTCCTGCATCCCCGCTTCTTTCCCCTGGGCTCTGCCCCATCTTGGGTCTAGGGGGTGAATGAGCCCAGAGCCACCTGTGGTTCATCATTAACCACTTATCTCAGGGTGAGGAATCAGGGCCCCAGAGCAAGAGGCCATGTGGCTCCAGCTGCTGGCAGGGTGCCGTGAGGGGGAGCAAAGCCAGGAGATCCTCTGGAGACAGATCCGCCAGTGAGGCCGGGAGCCAGATGGGCCACGTCTGGCTGGAGCGAGAGCAATGTTTGGTACGAGCCGCGCGGGGCGACAGCTCCCGTTGGGCCGCGTCCTGCTCTCCGGCCGTAACGCAATCAGCCCGACCAACGAGCCAAGGAAAATCCCCTGGCTGCGAGCCAGCCGGGCCCCATCCAAGCCAGCCCCTCCAGGGCACCAGCAGGGATGCCGGGGAAACCCCGCTCCAGGTCACCCCAGCCAGGCGCCAGCTCTGCAATCCAGCCGCAAAGCCCTTGCTTCCCTTTGCAAAGCTGGGTAAATATTTGTCCTTGGCCAGAGTGAGAGACAGCCAGAGCCAGAGCCCTGTCCACGTGGGTGGGAACAGGGGGTCCCCTCCCCCCTGCACAGCCTTTAGCCTGGGATCCCAGCTCCCCCTGATGGCCCTGACTGTGGGGGGGAGCTCCCCTCCTGACCCCCGGCCCATGGCTCGGTCCCCTGGCCTTGCACTGATCGCTGCCAAGGGACCCGAGGGGAGCGACAACGGGATGGATGTGCCCACTACCATGGCAAGACCAGGACTTTGCACCCCACCTGACCCCACACTAAGCGATGCCAGGGACTGAGCTGGGATGACCTCATTAAAACAAGGAGGATGCTGGGAACAGGCTGGCTGCCATGAAAACGCAGTTGCCTCTGGAGTGGGGCGCACGGGAAGTTTAATGGGGCTCGGTGACAGCAGACGGTTGTTTGGGACAGAAAGTGGCGAGGAAACACGTAATGGGGGGAGATGTGGGGGGCAAGGAACCATCCAAGCTGGGAGGGGCCAGCACTCCCCCATCCTGGCCATGCTGGGGGGCTGGGCTGGCCAGAGGAGCCACCTGCTGTGGCTGGGATTACAGCTAATCTGGGCTTTCCCTTACCAGGAGCATTGACTGCCAGGCCGCTCAGCCTCCCCTGGCTAGGGGTTGGGATAGCCTGGGGTTGATGCCCTCCCCAAACCTGCCCCCCCACCCCAATCTGATCCCCACCCTGAGCTCCACCTGTAGCAGGTGCTCAGGAGGCTGGGAGCTTGGCCGGGAGGGCAACGCTCCCTCCAGGGCAGGGAGTGGGGACTAGGGCAATGCTTCATGGGGGCAGGGCTGTTCCCTCCCCTGGGGGTGGGGTGCTCTGGGTGGAGGCAGGCACAGTGCATTCTGGGAGCAAGAGACCCCAGAGGGGAACAGTCTTGTATAGCTACAGCAGCAGAAACATCCATTTTGGGGCCTATCAGGGGTGGGCACAGCAGGGAACAGCCAGCCTGGAAGCACTGGCTGTGGGGGGAGCTCCCGGCTCCTCCAGCAGGGGGCACTGTGGGGAGCAGGGCGGGAGCACTGGCTGTGGGGGGAGCTCCCAGCCACTCCAGCCCAGCCTCTCCAGCACAGGATACTGTGAGACTGGATGGGAAAGTGTGGCAGACGACACTGGGGTGGGGGCCGGATGCCATGGCCCCAGGGTGGGGCTGCACTGCCAGGCCCTGGGCCCAGCCAGCAGAGGGGGCGGGGAGATGGTAGCAGGTTCCCCCCAGCTCAAGTTTCTCCAAGGCAGAAAGTCTCTGACAGGCCCGTGAGGGTTACGGGGCCTCAGTCCCGGGTCAGCTCCGGCCACAGTAGCAGCTTGCAGGCCAGCTCCTGGTCCCACACGGAGCTGACCGAGAGCAAGAACCACCCCTCAGCTCTCAGCTCCTGTCACGCAGGCAGGACAGGGCACCCAGCACAACGGGGCCTGATCCTCCTCAGTACCGCCGCTGGGCTGGGTAACAACAGAAACCTGGCTGGGGAGGGAGGAGATGGGCCCGGGCTGGGGAGTCTCATGTGGCAGCTGCCGAACCCAGAGGGGGCTGACCTAGGGGACAGGGCACCTTCTGCAGGAGTCAGAAGGGCACAAATCCCAGTGGGGAGTGAAATTCTCCATGCCCCAGCCCCATGGGATCCCCGACCCTGCCTAGGGCCTCAGGGTGTCACCCCTACATAGCTCATCTCATGGACAATAGAGAATCTCAATCCTGACCTGCAGCCCACACAATCCCAGCCCTGGGCTCCAGCCCCCAGCTCTGCCGGTGTCCCTCAATCCCAACCCGCAGCCCCCTGCTATCCCAGCCCTGGGTTCCACCCCCCAGCTCTGCCAGTGCCCCTCAAGCACAACCCACAGCCCCCACTAGCCCAGCCCTGGGCTCCCCCACGGCCAGCTCTGCCAGTGCCCCTCAATCCCAACCCGCAGCCTCCTGCTAGCCCAGCCCTGGGCTCCCCCACAGCCAGCTCTGCTGATGTCCATCAGTTCTGTTTGACAGGAAGCTGCCCAAGGAGAGGAGCACAGCTGACACCCCCCCCAAACCTCCCAGGCTGCTGGATTGAACCCACTGGCACCTCCCCTCCACGAGGCAGTTGTGCCCTTTACCTGTCTGGTCAAATTCAATTGGGGTGCAGCTGCTGTTGCCCCGGTGCCAGGGGCAGTAGTAGACGGCCCCGCCCTGTGTGACGTTGGGCTGGCTTGTGTTGGCCTTGGGAGCTCCGACGAGGATGCTGATACTGCTGGGAAAGGGAGGAGGAAAGGGCCGTGAGTCAGAGACAGTAGCTGGGCTGGGCCCTCTCCCCCGGCCACCCCAGGGTCCCTTCCCAGTTCCCAGGCTCCCTGCAGACAGGCCATGAGCCACTGCTCCAGCCCCCCCCCGCATGCTCCATGGGCATGGTCGGTACAAGGGACTGTGGGAGCTATCTGTGGAGCGCTGGTGATTGCTCTGCAGGTGAGGTCGCTGTCTGCAGGTCTGAGACCCCCTGCCCCCGGTATCCCCACTGTGAGCCCCCTGGAGTCACTGCAGGAATTAGCTTAACCAAGCTGAGAGCACAGGGGCTGGGGGATGCCCCATCTCTTCCCCTGCTCCCCCAAGGCCTGAGGCTGCCTCACTGGGCACTGGCTACAGACTCACTGCAGGGTCAATGTAACATCCAGGAGGCTTGCCCCTCCCCTGGAACGCCATCCGCACACCCATCTTCCCCCCAGGAGACCGATACCGCCCTGCCCCGCCAGCCCTAGTGTATCAGCTCCAAGGGGCAGCTTCCGCACAGCTATGGCGCCAGCTCCCTAACCCCAGCACTGGGGGGGGGGGGGGCATCAGAGCTGCAGTGACTGAGCAGCGCTGTGGGGGCTGGTCGTTGGGATACTCCCATGGGAAAGTGACGGGGTTCGTTCATTAAGGAAAAGCCAGCAGGAAGGAAACGACCAGCCACAGTCTCGGCAAATACTGGCTGCCTGTTCCCAATAAGGCCAGGAGGGGACAGGGCTAGAGAGCAGAAGGACCAGAGCTGTTTAAAAAGGGACTTGCTCTTGAGAGGGGAGAGAACAGTTGGAGCAGGGGTGGGACGAGACACCAGACCAGCACAGGTACCCGCTGGGGTCTGGGGAAGCGGGTCCACTGGGGGACGGCAGCATCAACAGGGGCCAGGACTCCTGCTTTGAAACAGAGCTGAACCGCTGCAATGACCAGGTGGAGGGGGAGGGGGAGGGGGGAAGGGCTCTTGTGAGAAGACGCAGGGATTTCCCAGGCCTGACCTCTCCTTCAACGGGGGAAAATATACAGCACAGCAGCCCCAAGCCACTGCGCTGAGACCAGCCCTGACCGTAAGGGGAGAGCGCCCCCTATTGAACACCCCAACCTACTTCCTGCAGCCCAGCGCCCCCTAGGCATTGCGCTGGGGCCAGCACTGACTGTGAGGGATGCATCACTTAAGAGTGCCCCAGCCTACTCCCTGCAGCACAGCTCCCCCTAGTGCCACACTGAGGCCTCAAACCCACTCCTCATGCTCCCCAAACCTGCTCCTCATGCCCCCCCTTTCCCCAGCTCTATTGCCCTCTGCACACACCCTCCCCGTGGGGCCCCTGCGCTCAGCTACAGGGTCTGTAGCAGACCCTTGTCAGCGCCTGGGACAATGGGCCCTTGTTGTGGGCATCCAGGTGTTCACAGAGCAGCTGCGTGGCTGTGATTCACCCACCGGGGCCCAGCTAGGCTGGGACAGAGCTGAAGCCAACCCCAGCCCGCAAGCCCACTGTGAGGGAGAGGGGCAGGTCACTACCCCCAGAACTGGCCCCAACCACTGCCTTCATCGAGACAGCAACTGGCTGCCGGTCCCCACCACTTAGGCCCCCAGGCTGCAGCTGGGACCAAGATGCCAGAATCCCTGCCCCAGAAACCCCAAAAGAGCCTGGTTCCCTGGATTCCCAGCCCAAGGCCCTCACATTCAACAGGAGACTTCCGTCCCCTGGTGCGGCCACTATTCCCGACTCACAGGGACATGCCAGGCCTTTCCCACCTCACTTCCACATCTGGATCAGGCACCTCCGGCTCCTGGGGATGGGTCTTTGCACCAATGCCATGTGCTCAGCTCCCCCCCCCCGTCCAAACACTCTTTGCAAGGCCACCTCTAAGCCAAGTGCTCCCCAAACTCCACTGGCTGGGCAGCACTGCCTGCAGGTACAGGGGTGACCCCGCTCCCCATGGCTAGACCCTCTATCTTCTGTAGAGGGTGGCATGAGAGGGCTGTGGGGCCAGTATCCTCCCCACTCAGGCCCAGGTTGGCCCTTCAGACTGATGGGACTGGGGGATATTTCAGGCCCTGCCCAGCACAGTGCAGAACCAGCCTCTGTGATACTCTGTACCTCAAAGCAGCACCCTGGACCTCCATATTCCCCATGGTGATATGACTGTGATGTGTCTGGTACAAAGTCTGCCTTGGGAGGTATCATTTACAAAATCTAGATCCATTGAGCATGAATAGCCTGTTGGACCCAGAAAAGGAAAATGGGAAAGGAATAGTGGGAGCACATGACTGCCTCCTCACTGGTCATTTGGGAGAGGAGGCCAAGACAGAGGGGCTGATTCAGCATCTGTGCACCCAGACATGCAGCCTGTAACTCAGGTCCAGAGAGAGAACTGTGTAACTGATTTTACGGAGGGGAGCAGTCACACAGCTAACTTCTCGGGGACAGAGAAGGGGGTTACGGAGGTTACCCCAATCCATGCCCCAGTCTTCCTGGACACCAGTCTTGACATGCTTGTGGAAAGTAACTATGTCTCTTTAAGTCAAGATGCAGCTCCCATGCCTGTAACAGCCAAGAAGTTGAGTCCAGGAAGCTTCCAGGCGGTGGTTGTCTGTGAGCATGCAAAGGACCCGGCTGGCTGAGGGGAGGAGGGTTTCTTCCAGGCTCATAAGACACAAAAAGCAGCTGAGGGAGAGCTGCTGGGTAAAGGTGCATCTGACCAAAGAGTACAAACTTGTAACCCAGAAAGCACAGATGACAACCCTGTAGAAAAAGGGGTGAGGAAGGTCTCAGGGCTGGGAGTGAGGAACACAGGGTAAGGCCAAGAGGGGAGATGGATTTCTTGCATATGTACAGTCCTGGGGTTGGGAGACATCTCCACAAAGAGCCAGCCAGTATGGAGAATGCCTAACATCCTCACCTCACTAGTCCCTGCAGTACCAAATCCCCAAAGGTACGATTGGCTTGAGAACCCATAGCGAAGGGAACACTGAAGGAAAAGAAAAACCAGTAACTGAACACATGCTAAGGTTCAGGAAGGAGCTGGAAGACAAGAGGTATTGAACAAACCAGCCAGTTTAAACAGATGGCGTAGTATGACAAAGATATTTGTAAACACCCAACTGCGTACCCCCACTGCCTGCGATGAGGTGATGTACCTCAGTTTCCCCTTCCATACAGCAGACCAGGTTTATTATGGTTTCTCTGCTGTGACAAGCTTCAAGCCTGCTTGCAGGTATTAGCTGAGAAGCAGCATTACCATATGGCCTCTTAACACAGGGTGAGTTCTTATTTACCACTCCTAGCATGTGCAAGAGCTTTCCCCCAAAATCATGCATATTGCACCTTTTCCTAGGGTTTAACATCAGGTTTAACATGAACACCATATTTTTTATCATGAGGTTTAACAGTAGCACCAAAGATACTTGTAAACATCCTGTTTCTGTGGTTTAGTCTCAATAGATGCCTGAGTCTGCTCAAAGGCATCGACTAGACACCATCTCATCCACAGTTTTCATATTGTGGTCCCACAGACATCTTTACATATGCTTAGGAAACGCTCCTGAGCAACCAGGTCAAACATTTGTTCAAAATTTTCAACACCTTTTCCCCCTCACTATTTCCCATCAGATCTTTCATCCTGGGAAGTTATGAGGTTTTGCTATGGGTGTGTTACTGAAATAAGTTGCGAGGTTGGGAATGCCCACAGCCAGCCTTTCAGTGGCAACAAAGGAGCACCTAGTGAGACAGATTTACAACAGCACCAGCCTGACGTGTAAGTAGCCCGATAAAGGGGAAACCACTCCCCCAATTGCCAGCACAGAGACTCCTCAGAGAGGTTACATGCCCAGTGTGGGCTAACCCACGCCACAGCAAGGATCTTCCTAGCAGCTGGAGGAAAGTTTAAAAGAGGGACAGTGTCATCATCACTTGGCCTCTCTCCTCCCCCATCTCAGCATCTGGAAGACAAAGACTTTGAACTGGGGAGACTGGTCCCCGGCTGGGAAGGGAATCCAGCCTGTGTACTGAGAACTGTGAGCTGCTGTAACATCTCTTAGGGTGAGAGACTGCTTGATTCAAATCTTGCTTAGTCTGTTAAAGTTAGAATTTAGACCAGGAGTGGGGAACCTTTTTTTCTATTGGGAGCCACTGACTCACAGAAAAAATCAGTTACAGGCCACACACAGCCCCACCAGGCGGGGGGGGGGGGGGTTGGAGGCTCGGGGCTTCTCCTAGGCTCTGGGGTGGGACCAGAAATGAGGAGTTCAGGGTGCAGGAGGGGGCTCCGGGCTGGAGCCAAGGAGTTTGGAGTGCGGGAGCAGGCTCAGGGCTGGGGCAGGGGTGCAGGCTCTGGGAGGAGGCTCAGGACTTGGGCAGGGGGTTGGATTGCGGGCTCCAGTTGGGCGCCGCTTACCCGGTGGTCTGTCTGCTGGGGCTAAGGCTGGCTCCCCCCGTGCGCTGGCCCCCTGCCGCTCTTGAAGGCGGCCATGATGTGACCATGTGGCTCTGCACTGTGCGCGCTGACCATGCCCGCAGGCACTGCCCCTGCTACTGTTCCCGGCCAATGGGAGCTGCAGGGGCAGCGCCTGCAGGCGGTGGTAGGCGCATGCAGACTCTGAACTTTCTTGATCACCCCTGCGCTTAGCAGCTGCAGGGGCAGCCAACTGACCAGCCTGGCACCCTCGCTTCCCCCACAGCTGGACGAGCCGGTGCTCACGGCTCCAGCCCCATGGGGGGCACTGAGGCTCAGGGCTTCCAGCCGATGGCACGGATACTTGCCATGGGCCAAATGAAATTAAGCAGGGGGCTGGATTTGGCTCGTGGGCCGGAGGTTCCCCACCCCTGATTTAGAATGTTTCTACTTTTATTTCCTAAAAAGAAAAGGAGTACTTGTGGCACCTTAGAGACTAACAAATTAAAATTCATGAAGTTGACAGATTTCCACTCCATACGGCTAAATTCAGTGCCTTGCATAATGACAGGTTTCAGAGTAGCAGCCGTGGGAGACATGGTGACAAGCAGATATGGTGAGAGTGGGAGCTACTGTTAGAGAAGGAGATGAAGTCAGGACTCCTGGGTTCTAGTCTTGGCTCTGGAGGGTGGGTCTAGTAGGTTGGAGCAGTGGGGTCTAGGAGCCAGGGTTCTAGCCCTGACTGACAGAGACTCTCCATAGCCTTGGGCACCTCACTGCACCTGAGTTTCTGCCCCATGAGCTGGCCCCACCTCTACTAGCCTCTAGCAGGTGACTGTGTGACTTAGTTCACAGCTGGTTTGTGCTTTGGGACCCTTGGGTGCTATGTAATAATTATACTGAAAGGAAACGGACACGCAGCTCCTGGGCTTTCCACACACAATGGGCAGCTAGAGAGTCTCAGGCCAAATGAAGCAGCTCAAGGAGACCCCGCATTGCATCTGTGGGAGCAAGAGTGCGGTGTGGGCCTCCCCTGGAAAGGTCTGCAAGAACTGGCTGTGCCCTGGAGTACAAAGCAGGCTGGCAGGGCCAAGGGCTCGGTAAGCCAGCAGATCCCGCAGATGGGGCAAGCTGAGATGGGGAAGGGCTCTAAAGGCAATGGCAATACAGCTGATGTCTGGTGCAGCCAAACTAGACCAGGATGCCACAAGTCCAGGCCAGGCACCAGCCCCACCCAGCTCTGCAGGTCCCAGGGGGAACTGGACCTGGACAGAGACCCGCCCCCCCTCAGAGTAAAACCCCCTCGAAGAGCAGCCAGCAGTGGCTTTGGGGCAATTACAGAGGGCAACCCAAGGGCGCCAGAACCTTTTTAGAAGTGTGTTGGGGGATGCAGCCCCTCCTGCCCCACAGTCTGCGGGAGCTTCAGCCCAGCTGACCCAGGGTGGCTGCAGGCAGCGCAGTGGCCCAAGAACCCGGTCCAGGACAGGCAGGGGTTTGGGGAGTCTGTCCCCCCAGCTCCCTGGCCCGGGGAGCTGGGCTGAGCCTGCCTGGCTGGGGAAGGAGGGGAAGGCCCTGGAGGCTTGGCCAAGGCAGGAGCTCCAGCAGAGCAGAGGCTGGGCACAGCAGGGGGGCCGGGGGGTCTAGGCCATCAAAGGCCCGACTGAGCTCTCATGTCTCTGAAGGGGGAGGGGGCACCTGTTGTTTCTTTCCTTGGAGCCCCCTCCCCCACCCCCTGGGAATGAGCTAGCCTGGAGAACAAAGGCAGCCCAAGCTCCTGCTGGCCCCCCCACCCCGCTCCAGGGGCTGGTGGGAGAGGGACAGGCCAAGGGGGTAGGGGGAATCTGCCCCAAGAGACTGGGAATGTGGGAAGGGGCAAGAGGCAGGATCCCTGGACTGGGGGGCACGGGAACCATAGGGGCAAGAGACAGAGCTTCCCCCCCCAGCACCCACAGATGAAGGGGGTCGGGGGCTCAGGCCCAGATTATGTAGCACATTTGAGTTTGGGGAGCAGAGTTCCAGGGCCTGGACCCTACAGCCGGCCCATGGGCACCAGACTGGGCTCCCATGCTGCAGCTTGAGGGGTGGGGAATGTTACACTCCCCATCTGGACTCTTACCCAGGCCCGCTTTTCTCTGCCCGCCAGCTCATGCCCCCTGCTAACAAGTGTCATGTCCTCACCGTGGGGCTCTTTAGGAGCCCAGGGCTGTCCCACAGCCCAAACCAAAGCCCAGGATCCAGGCTTCAGCTGCCTGGAATGGGACCAACCAGAACCCGCGCCAATCATGCTGAAACACGGGGATCCCCAGCCCAACCAGACTCAGCACCTTGGGAGGTGCCCATCATGGAGACTGAGATCCCAGCTTAAAGGTGATCCAGGACCAGAACCATGGTTCTGGTTTGGGCCTGATCTCCCATTTGTGGAGAGTTCAGAGAGGACTGGTGGATTAGTGCAGGATGGTGGAGGTGGGTGTTAGGACTCCTGGGTTCTGATCCTGACTCTTGACACTGAATCATTCACAGCATGGGCAAGTCCCTGCCACTCTCTGCCTCAGTTTCCCTTCTGAAGTAGGGCTGATAACCCTCACCCTCCCCTTCCCTGATGGGCTAGGGGATTCCTGAGAGCTGGAAGATTACTATGAACACAAGACACGCTAGACACCCTCAGAGCATCACAGCAACTGCATGCACACCCCTCCTGTCAGGCGGCTCCCCGAGGGGTGGGGCTACTACCCCAGCTTCCCTTCCTTGCTACACTATTTATCAGTCCTGTCCAGCTGGCCTCTCTGCCTCTTCCACTGCTCCAAGTCCTACTGCCAGCCCCTCAGCTCCTGGCTGGAGAGCCCCCGTCTCTCTCCATGGACCATAGAGCCCCCATAGCCAGTGCTGGCCTCTCCGCTCTCTCCCAGGCAGCTTCATATACTCTGGCATCATCATGCCTTGCTGCCCTGCATGGTGCCCAGCCGATGGCAGCCTGCTCCTCCCCAGCACAGCGTGCCTCCGGACAGAGGGGGTTTACCTGCTGGCCCCTGGAGATGGGGAGAGCCGGTTGGCCGCCTGCCAGCCCCCCTGGAAGAAGGCTCGGGGTTACGCTCAGCTGCTAACCCACAAGGTCCCAGCTGGGGACTGGGTCAGCTGATTCAGAGCAGAGGCTGTGCGGCATCCGGGCTGGGATTCTCCTGGGAAAGCAGCACTCGCTCACACATTGCTCCTGCTCCGTGGTTTGGGCCGGCTGGGAGCCAGGGCTCCGGGAACTGCCTGACTCACTGCGCGGCTTCTGCTGCCAGCCAGAGTGCGCAGAGACGGGAAAAGGGAGAGACAGACAGGAAAGGGATTGCACAGGGGAGCCGTGCCATGGGCAGTCCTGGCCGCTCAGCGATTCCTGAGGGCAGCAGGGAGAGAACCAGGATCTCCCTGCTCTGAAAGCCCCAGTCCCGAGAGCTGGACTAAGGGAGAATCCCAGCCTAGGACGGAGCGGTGCCGCGCCAGGCTGCTGCACACACGGGCATATCTGAACACTGCAAGCCAGACTTTTCCTAAATCCAGGCAAGGCCCTGATGGCTGCATCCTGGTCAGCTCTTTCCACCCCCGTATGCCACTCTGCCATGGGAATCAGCAGGCCCATCCCTAGACATCACAGCCTGCTCCGTGCAGCAAAGCCCAGCAATCATGGGTCAGGAGCCCACCCCACTGGGCACAGCCAAGGGGTAGGGGTGGGGGGCAGGGGCAGGGCCTGGCAGCCACAACCCTGAGGCTGAATGAGCCAACACCAGCTCCCTCCCTTAGGTCTGGGGTGGGGGGTTGTCAAATTGCTCAGGGGGATGTCACACAGGAGCTTTCTGGGGTCACAAACCTCCTGGTGTTCCAGGGGGCAGGTGAGTGTGTAGGATTTGCTCTGGGGTCAGGATGGGCGCTGTCTGGGATCCCACTACCCAACACACTGTTCCCACAGCCCAGCTGCTCTAAGCTGCCCCACATGGGATCTAGACCCTCGGCCCAGGGCTTGGCTGGTCATTTGCCCTCTGGGGCTTCCCACCCTCTGCTGAGCTGCTGGCACCCCCGAGGACTGTTGTCAGCCCACGAAGCATTCTCTGGCTGCTTTCTCTCAGCTTTGTGTAGATACTTCCCCTGTACTGCTAGGGACGGGATCTGGGCCTGGGTGTGAATGAGTTAATAGGCGGCAAGACCTGGAGCAGTGGAAGAGGCAGAGAAGCCAGCTAGACCGATAGTCTAGCAAGGAGGGAAAGATGGGGTATTGGTCCCATGCCACGGGCTGAGAGGAGGGGTGTGTGCACCACCGTTTCTGTGATGCTCTGAGGGTGTCTGGTGAGTCTTGTGTTCACAGTGATCTTCCAGCTCTCATAAATCCCCCAGCCCATCAGGGAAGGGGCGGGTGAGGGTTATCAGTCCTACTTCAGAGGAGAAACTGAGGCAGAGAGTGGCAGGGACTTGCCTATGCTGTGAGTGATTCAGTGTCAAGAGTGAGGATCAGAATAGGCTCTGCTGGGGGCTATGGTAAGTCAAGAAGCCCTCACCTCCCCCCCAAGGGAGGGGTGTGAACACCAGAGCAGAGATTGGCTGAGATACGGGATGCTCTCGGTTGGAAGATCAGGGAGAGCCCCCACCCAGCCTGCAGCTGGGTCCTGCACCCAGGTCCTGCCCCCGCCTTGCCTGCCTGTCAGGTTCCCAGACCCTGCCCCCACCCCCACCCCGGGAGCCTGGACAAGGGCCTCTTTCTGGTGCACCTCTAGGGCCCAATAGCGAGAAGCTCTGGGAGCTCAGTGTAGTGAGTGTAGCAAAGAGAAGGTTCAGGGCTGACAGTCCCTATGACAATGGGCTCTGCAACCTAGCAAAGAAAGTCTAACCCATGCCAGTGACTGGCCGCTGAAGCCAGATCAGCTCAGACTGGCAATAAGATGTGAATGGGTAACAGGGAGGGGCGTTAACCATCGGAACAGTTTACTGAGGGTTGTGGTGGATTCTCCATCCCTGGCCATTTTAAGTCCTTTGGACGAGCTCAAGCAGGAGCTAGCCCAGCGCAGTCCTGCGGCCTATGCTGTGCAGGTCAGGCTGGATGGTCACATGGATTATGAAATCTGACTGGCATGGACTGGCCCATGGCCAGGCAGAGCTCTTGGGCAATAAACTAATGGCTCCAGTTGTGTATTTAACCCTTTGATGCCCAGAGCTGTGCTAAGTGGGCAGCCCCTTACTGTAGCAGGGAGCTGTGGGCATAGCCAGCTGATGGCCCCCCATTCCAAGGGGGCAGGGTGCATAGCTTGCTGCCACCACCCCAGGGAACACAGGAAAGACAGCAAGGCTGGGAGGCCACAATGTCATTGCACTGGGCAGTGCCATTTTCCCCCTGAAATAGATGGGGAAACTGAGGCATGGAGTCACACAGGAGGTCATTGGCAGAGCAGGGGATAGAACCCAGGAGTTCTGCCTCCCAGCCCCACACCCAATCCAGCAGACCAACCTTGTGAAATCTGTTCCTTGCTGTCAAGAGCACTAACGTCTGCTGAAGCTAAGCCTGACAAAGCCTCTTCCTGGGGTCCCCATGCAGAGACCCTCCCCCGGCAGAGCTGCTGAGGCCTCACAGAGCTAGTTGCTGCTTTCTGCAGCGAGCTCTACAGTTAGAGCAGGGCGGGACTGGAAGTCAGGACTCGTGGGTTCTATTCCCAGCTCTGCCTTGCTGTGTAACCCTGAGCGAGTCACTTCCCAGCTCTGTGATTCAGTGTCCTCTTCTATAAAGTGAGATAATTACCCAGGGCGGTGAAGCAGAAATGCTACCAGAGACGTCCCCCCCTCTGGAAACCAGCCCCCTGGACAGAGCATCCCAGCGCCAATTGCTTCCAGCCCCAAACTCTCCCCCAGACCCAGTGCCACGGGCAGCCTGTGCCAGCCCCTTCAACAGGAGGAGGGGAAAATAGCAAGCCAGGTGAAAGTTTTGCCTTCCCTGTATCAGGTGGTGCCCAGATCTGTGCTGCACGAGGGACCAGGACGTCCAGGCCAAGAAAGAGATGACGTATTGAGCGAGGAAAGGAAATCAGTGACATTTCATTACAGGATGCACTGATTTGGCTGCAAGAGGGTTGGGAAATCAGTGGCACTGCGTGTGAAGAGGGTGGAGAACTGGCGGCACCGGACATGAGACCCATCCAAATAAAACACAGAACCCTGGAATCCACAAACCAGACCTCAGGATGACAGCATGAACCCGCTCGCCACCCAAAGTGCATCACCCAGGAGGTGGAATACAGCCTCATAATCAGCTATCCCCCTATCTCAGTCAGTACCAATAACCCCACTGCACAGAGGAGGAAAACAGAAGAATGATTTACACAGTGAGTTAGAAGCTGAGCTGGGGACAGAACCCTGGCATCCTGACTCCCAGACCCCCTGCTCTAACCTACCCACCACATCCCATTCCCCCGAGCCAGAACCCAAACCCAAACCCAAACCCAGGCATCCTGATTCCAGCCCTCTGCTCTAACCCACTAGACCAGGGGTGGGCAAACTACAGCCTGGGGGCCGCATCCGGCCCTTCAGACATTTTAATCTGGCTCTCAAGCTCTCGCCAGGAAGCATGGTTGGGGGTTTGTCTTGCTCCGCATGTGTCGTTGCTCCGCGTGGCTCCCAGAAGCAGAGGCATGTCCCCCCTCCAGCTCCTATGTGTAGGGGCAGCCAGAGGGCTCTGCACACTGCCCCTGCCCCAAGTGCTGCCCCTGCAGATCTCATTGGCTGGGAACCATGAGTATTCATGCAGCGCCATACAATTTCTATACCCAGATGTGGCCCTCAGGCTGTTTCAGAGCTGGGGTGTTGGGTTGGGCCCTCTCTCTGACCCAATGAGCAGACAGGGAGTTAGGTGCACAGCAGCCTGCAGTTTCAGGTCACGTTGGGGGCTGCTCTCACATCACAGAATGCTGGGGCATGGCCCAACAGGTCTATAAACACTTTCCCCCCAAAAGGGACCCACCCAGCACCATTCTAATGCAGCCACCTCTGGGGTAGAGCACAATAGCCAGCACACCTGCCAGCTGGGATTTTGACTGAAGACAATGGAGGCTAGACTGCTATTCACCCCGACAGCACCCTGAGGTCTGCACCTTGTGTCCCAACATGCCCTAGTAATCGCACTGTGGGTTCTAAGCAGTCTGCTTGGCAGCTGAAAGGGTTAACAACCCAGTAGAGGGGAAGTGGCTCTTATACCCCCAACCCCTGTTGCAGGGGATGAGCCCGCAGGGCTTGACATGGCAGACCCTCAGGCCAATCAGCTCAGTGATACCAGGGACTGGAGGCACTTTCCTGGCCAACAGATATGGGGCGGGGGAGGAACAGGGTGGTTAGGCCAATAGGATCAATGGCAACAGCTGCCTCTTAGTTGGGCTTTACCCCCTCAGCTGCCCCGTGGCACATCCGTGCTGGGGCTTTAACAAGCTCAGCCTGACTGGTGCTGGGAGCAAGTAGGGATCGTGAATGAAACAGAGCACACTCATGAGGGGCATCTCCACGAGAAAGCTCACTGGGCTGGCTGTCTGCCACAGGCCATGGGACACTGCTCTCCCCAACTCCACCCTCCCCACTGGATCAGAGCCACCAGGCCCCATACCCACCCAGCGCTGCCAGGGCAGGGGATGAGAAGGGCTTTGGTAAGTGGCATTCCCAGGAGCAGCATCTGGGAATTCTGTGTCCCTGAGGGACCGAGTGGGGTTCAGAATCAGGACTCCTGGGTTCTATCCCCAGTTCTGGGAGGGGAGTGGGGTCTTGGGGTTCAAGCAGCCAAGCTGTGAGGCAGGACCCCTGGGTTCTATTCTTGTCTCTGGAGAAGGACAGGTCTACTGGTTTGAGTGGCGGGGCTGGGAGCCAGGACTATTGGGTTCTAGTCAGAACCAACTAAGGGCTAGTCTACAGTGGCAATGTTAAAGCACTGCTGAATCGGCGCTTTAATGTGTGTAGTCACAGCACAGTGCTGGGGAGAGCTCTGAAAAAAACACCTCTACGAGGGGTGTAGCTAGCAGTGCTAGGGCACTGTCTACACTGGCATTTAACAGCGTTGAAACTTGCAGTGCTGGGGGGGTGTTTTTTCACACCCCCGAGCGAGAAAGTTGCAGCACCTGTAAAGTGCCCCTGTAGACAAACCCAAACACCCTGAGCCTGGGAACACTGCTCTGGCCGTGGCTCACCTCACCGGGCTCCGTGTCAAGACACCCAGTGTCACCCACTCCCCCACCCCTGATTACACAGAGCTATGAACCGGAGTCGCCTGAGTCTGGAGGGGGCCTGCCCTCAACCCTGCCACGTTCACTGGCATGAGGGTCCCGATCCCTGGCACATTCCGTCCTTGGTTGCTTCTTCTGCACCCAACCCACCAGGACCTCGGGGGAGGCAGATTCGTCCTCACCCTGATGGGCGTGGGCCACGGGCCAGTTCAGGAGGGGGATGGGGAAATGCAAGGGCTGTTCAGCCCTGGTCCGGGAGACGCCACCTCCAGCCCCCCCACATCGCTCCGTGTTAGTAGCTCGCCAGGGACTCCTGCCGCCCCCCCAAGTGTTCGCAGTTCCTGTGCCCCACTCGGGGCTGCCCCCTGGGGAGGCGGGGGGGCAGGAATAACCTCCCCAGCCCCGCAGTGTTCCGCCCAGCTGCCCTCTCCCAGGGAGTCCCCCCCACCGGTTCCTGCGCCGCCAGGAGAAAGCGCCTCCAGCGCTGGAATTCCGCCTGCTCCGAGTTACAAGGGAAGGAGCCGATCCCCGGCTCCGATTACAGGAAACGCTCCGTTCCCAGCCTGTTCTGTGCGGGGCCGGGGGTGGGGAATCCCACCGGAGCGCGGGGCTCGGGCTGCAGCGTCGCCCGCCCGGCCCCGGGTCCCCACGCGCGTCCTCCCCGTGCGGGTGCGGGGATCCCGCGAACGGGTGCGGGCCCGGGAACGCGAGGCATACGGGCGGGGGGCTCCGGGGCACGGCAGAACCAGAGCGCCGCGGCCGGGGCTCAGAGGAGCGGGCCGGGACGGGGAACTGTGCCGAAGCCGCGTGCCCAGACCGGCGGAGAGCGGCGGGGCCCTGCCAGGGGGACTGGGAGCAGAGCCCGGGAAGTCAGCGCTGGGCTAGGAGCAAACGCCCCCTCCCCCGGGGATAACAGGGGGCCGTGAACCCCCCACCCCAGCAGGGGGCCAGAACCCCCCCCACTTCCCCCGCCCCGGGCTAGCAAGGGGACGTGAACCCCCCCGCGACCCTTTGATACAATTTGTTCTTCAACAAGGTGCCAAGACTCCGAAGCCCGCGGGGGAGCGGCCCCGGCCGCGGCCCCGCCGCTGGCTCACCCACCTCTGGGGCTCCGGGAGGTAAAAATCCACGGCGAAGCCGAAGAGGCTGCCCGGGGCTCCGCTGAACAGCGCCGGCTCGGCCACGTCCAGGTTGAAGGCGCGGGCGGGCTGCAGGACGAGCAGCAGCAGCAGCGGCGGCGGCGGCGGCAGCAGGGTCCCGGGGGGCGGCATGGCGGAGCCCGGCGCGTTGGCTGCCCCGCTCCCGATGCGCAGGCAGGACCTTGCGGGAGCAGGGCTCCGAGACCCCTCCTGGAAGCGCCCGCAGGGCGTTTCCACCCCGCCAAAGGGAGGAGTCACCAGCAGCAGCTGCGCCCACCCCCTGCCTGCGGGGTGGATCTTGCCGCGCGGAGATGGGGCGGTTTTGGAGAACACGACACCGCTGGCACCGGCCGGCCCGGGACCCCAGCGATGGGCCGGGAAGGGTCCGGCTTTGCGCTCTGGAGTTCAACCATAGGGAGTTTCTATGAAAGTGCAATTAGCAAAAGGGGGAGCTCACACTTGTGGGGAGCTGCAGCTAGCGGGGCCCCTCCCAGGGCTGTTCCCCGCAAATGTGCAGAAGGCAGGAAGAGGCTGGCAGTAGGCAGAGAGGAGGAAAAGCGCTTTGATTCTATCCCTGATGGCTCCTCTGGGGTCATTATCCTATGTCACAGACAGGGAAACTGAGGCCCTGAGAGGGCTGGGCCTCAGGAGAGGGGAGCTGGATTCTCGGCTTTGCGACAGCCTCCTTGGGATCTGAGGAAGAGCCCTGGGTAGCTCAAAGGCTGGCCTCTGGCCTCAGCAGAAGTGGGTCCAACAAAAGCTATTACGTGCCCCACCCTGTCTCTCGGATCCTGGGACCAGCCCGCTACAGCAACACTGCAAACAACAGCCTCCTGTATGCGCTGGGCAGGCCACTGCATCTCTCTGGGCCTCAGTTCCCAGCTGTAGCATGCGGCTAAGGATCTGCCCCGGCGGGTTTGGGGCAGTGCCCAGAGACTGCTGCAGCATGGGGGCCACATACACACCCTCCACTGCACATACCAGAGGCAGGGTAGAGACCAGGTCTCTTGGCTCCCCACCCACTGGCCTCTCCACTTCCCAGCCCCCCTGGAATGGCCACTGGGGGGGCACGTCCCAGCTGCTACAGCCCAGCTGAGTTCATGAAAAGAGGTGACCCTGCAATGTGCAAAACATTTGCTTAGGCAAAAGCCTTGGAAATCTCACACAATATCCCTGTACAGGAGGCCAGGGTGAGAAACGCCCTGAGGCTAGCGCTTGCCAGGCCTCCACCACCCCACTAGCTTTCCACTGACATCCCACTCCACCCAGCCTGAGTCAGTGTGGGGCAGGGAGCCCAGCCCTCCAGCCCCTACCCCCCTGAGGCTCCACGGCTGGCAAGAACAGCAATTAGCCCTCACAGCCAGGGAGGGAGGGTGTGAAACAGGAAAGAGAACAAAGGGGGAGACATGCAAAAGTTAATGTCAGTGATTGCTTGAATTCTCAGCACATAGGAGCTGGGAACAGAACCCAGGAGTCCTGGTGTTCTGCCCTCCCTGCTGAACCCCACACTTCTCTTGGGGACAAGAACCCAAGAGTCAGTTCCTGCTGTGTTATTGTTGGGCCACTTGTGCAGGCACAGGTGTGTTACTGCAGGGTTGTTTTTGTACAGATGGGTGTGTTATCACAGGGTCACTTGTACACACACTGGTGTGTTATTGTAGGGTTGTTCCTGCCAGCTTAGTCCAGATGAATTCAGCAACTGCAGCCTGTCCTGGCTTCACTTGGTTCCCATGAAGAAGGAGCAAAGGCAGGAGCCTGGAGAGCTCTCCTGGGGCTGAAGGGCAGGGAGCTCCTTCCCCAGGGACCCATGATGACCAGTGTGAGCCCCTACTGCAGGACAACCCGTCCCAGGGGGAGCTGGCTGAGTGAAAAATGGGCCCAAACTCAGGCTACTGGAAGCTGCTCTGACTTGCACCCACAACCCAGAGCAGGCACCCCAGGCTTTCCTGGCACTCCCCAAAATCCCACAAGCCAGGGAGCCAGAGGCAGCGGGGCTGAGCCGTGCCTGCAGCAAAGCTGCTTTTGTGCTATTTCCTGGCCCCTCGGAAACAGGAAGTGCCAGAAATCTTGTGCTAGAAGTTATTTCCCCATGACTTCCTGGCTGGCGGGTGAGCCCCACCTCTGGGCTCCCCCAGAACAGCCAGTGGGATGGAATGTCTCCACTCACAGCACAGAGGTGATGTCAAGTGCAGGGAAACTCCAGGGGAATCCAGTCGGTTCTGAGTTAGAAGGAGAAGGGAAATGGCACAGGCACTCAGCCTGACACCTCCAGTCCCCACAGGCAACCCTACAATAACAACCCAGCACGTAGGGCCCCAGTGCACACAGACGACCATACAATAACAACCCAGCACGCAGGGCCCCAATCCCCACAGGCAACCCTACAATAACAACCCAGCACGAAGGGCCCCAGTGCACACAGGCGACCCTACAATAACAACCCAGCACGCAGGGCCCCAGTGCACACAGGCGACCCTACAATAACAATCCAACATGCAGGGCCCCAGTGCACACAGGTGACCCTGCAATAACAACCCTACAATAACAACCTAGCATGCAGCGCCCCAATCCCCACAGGCAACCCCACAATAACAACCCAGCACGTAGGGCCCCAGTGCACACAGGCGACCCTACAATAACAACCCAACATGCAGGGCCACAGAGCACACAGGCGACCCTACAATAACAACCTTACAATAATAACCCAGCACGCAGGGCCCCAGTGCACACAGGCGACCTACAATAACAACCCTACAATAACAACCAGCACGCAGGGCCCCACTGCACACAGGTGACCCTACAATAACAACCCAACAAGCAGAGCCCCAGTGCACACAGGCGACCCTACAATAACAACCCAGCACGCAGGGCCCCAGTGCACACAGGTGACCCTACAATAACAACCCAACAAGCAGAGCCCCAGTGCACACAGGCGACCCTACAATAACAACCCAACAAGCAGAGCCCCAGTGCACACAGGCGACCCTACAATAACAACCCAGCACGCAGGGCCCCAGTGCACACAGGTGACCCTACAATAACAACCCAACAAGCAGAGCCCCAGTGCACACAGGCGACCCTACAATAACAACCCAACAAGCAGAGCCCCAGTGCACACAGGCGACCCTACAATAACAACCCAACAAGCAGAGCCCCAGTGCACACAGGCGACCCTACAATAACAACCCAGCACGCAGGGCCCCAGTGCACACAGGCGACCCTACAATAACAACCCAGCACGCAGGGCCCCAGTGCACACAGGCGACCCTACAATAACAACCCAGCACGCAGGGCCCCAGTGCACACAGGCGACCCTACACTAACAAACCAGGCTGTCAGCCTCTTTGGCAAGCTGCACCAAGGGAGCTGCCATGAAAATAGTTTGACAGAGACAGGCAGGGGGCGCTCACTGCGCTATGCGCTAGGAAGGTGGGGCTAGTCAGTGCCACAGCCCAGGTGGGAAGGTGGCTGGGGCAGAGGCCAAGTCCCAAAGCCTGCTGAGGAGTGGTCTTGTGGGCATGGGGAGGGGAAGGGCTGTGCAATGATGGTCTCCAGGTCGAGAGTGGGGTGGAGCTGTACTGCCCCCTCCCCGCCTCAGGCCCATCTGTTTCTCCTCCTGAGCCCTCCTTCCCCAGTCAGGTTCATGCCCACGCACGGGTACTCAGCCGACACAGGGGCATGACATCCCCACTGCATCATAAATTGCCAGGAGGCGGCCAGGGGGATATAATGGGTGGGGGACAGGGGAGCTGGAACAATTTGTACATTTGGGGGCTGAGAGCTATTGAACCAAACTGTAAATCCTGTATAGGATGGAAACCGCTTCAAGCCAGGACCCCTAGTTCCAGCACTTATGTGGGGGGATGTGTTGGGGCACTACCTGGGCCAGGCACAGGGATCCCTGCAGAATCGAGGGGCCTCACCACAAGCAGGGGACAGCCGATGAGGTTTTGAACCCCCTGGCAGCAGAATCAGCCTCTTGGCCCAGTTTATTGGGGCACATCCAACCATAGCACAGACAGCAGGGCAAACAGTGAGGGGTGTGCTGGGAGGGGGCAGTGGCAGGAAAGGGGAGGGGTGGCAGTGGGCTCTCAGGTGGGGGAGGGGGCTCAAGTGGGGGGATGGGCATAGGGCTCTCAGGTGGTGGAAGGGAGGGGCAACAAGGGGCTCTCAGGTGGCGGAGGGTCATGGGGTGCTCAGTTGCAGGGCAGGCTGCCAGCTGCAGGGCTTTTCCTATCACAGCTGGATCCTCTCTGGGATGCCCCCTGTTTGGGGAAGGGAGGATTGAACTAGAAAAGCAATTCAATTGGGAGGGGGCTGTACCCCTTCTCCCATTCACCTCCCCCCCCATTCACCCCATGCAACAGCTGCCCCAGCGGGAGCGGAGGGAACCAGCTCACCCAGAATTGGGGGCAAAGCCACCTCAAAAGGCCACTGCTCCCATCCTTGGCTCGGAGCTCCCCTCGCTTCATTCATCCCTCACCCCTCTGGCGTTGCCTCCATCCCTCCATCTCACTGCCAGCTGCCCCTCTCCTCCCCTCATCCTTTCATCATGTCTGCGTCCTGCCCATCCCACCTTCCCCTCCACCCCAGACTGACCAGGGCTGACACAAACACGTGGGTCTCCTCCCACCCCTACATTAGAAGTTGCTCAGCATTACTCTGGGCCATGGGAGATGTGTCCATCTGTCTGTCTGAGCAGGGGCTGGTTCCAGGGGATACGTAGCCCGGGGGGAGCAGAGGGCTGGGAATCCCTTGGAGGGGCTGTGCTGTGTCGAGGGGCCCAAGCAGCAGCTGCCAGTGAAAATCAACCCAGCATCAGGGTGGCATGGAGCCCGCCAGGCAGCAGCACCAACTTGGGAGGTGAGCACTGGAGCAGAGAGAAACCTCCAGGCCAGGGTCCCCGTCAGGAGGGACAGACCCTACCCAATCCATCCATCACTCTATCTGTCTGTGTTTCACTGTTGGGTGAAGAAGGTGCTGATTCCCTTCTATCTGCCTTGCCCCCCAACAGCCTATTTCGACTGGCAGCCCAATCAGCTGGTGCCATACAGGAGGAGGGCAGGCTGTGGCACCCATGGGTTATGGGAGGGCAGTGCCATGGGCACAGCAGGAAACTGAGTCTCTGTTTGCACATGTATCTCTCAGCAACCAGCAACGGTGGGCAAGAGGATGTGAAAGTGTGTGTGGTGAGTGGCCTGTGTGTTTCTGTGTGTGTGTGTATTGGTGCCATCACTATTTCAGTTAGAAATGACTCAGACTGCCACATATTAGGGGTCCCCCCCAGCCTTGCCAACGCCCCAGGGAGCTCAGCTCTACAGGGTGCTAGTCATGGCACCTGACACACAGCACAATGGAATCAAAGCAGGGCCGTGGGGCTGGTGCACAAGGGGTTAAAAGGGCTGGGGGGTCACAGCCTGGGCTCCCCTGTGCTGAGGTGTTACTGGGGGTTGCTATAGCAGCAAGCGCCCGCTCAGGGACACATGGCCAGTCTCAGGCCGGTTCTGTGGGTAATAAGGACTTGGACTCAGGGCAAAGCCCAGAAGTGGGCAGGCTCAGCTCCCTGGAGGGCCAGGGGAAAAGACCCTACAATAAATAAAACTGCCCCTGTCCTGCTCCAGATGGCCTAGCCAGGGAGACTCACCCGCTTGGTTTTTCTTCCTGAGGAAACAGTGGGGTGAAAGGGGCAGACCACAGCCAGCCCCTGCCCCCATTCCCCTCACATGGGAGCGACCCATGCACCGCCCTCCCCACGGGGCCTAGCTGTGGGAGGATGTCTGGGCCAGCGACCCCTGGCGACCTCGGGGCACTGACACACAGCTGCGGAGGGCGAGGGGTACTGGGGGAATTACTCACCGCTGGCTGCATTCCTGGGACACTGATGCAATGGGCTCTGTGCACACATCTGGGGGCGGGAAGGGGGAGCCCGGGCTGCAGAGCAGGGAACGCTCCATGCCAGAGAGCAGCAGCAGCCGCGGTCCCATGACTTCATGGAACCAAAATAGCCCAGGTGAACCTCACACTGCCCTCCAGGCACGGCAGATAGGGCCAGCCCCCACACAGGGCTAGGGGTGCTGTTCTGGAGTGAGTTGGTGGGGCCTCAGCAGGGGGCGCTGTGCTGCAGGGAGTGGGGAGGGGGCTCAGCAGGGGGCACTCTCCCCTCTCAGTCAGTGCTGACCCCAATTCCCCAGCACAGTGCTAAGGGGCACTGTGCTGGAGGGAATGGGGTGAGGCTCAGTAGGGGGTGCTGTACTACAGGGAAGGTGTGCGGGGAAGCATGTTGGGACTGCACTCTGCGTCCAGGGCACTAGACGGGGCCTTGCTCGCTGCCCCTGGGACCAAAGCCCCTTGCCATGCTGCAGGGCTGCGCTGAGGGTGCCCGGCAGCCTGGGGGGGTGGGAGCGGCGCCCAGGCAGTGGCAGGGGGTGCAGGGCTTGGGAAAGCAGCAGGTCGATCAATACTGCTCAGTGCTCAGGGTGACGGGGGGGCCCTCAACAAAGCCCCACTGAGGGAGCAAGGAGGCAGCTGGGCCTCCCGCAGCCACACAGCTCAGGGGGCCAGGAGGGGAGATCAAAGGGGTCTGGGCACCTGGCACTTAGTTCACTGGGACCATGTTAGAGTCTCCAGCGCCATCCCCACAAGCCGCACCACAGCTCAGCAGGGCTAGAGCCGGGGGGGGGAGGCTGGGAGCCAGGACAACACTGAGTGGGGGTGGGGGTGGGAATGTGAGCTCAGAGCATGGGAAACTCGGGGGGGACTTTGGGGGGTACCCGTGCCCCCAGCAGGAGGGATGCATTCTTTGGGCTTAATCATTAGCAATTGGCAGTGGCTCTTCCATGCTCTGGTCCCAGCAGGCCTAGGGGTTCCTTGGATAGCAGGCACCAGGGGCCTTATATGGATCTCGATTTATTGCCCTGGCTCAGTGTAGAAGAAGGGGCGGGCAAACATTTTGGCCTGAGGGCCACATTTGGGAATAGAAATTGTATGGGAGGCCATGAATGCTCACAGAATTGGGGTTGGGGGCGGGAGGGGGTGAGGGCTCAGGCTGGGGGTGCAGGCTCTGGGGTGGGGCCAGAAATGAGTTCAGGGTGTGGGAGGGGGCTCTGGGCTAGGATGGGGTCGTGGGGTTTGGGGGGGGAGGGAGAGGGCTCCGGCTGGGGCTGCGGACTCTGGGGTGGGGCTGGGGGTAAGGAGTATGGAGTATAGGAGGGTGCTCTGGGCTGGGACCGAGGGGGTGAGAGGGTGGGGATCAGAGCTGGGGTTGGGGCACGGGAAAAGGCTCAGGGGCGCAGACTCTAGGCGGTGCTTACCTCAAGCAGCTCCCAGAAGCAGAGGCATGTCCCTTCTCCAGCTCCTACACGGAGGTGCAGCCAGGTGGCTCTGTATGCTGCCTGTCCGCAGGCACCGCCCCTGCAGCTCCCATTGGCTGCAGTTCCCAGCCAATGGGAGCTGCAGAAGCAGCGCTTGTGGCAGGGCTAGCATGCAGAGCGGATGCCCCTGGCTGCCCCTGGCTGCCCCTACACATAGGAGCTGGAGAGGGGCCATGCCGCTGCTTCTGGGAGCTGTGTGGAGCGACCCCTGAACCCTGCTCCCCAGCGGGAGCTCTAGGGCCGAATTAAAATGGTACCATCCTTCCCCCTCAAATGCCCCAGTCCTCCCCGCCCCCAAGCCTCCATTTCTATGCCCCCTGCTCCATCCCCACCAGGGGGAGTTCAGGCCTCCACAGTGACACCCACCCCAGGGTCCATTCTCATGGGCTGGCAGGGTCTCCCGACCCAAAAGGGCCAGATCAGTGTCTCTGATCAGCAGGCGCCTGCTGGGTTCAAAGGCTTTTCTCACAGCTTGGCCCGGAGCTCAGCCCCAGGGTTCGTCTGGCTTGGCTCAGGGACAGAGTGAGAGCTTCCCCAGCCCAGGGCCCCCGCCACATACTGCCCCCAGCCCGCCAGCCCAGGCCCCCCCGCCCCATACTGCCCCCAGCCCCCCAGCTCAGGGCCCCCACCCCGTACTGCCCTCCTGCACCACCCCTCACTGGGCTCTGGAGAAGCTTCCGGGTGCCTTGCTGGCCCCCTGGTCTCGGGGCCTCCCCTCACCACCCCCTGCTCAGAGCCCCCAGGCTGGGCCCATACACAGCACCCAGGACTCATTGCCATCCCCAGACCAGGGCTCCTCCTCTTTCCTGCCAGGGCCCTGGCTGTGGCAAGCAGGCCACCCCCTCCAGGCTGGGGGTTCCTGGCCGGGCAGCCCCAGGGCCGCCCAAGCTGTGTGTTG
This sequence comes from Dermochelys coriacea, assembly GCF_009764565.3. NCBI lineage: Eukaryota > Metazoa > Chordata > Testudines > Dermochelyidae > Dermochelys > Dermochelys coriacea. Next base: position 8,167,638 of record NC_050087.2, read on the forward strand.
GGGAGTTTGTGTAGCCCAGCTGAGCCTACAGGGTCTTGGTGCCACCCAGGCAGAGCAGGCCCGGACCTCTGCTCTGCGCACGCTGTGCAGCAGTGGGGAGGGGACATCAGTCCTCGGCCCTGCCTGCTGGGGGGACAAGGCCTCCACCATGTCTCCCCCAGGAGTGGGATCTGATCCCAGCGCCCACCACAGCCACATGCCAGCGATTGCATCCTGCCCCTTCTTGTTCCCCCTGCAGCCAAGTGGGAGGTGCTGTGTGTGTCACCATGCAGCCCCCTGCTGGGCAGCATTACCATGGCCCTGCCATGTACCATAGCCCCTGTACTGCCACCACCAATGGGGATTTTCCAGCTGCTCATGGGCCAGGGCTGCAGCAACTGGAGGGGCCCGGCTCTGCCTGCGATGCGCTGAGCTATTACCAGACAGGAAAAGGCTGACTGTGAACAGAACAAGTTCCTGGTGGGGGAGGGGAGAATTTGGCCCACGCCTCTGGGCTGCAGGGAGAGCCCTGAGTGCTCGGCTGTCTTGCAGATGTTTCCGTACCACTGTGCCCTGGAGCAGTGTCAATGGCAGGAGGGCATCTCTAGTGGGAATTCTGGGGATAAGGGAGAAAGATCCCAACTTGCTCAAATAATGTTGGGGGGGTGCTGAGGGAGGTGTAGGAAATATGTGGGAGTTTGGGATGGGGGGGATAGGAAATGGGGGTGGGGCAGGGCAGAGGGGTAGGAGATTTGGGGTTTGTTGGGATGGGGGTGTAGGAGATGGGGTGAAGTGGGGTCGAGGGGTAGGAGATTTGGGGGTTGTTGGGATGGGGGTATAGGAGATGGGGTGGGGCGGGGCAGAGGGGTAGGAGATTTGGGGGGTGTTGGGGTAGGAGATGTAGCAGATGTGTGGGGTAGGGGAGATGTAAATGTGGGGGTGCTGGAGTGGGGGGTTTAGGAGTTGGGGTGTAGGGGATGGGGATGTGCTGATGCAGGGGTGGGGATGGGGAGATGTGGGAGTAGGGTAGGTGTAGGAGATGGGGTGTAGGGGATGGGGAAGTGCAGGTGGTAGGAGATGTGGGGGTAGGGGAGATGTTGGGGTGGGGGTAGGGGAGGTGGAGGGTGAGGGGATTATGAGGTGGGGGGCGGGCAGGGCTGTACAGATGCTCATCTGGTTCAGGCATGGGGCTGGGGGTCAGGAGACCTGAGTTCAGGTCCCAGCCCTGCCCCAGCCCCACCCCCTGCAGGACTGTGGGCAGATCCGCTGGGGCCAGGTTGCCCAAAGGGCTCAACTCCCCTCTTCCAGGGAGATGCATGTGTGAAGGCCTCTAGCATTTAGTAAAGGAGTGACTCCATTGGTGGGCAGCAGTAAAAGGCTGTTATCCTCTATGTGAGCCAGAGGAGGATGTGACACACTTAGCCAGTGTGTTGCACACCTGCCCTGGGGAGCCAGGCCATCAAAAATTGGGGTCTGCTTGGCAACCCCCTCTGAGGACTTGCTCCCCCTGGGGTTGTGGGGGTGACCTACAAGTACCTGACCGGAGGCCGGGGGGGCTGGTCAGTGGGTGGCCAGTGCCCGGAAGGGAGGGGAAGAGGGAGGGGGATGTCAGGGATATGCCCAGCCCAGCCAGGGCTGAGAAAACAATCCTGCCTGAAATCAGCCCCTGCCGGGCAGACATCCACCCAGCTAACCCCGGGTGCCTGTCCCCACCGTTGCTGTTCGCCTGCTGCTGGAGGAGACCTATTACCGAGGGGCAGGGGCTAGCCCCTACTGTGTTCCCTCTGGGCTGGAGCTGCTGGGGCTCAGTAAGCGTCAATGCATCAAAGCAAGGGGGAAACACAGGTCGGAGACTGCCAAGCTTCTGTCACAGCTCAGCGGTGCCCCTCAATCCCGACCCGCAGCCCCCTGCTACCCCAGTCCTGGGCTCCTCCCTCCCCCCGCTCTGTTGGTGCCCCTCAATCCCGACCCGCAGCCCCCTGCTACCCCAGTCCTGGGCTCCTCCCTCCCCCCGCTCTGTTGGTGCCCCTCAATCCCAACCCGCAACCCCCTGCTATCCCAGCCCTGGGCTCCCCGCTCCCTCAGCTCTGCTGGTGCCCCTCAATCCGACCTGCAGGCCCCTGCCAGCAGTGAGCCAGTCATAAAAAAGAAGTGGGTCTCCTAACCTGAACTAAAGGCCCTGCTCCCCGATGAGAAGTGGGTAAATGTGACTGCCGCAGTCTGGGCTCCCCGCACCTCAGTGACTGAACTTCTCCAGGGCTGCCCTGGGGACCGCCTGCTGGCACCGGGTCCAATGGGCCCATGCACCTGGGATGAGAGCGAATCTGGCCTCAGCCAGGTCAGCCCCTCTGGGGGGCTCCTAATGAGCCTTGTGGTTGGAAAGAATCTGGACAGCAGGAGATGCATGGCTGGAGTGTGATGTAATGAGAGGGTGTAGTGGAGAAAGAGCAAGGGGAGCTGGGAGAGGGGGAGGAGGGAAGGGAGGGGGAGCTGGGGGATGGGGAGGCAGGGCAGGGGGAGCTAGGGGAAGAGGGAGGGAGGGCAGAGGGAGCTGGGGGAAAGGGAGGGAGGGAGAGGGAGAGGGGGAGGGGAGGAGGAGGGACGGGGGCAGCTGCAGGGGAGGAGGGAGGGGGAGCCTCAGAGAGGTGGGCAGGACTGATTTCTCTGCACAGCATTTCCCCTCCCTGTCTCTCTGCTCCAGTGCCCTGAATCCCTCCTTGCCCGGACACAATGGGCCCTTCCTTTCCCTTCCTTTGCTCCGGGGTCTGGGCTGTTCACACTCTGAGGCTGCTGCCATCCCCTGAGTGAATTCTTCTGGGGATGCACCTTGCAGTCCCCAGTGTGGTTCTAGGGGGCGCTGTGCTGCAGGGAGTGAGGTGGGGGCTCAGCAGGGGGTGCCATGGGGCAGGGAGTGGGGCAGGGCTCAGAAGGGGTGCCGTGCTGCAGGGAGTGGGGCAGGGGTTCAGTAGGGGGCGCTCTCCCCACGCAATCGCTGCTGATCCCAGTTTGGCACTAGGGGCATCAGATTTTCCCCTTGCTGTAGTTGCCTGGCCTGGGCCTCCCACAACACCTGGGCGCGGCAGCCTCACATATGGAGCCACGCGTGGCAGGGGTGGCGACATTCCTCCCACGTGTGCAATGCGGGTGTGCGGGGGAGGGGGTTCCCTGCCGAGCCACGTGGGGAGCTGTGTTTATCCGGCCTCTCTGCCCACTTCCCTGGGCCCTGGCCCCTGAACCATGTCCGCCTTCGAGCCCACTGTTGGGTGAAACAATTGGGCCTAGAAATGTCTTTCCTTCCCCCAGCTGTTGAATTGCCCCGCCTGAACTCACAGCCTCGGGACACAGCGGGGCTAGAAATGAGGGTGTTGGCCCAGCTCCCACCGGCCGTGGCCCTTGCATATGGTGCCATGTCTGTTTGCAGAAGGGCTGTAGGAACATAAACAAAACCCTACCAAAACAAAGCACTCCACCTCACCCAACACCCCTAAGGGAGGAGAGACTGAGTCACACGGGGCCATTGGGTCCATGGGCTACCCTGGGACCCCTACACAGCTTGCAGCAGCTGCACTGGATCGCTCCCCAGACTGCCCAGCACTCAGGTGGGGTGCAGCATTCCCAGGAGCTGCCCTCTCTGTGCCAATGACACAGGTGGCTGCCACCCCCAGACTTGGGCCCTGGGCAGACTTGGCCCCTGGCCTGGCTGGGGGACAGACGGCTCCAAACTGTGTTAGAAAGTGCTTCGGCAACCGGATTCCCCCTGCCCAGCAGACAATGGGAGCGTTTCCTGCAGGCCTGGCAAGGGAAGGGATGGGGACGGGTGGGAACAATGCGCTTGCTACGGGTATTTCCTGGCTGTTAATAACAGGCTGCAGGGGACACGGGGACAGGCGGCTCCTGATGTCCCTGGCAGTGGCGGTGGCTGTTACCAGGGCTGCTGGTCCAGAGTCTGGTTGCGTTGTGATCAAGTTGCCCAGTTGGGCTGTGCCCCCAGACATGACCAGGGCCCCATCTGTGGTTCACTCAGCCCCCCCCCCCATGTCACATGCAGCTTGTCATGGAGGAGTACGTGTTTCCCTGAGAGTTTGAGCCTGGGCTCTGGTACCAGGTCTGCCACTGCTCTGCAAGGTGAGCCAGGGGAGCCGTGTGACTCAGTTTCCCCACTGGTAAATGGGGACAGTTGCTGCCAAAGGGCTTTGAGAGACTCAGCTGAACCATGCCGCAAAGCACCAGCACTGTGAGAGGAGCCAGGAAACTGCCTGGGGCTCCTACAGGCCAGCTTGTCCGTCCGTCCGTCCGTCTCTGTGTCTCTCCTGGGCTCTGTCTCCCTCTAACTGTGACAGCCCTGTCGCCAGGATCAAAGCCAAGGCGCAGGCGACACAGTAATAGACGGGTCATGTCTGCGCAGGGAGGGCAGCGGGTCTAGGCTGGCCGGGTTCCATGGGGGAGGGGCATTTCACGGCATCTTTCGAGGAAGCCCCTCTGCTAGGCGCAGCCCTTCCTTGGCTGGGCCCCGGCCAGAGGCTCTTTAACCTTTGTTTGATCCAGCCATACAAACAGCAGGAAGCAGCCCCCCAGCCCCCACTGCTCCACTCCCCCCATCCCCGACCTTATCAGCCTGCCCAGCCCTTCACTAGCCCTGCAGAAACAGGTGTGGCCAGGTCCTTGACCACACTAGGAGTCGGCTTCTGGACCAGAGGGGTCAGGGGTGCTAGGGACGGGGGCCAAGGGGTTCAGAGGGGTTGGATGCAGTGCCAGTGGGTCAAGGGATGCAGGGGGTTGGATGAGGGGACCAGGGAGCCATGGGGTGCAGGGGGTTGGATGAAGGTGCTTGGGGAAGGGGGTCAAGGGTTCAGAGGGGTTGGATGTGGTGCCAGGGGTTCATGGGGTACAGAGAGCTTGGATGAGGGTGCTGGGGGGTCATGGAGTACAAGGGGATTGGATGCAGATGCTGGGGGACCATGGGGTACAGGGGGTTTGGATGAGGGTGCTGGGGGGCCATGGGGTGCAGGAGGGTTGGATGAGGGTGCCGAGGGACACAGCGTGCCGGGGGTTGCATGTGGGTGCCAGGAAGCCGGGTGGTGCAGGGGGGCTGGATGAGGGTGTGGGGGGCTGTGGGATACAGGATGTTTGGATGAGGGTGCTGGGGGGCCATGAGATGCTCGGAGCTAGGGACATCCTGCTGTCCTAGGAGTGGCCCCGATGGTTACCCAGCATGTGGGGTGCGTGGAGTAGGGTGCTCAGAGCAATCTCGGGAAGCCAGGCCATATCGCCTGGTGGACAAAGCCCACTGGGAGCCAGCTCTGTTGCTATCCCTTGGGCAAAGCCCTTCCCCAGCGTTTGCTCACCCTGCTGGCTGGGGCTGTGAGAGGGGCTGGGCTGTGTCCGAGCCAGGGCCTGTTGCCCTGAGCTCTCTGACCAGGGGTCTGTGCCCCCCGGCCTGTCATGACCATTAGGACGGATGCAGGACTCAGTGTCCCCAGGGGCCAGGATCCCAGCTCCAGGGCCCAGGAGTCACACTGTGCCGGGCACAGCGGGATGCCAGGGAGCAGTGCTGGCTGCAGGCCATGTGGGGGTGGGGGGGGGAGGGGGCGGACACAGTGGCTCTGCTATGCTCAGCTCTCCTATAACAGCTCCTCACAGGAACCTCAGAGCTGGGGCTGGAGCTGACCTGGTCCCGCTGCTTACTATGACGTGGACCGGGGGGGGGGGAGCTGCAGCCAAAGGAAACAAGCACAGGAGAACCCCCCCCCACCAGGAGCTCCTGCAGGCCCGGCTAATTATGGCCATATCCCTGGCCTGTGTTTACAAAGAGTTTCCTTTGAGTCATTGCAGCCGGAGCAGAGCGCAGTGGCAGGATCCAGGCCCCAGCCCTGCCAATCACAGCGGCTGACTCACTGCTCCTGGCGCAGGCCCTATATAGACATGGCGGGAAGCTGGCGGGGGGCAGCGCGGCCCCCAGATAAGGACCTCATGTCGCCAGCAGCTATGACTGGAGGCGACTTGTCCTCCCACAGCCACGCGCCGGCCAGACGGCAGGATGTGCGCGGGGTGGGGGTGGCGAGGGTGCCCCCGGGGGCTGGATCAGCCGGCTCCGGGGGGAGCGACACGGGAGATCTATCTGCATGTGGCGGCCCACAGTGCTGGGGATGCCCTGAGGGCCAGGGGGGCCGAGCCCAACGCCCCACACTCCACAGGGCTGCAGAGCCCCCAGAAGCCAGACTGTCTTTTTGTGACAGGGGCTAACGGCACTCTGCAGGGCAGAGGGTTGCACCTGTAGGAGCATGCACACACTGAGCACACGCATGTGCAGAGCATGGGCGCACCCCAGGGAGCCTCTTGCAAAAATGACCCATCCCTCTCCTGAGGAAGATCTCATCCCCGTTGTGCAGAGGGGGGCTGGGGCGCAGGAGGTGAAAGGATTCACCCCAGGGGACACAGGGAATTGGTGGCAGAATGGGAATAGAACCCAGGTGACCGGGCTCCCATCTTGGCGTGCTAAGCTCCTTGGCTCACCCATGAAGGGGAGCACAGGGACACATGAGCCAGCTCAGAGAGGGCAGCAGCCAATGCCAGGCCCTTGCTGGCGGTGTGGAAATGCCAGGCTTGCTGTTCTGGCCAGGCTTTTCCACTTCCGGCTTCCCCCCCTCAGCTCTGGGAGGCACCATCGCCCCAAGGAAAGCCTGGTCTTACCCAATTCCCAGCCCAGGCACTGGGACCAGAGGTGGAGAGAAGACTCCAGGTGTTTGGAGACACATCGCAGGGCCGGGAGCCTGATCAGTCACTAGCATCTCTGTAACGCCCATGGCGCTTTGCCCCTCTCCCTGAAAGGCGCTTTGGGGCTGTAGGTCCCCAGCCTGGGGGAAGAACATTACTTTGTCACATCAAGCCCTGGCCGGGAGCTCCAAGGCTGCACCATGCTGGTGCTTGGCTGCCGGCTCACGGGCCTGGAACAGATTCTGCTCTTGCTTTTCTTTGCCGTCTGTGCAATTGCTGGCTTTTCCTGCCAGCTGGCGCTGCCTTGGGGGCCCTGACTGCCGCCCACGTCCATTCCTGGAGTGCTGCATCTTTGCCCTACTGTTCTGTCCCGTGCCTCAGTTCTTCCCCATCTGACTCCATCCCCACCCAGCTCCTCAGGGCAAAGTCAAGTCCATCTCTCTCAGGGGCACCTCCCTGGGGCCTGGTTAGCTGGCTGAGAGTTCAGCTGCTAATTAGCTGATTATTAACAGATCAAATCCATCTACCTGCCCCCTGGCCTGCTCTGGGGCATCGCTATTCATTAGCTGAGCCACAGCCAAGAGCTCAGCAAGATTCCAGGGGCCTCAGTGGGTAGGTCTGGATAATACCCATTGCTGGAGCTTTTGAGAGGGGCAGCTGGTCACTACCTGTGAGGGGTCAGGAGGAGCAGTTCACTGCACACCTGCTGCTGTGTGGCTCTTACACTGCCGATCTGCAGCAGCTGGCGATGGGCAGTCGAGGCTGTGTGTCCTAGTGGAGAAAGAACTAACCTAGAGCTCAGGAGACATGGGTTCAAATCCTGGCTCTGCTACCAGCTTGCTGGATGATCCTGGACAAGTCATTTCCTTGCCCTCTGCCTCAGTTTCCTCATCGTAAAACAGTGGTGACCATAGTGACATCCTGGGTAAAACAGAGATTTATTGATGAAGGGCAGAGCCCCATGGCTGTGCAACAGGACGCACCAGGCAGGGAGGTCCAGGACCCCTGACCTTGTAGCCCTGCTTCTGAGGGAGGCCAAGGCTTTCCCTGGGATGCTCTGCTGTGAGGCTCAGTCTGGAGGGAGTTAGAATCTGTCAAGCCCCTTCTGGCCTGTCAGGGACCCTGTCTCCAATCTCCCATGCCCTGGAGTCAGTTCAGGCTCTCCCCCTCACATGGGGGTGATGGGGGCACACGGGGTCTGGGCCTGCAGTCTTTGGCTTTGGTGTTTGCGCTGATTGTCCCTGAGATGCTAAACACACGTGCCCCACCTGTCTCAGCAGGCAGACAGAGCTGGACAAGGTCTGGGGGTGACTGTGCCACCCACTCCATTAGCAAACATCTCAGAAGAGACTCTCCTAACTATGGGTAACCATCACCTCATTTATGGTGCTGGCTGGCTGACAGAGGCAGCCTTTTCCCTCTAGGGTGCTCGCTCCGATCTGATCCCAGGGTGCGGGGACTGGCTGGCCCAGGGGGGTGGGGAACAGGACACAGGACCTTCCCCTCTGGGGCACTGGTTACACATAGCCCAAGCTGAGAGTGACTGAAAGATGTTTCCATCTGGTGGCAGGAATTAGCGGCTCAATCTAGGGCGCAGCTGGCCCATACCCACTTGCCAGGCGTGCCCCATCGGTATCTGCGACCCTGGGAAGAGAGGTCAGATCAGAAGATCTTGGCAAATATGCAGGTGGCAAACCCTGCTGTCCCCAAAGTACCCAGGCACCAGAACCCCTGTGGTGGGAGGTGGGGAAGGGTCTCTGGCCACTTGGCTTTGCTGTTGTTGGTTGCTCAGAGTCCCCAGAAGTCAGGTCCCTCCATATGCCCCCACACCCCCACGCCCCTGGAGCTGCCTGCTGCCCTGTGCATCAAACACCCACTGCCTTTACCATACAAGTCCAGGAATGTGTGATTTCCTTCCCCTCCTTAGTCAGTGGAACTTCCAGAGCTCAGGGCAGGAGCAGCCCGACTGTTACTCAGCACCACGTGGGGCCGGGGGAGGGAAGATTTATCTGACTTACTGGCGCTTCCCTTCCCCTGTCGTCCACTTCCCCCCACCAACACCCCCGTAAGGAGCCCAGACATACACACCACAGCACTGCTGAAGGGGCAATGCTGGGCAGCATTTTACAGCTTTCAACCACTGCACAGAGAGCACAGGGGCAGATACCAGGGTGAGGGATGCAGGCTGGGTAGAGAGACACATAGGTGATGGGTGTGAATGGGGGATAGATAGATATATAGATAATGGGTGTGTACGGGAATAGATAGATAGATAATGTGTGTTCATGGGGACAGACAGATGCCTCCTCACAACCCCTTTAGAATTGGTCATTATCATTATCCCCATTTTACAGATGGGGAAACTGAGGCTCCGAGCAGGGCTGGGACTTGCCCAAGGCCACCCTGCAAGCTGGTGGCAGAACTGGATCAGCCTGGCTTCCAGTCGTGTGCTCAAACCATTTCCTTGTTTCTAGGTCAGGCGACCTGTCTTGCTCTGATAATCCTCTCTTTGCTTTCTACAGCCCGTTACCCCCCACTCCCCACCCCAAGCTCCCAAAGAAGCAGACAGGCTGTATTTACAGAGGAATCTCCTATCTCCTCCCACCTCTCTCTGAAATGCTGCCACCTTTGGGGTGGGACACAGCAGCTGTTTGACAGCACACAGCAACAGCACAGTTTAGGACAGGAAGTGAAGGAGCCCTGTACCCCAGGGGAGATCTGCAGGTGGAAAGTGATGACCCAAGCTGGCCTGAGGTCAAGTCCTTAGTGCTCGCACCCAACGTTGTCCAAAAGTCCCAGGATATTTGAATAATGCTAAGGCCAGAACCTCAGGTGGCAGCTCATGCCAGCAGCACAGCACAGCATCCCCAGCAGTGAGCTGGAGAGGTGACTGGTTACTGAACTGGACTCTCCAGGGTTTCTCTGCCCAGTGCTCTTCGGAGAACTGCACTCCATGGCCTCTGCCTGCCCTCGCTCCCCGCAGGGTCTGGGCACAGCTGCCCCCAGGGACCGGGTCACTGTGAGCAGTTAATGACCCTGACATCTCAGCACTGCTCAGAGTTGGTGTCCAGCCCATGATCAGCGCTGGGTGCATGGCTGTTATCCCCAGCGCTGGCGGAGACACTGTGGGTTGCTCTGTGGCTTGTGGGGAGCCCACAGATTCGTGCAGAGCTGCACTTAGAGTGCAGAGTGGCTTGTTTCCTAGCTCCCAGCAGCCACCAGTCAGGGTTGGGGACATCCTCCCAGAGCCGGGCAGGATCCTATTTATACTGAGGGTCCCAGGAAGCCCAACCCGGAGCGACGCAAGGAAGTTCCATGTTCCTCCAGCCCCCACAACACTTGGGCTGGACAGACCTTGGCTGCTGAGTGAGACCTTCTGGGGTGCTCTGGGGCCTGCGGCTCAAGGTGAGATCCTGGGGTTCCTGCTCCATCAAACAGCCCAGTGGTCGGGACAAGACCATCACCCCACTCTCTCCCCCCCCCGTACATCCCTTCCATCCCCCAAACTCACCTCATCCGGAGACCCCCAGCCACCTATCCCACCTGTCCCCTGATCTGCCCCGGTGCTCCTGTAGCTGCGGTGGGGCCACTCAGCTAGCAGTAGTGCCCACGTGGCAGGTGATGGCTGGATATGCAGAGGAGGGACTGTGGGGGCCCCAGTCCAACAGCGTGGGCACCCCTGGCACTGGGATGGGGTTAGAGCCCATTGTTTCCCTGTCCACATCCAGCACACTGACCCTCATCCCCGGCAGGGATGGGGGCTGAGTGTGGCCAGAGCTGAGGAGGGGACTGGGAACAGCCCTGGGCTGGAGAAGAGGCTGAAGGTGCCCTGAGCTGTGACCGGGATCCTAGTGGGGAGCCAGCTACGGTCACTTAATTAGGGTGAATTGCAAAGAATGGGGTAGCCAAACCGCAAAAAGCTGGTGAATATTTCAATATGTAGATTTACTAAGCCAGTATAAAACAGCTTCTTTATTACCTTACTGGTTACTCAGAAGTCTAAACAACACGGTTCCTTGAAAGTGATCCAGCCTCAGGCCTCCATCCACATACCCATGTCAAATATGATGAAAATTTCTGTAAATCTTATTTAATCATATAAAAGAAAAGGTTCTAGCAATCCCAAAGGATTGGACACATTACCTCCCAGGTTAATGAATGTTTCAGATCTTACCCAAATACACACTACAGACAATAATTATTCACTAAACTAAAATGTATTAAAAAACGAAAGAGAGAGAGAGTATAGTTGAAAGATCAATATACATACAGACATGAGTTCAATTAGTTGAGGTTCAGATTCACAGCAGAGATGGTGAGCTTTGTAGTTGCAAAGAGTTCCTTTAGAATTCAGTTAATAGGTTATAGTCCAATGTCCAAATCTCATATTCAGGGCGTGCCAGCATAACTGGGACCTCAGTCTTGCGACTCAAACTTCTGATGAAGTCTAAGCAGATCTGAGATGACAGAATCAGGACCCAAGGATCTTTTATACAAGTTCACGTCCTCTTTGACAAGTTGGGATTTCCTGGGGAACAAAAGGTAATTAGGATGACTTTGAAGGAGGTCCATCACTGGTACTTAGCTATATAAATTAACATAAGGCCATTTGCTTTTTCCTCCACCATTCACAGTACATTTCAAAGAGAGATGAATACCAAGATATCCCATGTTTGCAATTCATTTAAATGCTAGGATCTTCTTTTGACTTCTGAATTATCAGAATACAGCATAGACAGGGACTGTTGATTACATTGTGGACCCTACTCATACATATGTAAATACACAAAAACACAAATATTATCTCCCCACATCTTTTGTGGGTTATTTATTTTGCAGGATGTTTAACCCTTTCTAGCCATGCGTCACACCCCCAACGTGAGACTGGTGTGGAAGGGCAAAATTACAGCTCCCGGATACACTTTAAGGACCTTCCAACATTGATATGACCTGTGTTTACATTGAATTCTTTGTACGGCCAAAGTATTGATGCATGCTTTGGCCCCAGCCAAAAACTTAGTACATAGTTTGTGAAACACTTTAGCGACTCCAGGGTTTGGTCTATGTGTTGACTTAACATAGCCATTAATGTTTTTCAAAAATAGAACTTATTCTGGCATTCAGCCATGAAGGCTGTGAGCTGTTGTACCTCAGTCTCCCTTTGTGCACAGCAGTTCAAGCTTGTAGTGGTTTTTCTATTGTGGAAAGTTTTAGAAATGTGTCTATGCATTAGCTGTGAAACCTTAACATTATTAGGCTTTTTAATACAAAGTGTGTTTTTGTTGAACCAAACAGCATTGTTCATTTTTACAGTTCTTGGTATCAGCACCACAGTCACAAAAGTTAACATCTGCATTAACATTAACATTAAATTCATTGCAGGTGTACATTCACAATCATTTTTGTCATGCCATGCCTTTCGTGAGCGATGGGACACATATTCCAATTCTGGCACCAGACCACCTAGTTTCAGAGTACATAAATCTGAAGGAGTATTTCTTTATGGTTCTCCAGGCGCTTGTGGATCACCGTGGGCGTTTCATGGACATTAACGCAGGCTGGTCCAGAAAGATGCATGACGCATGCATCTTTCAGAACACAGGCCTGTTCAGGGAGCTGCGAGCTGGGACTTTCTTCCCAGACCAGAAGATCACCGTAGGGGAAGTTGAAATGCCCGTTGTGATCCTTGGAGACCCTGCTTACCCTTTAATGCCGTGGCTCATGAAACCCTACACAGGGAGTCTTGACAACAGCAAGGAGCAGTTCAACAACACGCTGAGTCAGTGCAGAATGACTGCTGAGTGTGCTTTTGGCCATTTAAAGGGCCACTGGTGCTGTCTATATGGGAAGCTGGACCTGGCCGATGACAACATCCCTACGGTTATAGCCGCGTGCTGTACCCTCCATAACCTTTATGAAGGGAAGGGTGAAAGCTTCACTCAGGCATGGACCACGGAGGTTCAACACCTGGAGGTTGAATTTGAACAGCCAGAGACCAGTGCTATTAGAGGGCCGAGCGCAGGGCTGTAAGAATTAGGGATTCCCTGAGGGAGCAATTCGATGCTGAAAGCCACGAGTAATGTTTGGTGCCCTGCATGAGAGTGAAGTGCAGTGGCTCCAATGTTAGTAGGCATCTGTGTTTGCTACGTATGATGCACTGACTTGCAGTGCCTGTTGCTTTCCTGGGCTACGGTATCTTTTACTTAATGCAATAAAGAATGTTTTCAAAGTCAAAAAATTCATTTATTTAAAAGAAAAACAACTGCTGGGGAAACAGAAAGGGCGTGACACATCTGTGCTGTGTGGGAGGAGGGAAAGTGGCGGTGTGGGGAACGGGACAATCACAGATTTACATATGTCCGGTTATCATACTCAGCCTTCCTGTCTGGAGTGCTGCACTTCAGACTGGCTAAAATGCATGGTGATGGAGGTTGAGTGCAGTGGGTAAGGGTCGTAGTTTGCAGGACTGGGTGGTGAAGTTACAGGTGTTGGAGGCAGCTGGTGGCGGTACGAAACCGGATGTTGGGGGAAGTGGGATGGCGATGACATGGGAACACAAAGGAAAGAGTTTTGGGACAAGGGCTGTAGGGGGCAGCGGGCACAGATCTGTTCTGTCTGCAGTGCTATGAGCACCTGTATCAAGTCTGCTTGGCGCTCCATAATGCTTATGAGCTGCTCCGTGCTTTGGTGCTGGCAATCTGCATTCTGCTGGTGGAGCCGCCTTTCAGTCTCCCGCCACTCCTGCACTTTTTGATTTTCATTAAGGGCCTCTTTGCTTCTTCGCGTATGCTTCCTAATTCTTTGTAGTCTTTCGGTTGTTGATAACAAGGACGGCTGGGATCTCAAGGTTTCATCTGTAAAGCCAAAATGCAACACTTAACAGAGGCAGACAGAGCAATGATTTGGCCGTACTTAAAGACAAGAACAGTCTACACAATATCAGAAAGTGCCCATCCCAAAACGAGCGCACATAACCCACAGGAGCCCCAAAATGGTGAGTAAGCACAGGGGCAAGGAGGACTGATCGTTTCACGGCCGTACTGTCCTCTGGGGTTCTGTGCCTTGGGGAGAGCCAACAGATGCAGGGGGCCCCTATACTCAACACTGTCCCCACATTTTCCACAGGATGGGTTAGTCCTGGAAGATATCTTGCTGTTGAGAGTGACCTGGGAAGCAAGGGAGAGTCTTCTACTACAACGCTGCTTCTGTCCTGGCTCTTATGCCACTTGCCTGTGTGCAGCAATGGTCCCCCTGCCCCTCATAGCACAGTGGTGTGGACATTAGCCTTAATGGGACAAGGACCAGAGTAGCTCTGCCAAGGAACCTGTGCAAGCGGATTGCCCAGCTTCTGCATGAGACCTTTGAAGAGATCACTGAGGCTTATTACCGCAATGTGAGAGAGCTGTCTCTCCCTCCACCCCACAGACTCCTCAGTTGCTAGGTGAGCTCAGCGGTTTTCGTCCCTAAAACCTAGGCCTTCCTGTGTGGATCTTCAGGATCCTGTACCAACCAAGCCTTCTGACCCAGCTGATATGGAAATGTTCTTCCCCAGTCCCCTCTGACCTAGCATCTCCTGCAGGAAGCTTCCTATTAGGGTCTCAATAATAGAGCAGGTTTCCTCTTACAGGAAGCCTTGACCTGGGCTACTATCAGGTGTTATTGTGACGGGTTGGGTCATAGAAACCCCTTTGGGACTGTCACCTGATGTGCCTAGACTACCTCTGAGCCTGTTTTCCCTGCCAGTTTTGGACTTCAGTACCTTGCCTTGTTTGAGCCAGACACTCTTGCTTGTTGAAACACAGATCCAAGTCTGAACCATATCCCACACAAGCTGCAGGCTTAACTGAAAACAGCTTAAGAAGTGCTCCTGTCTCCAGCACTCAGATACCCAGCTCCCAATGGGATCCAAACCCCAAATAAATCCATTTTACTGTGTATAAAGCTTACACAGGGTAAACTCATAAATTGTTCGCCCTCTATAACACTGACAGAGAGATATGCACAGCTGTTTGCCATCCCCTCCCCCACAGGTATTAATACTTACCCTGTATGAATTAATAAGTAAAAAGTGATTTTATTAAATACAAAAAGTAGGATGTAAGTGGTTCCAAGTAATAACAGACAGAACAAAGTGAATTCCCAAACAAAATAAAACAAAATACTCAAGTTTAAGCCTAATACAGTAGGAAACTAAATGCAGGTAAATCTCATCCTCAGAGATGTTCCAATAAGCTTCTTTGACAGATCAGCCTTCTTCTAGTTGGGATCCAGCAATCACTCACACCCCTGTAGTTACTGTCCTTTGTTCCAGTTTCTTTCAGGCATCCTTTGGGCTGGAGCAGCTATCTCTTGAGCCAGCTGAAGACAAAAGGGAGAGGTTTCCCAGGGGCTTATATAGCCTCCCTCTTGTGGGTGGAAACCCCTCTCTCCCCCTGTGTAGAATTACAGCTATAAGATGGCGTTTTGGAGTCACATGGGCAAGCCACATGTCCATGCATGACTCAGTTCTTTATAGACTGACACCATGTTAGCCCGAATGTTCCCAGGAAAGCTCAGATGTGGATTGGCATCTATCAAGGTCCATTGTTGGCCAAGTACTCCCTGTTACTTGAATAGCCCCTTCACACTATGTTGACCAAATCTGCCTTAGGTGCTTTCTACAGCAAACATTTTAAATACAAGCATAGAGCAATGCTCATAACTTCAGATATAAAAATGATACATGCATACGAATAGGATGAATACATTCAGTAGAAAATGACCTTTGCAAAGATATGTTACATGGCATATGTAGCATAAAACATATTCCAGTTATGTTATATTTACATTCATAAGCATATTTCTATAAAGCATTATGGGTTGAAAATGTCACACATATCAACACACTATTCCACATCTAGGCATGCACACAGTCCTAACCATCCTCGTCCCAAGAGCCCGCACCAAACAATTACCTTCCCAAAATAAAAGCCACTTAATGAGCACCTCCTCTGCTGTTTGTTTTTCCCCAAGCACCGTCCGCTGAGACTGGCTACCTTTCTCCTGGCTTGAAAACAGGTCCTGGCTGTATGCATCTAGGGATGCCGGGCCATCCTCTGTCTCTGGGCCCCACTCCTCCTCAGCACCCTCACTCCTGCTTTCGTCCTCCTGCCTTGTTGAACTCTGTGCTGCTACAGCCTCTGAAGTGTCCATAGTGGAGTGGAGGTGGGGTCGCCCCTAAGTATCACATCCAGCTCTTTGTAGAAACGGCAGGTCGTGGGGGTAGCACCGGAGCAGCGGTTTGCCTCGTGGGCTTTGCAGTAGGCATAACGCAGCTCCTTCACTTTAACCCTGCACTGCAGTGCGTCCCGGTCATGGCCCCTTTCCATCATGGCCCTTGATATCTGCCCGAAGGTATCATAATTCCTACAGCTGGAGCGCAGCTGGGACTGGACAGCTTCCTCTCCACAGATGCGCTGAGAGCACTCCATTCCTGGCTGAGAAAACTGGAAGGGGATTTTCAAAATTCCCAGAGAATTTAAAGGGTGGGTCTGATGGTTGGTCACCTGAAGGCAGGGCAGTAGAGTTCAAAGTGATGACCAGAGTAGCTAGAACAGCCATTGTGGGACACTTCTGGAGGCCGATCAGAGTGTATTAATAGACCAGGGCATCCACACTGGCACCACAGCGCTCCAGCCAGGGTGCAGCAAGCTTTATGCTTCTTGTGGAGGTGGATTACCAGGGGCGCTCCAGCTGTGGAGTCCGAGTGCTCTACATGCCTTGCCAATGTGGACACCTCAGGAGTTAGGGCGCCCGGGGCTGATTTAATGCACTCTAACTGGCAAGTGTAGACAAGGCCTAAGGGTGAGAGTTTGCCTGCTCTCCCCTGCATCCTTGTGAGTTCAGTTATAAAGCTGTTCTGCTCTGAAAAACCAGTAACCCAGTCTTTCCTCAGCACCTGAGTCACAGACTGCTTACTCAAAGAATCTATATGGAGACATTCCTGTCCCAACAACATTGTCTTCCCAACCAGCTGGTCAAGCACAGCCACCTGGTCATAGGGCCATTCAAATTCCCTGACAATTTTCATTCCATCTAAAACCTTCTTAAAGTGATCCACGCTGGGCCTTTCCAAAGCAAAGTCAGTGGATCTGTACACCTCAGAAAGACTCTGGCAGTTAGGAACTGAAACAAGACTCCCAAACAAACTGTTGCTTTCTCTATACAGTGATTCACCCTGAGTTAACTCAATCAAATCACTTCCACACCCATCATTTGCAGCGAACTGCTTGCAAAAAGCACCCTGAAGATTTTCCTCTTCAGGAATCTTTCTAAGCAACAACCCATTTTTTACAGAATTTCTGCCCTTACCCTTTTCACCTAGGGCTTGCTCTAAAGGAACATTTTCCTGAGCAACAACAGACTCTTCCTGACTTTTCCTTAAATCCAGAATCACCTCTGTCCCATCAGGAGGATTTTCACAAAACCCCCTTTCAGGCAAATTGCTAGACTTCATAGTCACAAGATTAGAAGCATTCTCTTCCTTGTTACAAGTTTCCATACTGTCAGTGGGTAACATAGTCAAATTACCTTCATTCTTTCCTTGTGCCCTGGTGATGATATCAACCTGATCAGACAAGGTTGTCATATCTTTACCCAGCCACACACTAACAACAGGTAAAATAGAAGCACCTGAATCACTTGGTCTCTAGGAGCTATTTATGACATTAACTGGTTGCAATCTAGTTACAATGTTATCATCCCTAGCAGACACAAATTTAGGACCACTTCCTTCCTGGGCTTTAGTTATATCCAGAATCAACTCTGGGTCAATTGATAAATTTTCAAACATCATAGGCTGACAGGCTTCTTTTGTCTGCTTTACAGACAGAAAAGAACTGGAAAAAAAGGAGTACTTGTGGCACCTTAGAGACTAACAAATTTATTTAAGCATAAGCTTTCGTGAGCTACAGCTCACTTCATTGGATGCATTTTAGCTCACGAAAGCTTATGCTCAAATAAATTTGTTAGTCTCTAAGGTGCCACAAGTACTCCTTTTCTTTTTGCGAATACAGACTAACACGGCTGCTACTCTGAAAAGAGCTGGAGAAACATTCCCCTGTAACAGACAAACAGCTTGGGATATTCTTTCCCTTGTCCCAACACACATGGCTGTTCACGGACAATTGCTTGGAGATTGGAGTAGCTCCCTTCATAGGCAAGTCATTACCCCTAACAGACACAGGAATATTTCCTTCACTGTCACAATTTTTCACACTGGTAACAGGTAAGGTGTAGGGATACTCATGTTCCACTAACCTTGCCTTCCCAAACTGCTGATTAGACAATGCCATCAGCCCAGACATCTGCCTAGGCTCATCTAAACTTTCTTTGCCTTTCCCTCCCTTACCAGATAAACTGCTGTTTTCCACAAATAGTGTCTTATTACACCGAGCTACTTTAAGCACATCACTTTTACCTGGATGAGGTTTACTTTCCCAAGCTTTACTAACCAACAAACCATCACCAAGACTGTCCCCCTTCCTTCCTCAGTTAGGGCTTAACCTGATCACCAATTTTAATTTGCTCTAGAGAAACATGTTCCTGAGCCTTATCTAATGCCAGATTCACTTCTGAGATACCAGACAGACACTAAGAAATTTTTTCCACATATGCACCACTTCTTTGCACAGATAAACAGCTATTTTCCTCATACAAACATTTGGAGAAACCCTCCCTTCGCTTTAGTAGACACAGATTCAGGATTATTTCTTTCCTGTGACTGGTTTATATCATCAACTTGACTGAACAAAGTTTTAATATCATCCCCAATCAAAAGATTGCTAGGCAATAACTTTCTTACACCAGCTATAACATGTTTAACACCATTCCATTCAAGATGGATTCTGGCTAAAGGCACATTTACAGTAAACTCATAGAGGATTACAATATTCACACTCTTATTTGGTAAATAATCTTCCTCTTTGACAAGATCTGCTTTAACAAGAGTGATGTTAGAAGCTGTATGTGACATTCTATACCTTGGGGGAGCGTTCTGTAACCCCCATATTCCTCATTTTCATATATTTGTGATCTTACATATAAAGCAGGCCTTGTAAGGTTATGATCTGCTGTTATGATTCTCTATCCATAGATGTGTATCAATAATGCATATGAAGTTATGAGAATTGTGTTGTATGGTGGTCACTAAAACATGCTGCAAGTTGGGGAATCAGCCAGATATTAGCTCCACAAGAGGCAACAGCAAGGAAAGTAGCCAATGCCTGGATGGGGTGTCAAACAACCCATCAACAGTCTTTGTCCAGCAAGGGAGCTAAAATTCAATGATTCACCTGCATGAGAACACACCAGGGGAATTGCTCAACCTTGCTTGGAGAGACTCAGCAATGCCCCCCAGACATGCCTGGACTTGTGCTCCCCAAGCACATGGACTGAGGGTATAAAACAGGCAGAGTGGACACATACTGGGCCCTTCTTCTGCCCCCACCTTTGCTGCAAGCAACTAAGACACTGAGAAGAAAACAAGACTCCAACACAGGAGACTGGCCCAGGTTTAAGGAACAAACCTATATATGAAGGACTGCAATATACAGTGGGGTGAGAAAAACTGCTTCATCTAGTTGCTGCCCAATCTAATAGGGTAGAGAGTTTAGACTGCATGCTTATATTTTATTTCTTTTGGTAACCACTCTGACTTTTTGCCTATCACTTAATATCACTTAAAATCTATCTTTGTAGTGAATAAATTTTTTTGTTTATGCTACTGAAGCAGTGTGTTTGGTTTGAAGTTTGGAACATATCAATTTATTTGTTAAATTGATGAACTCATATAAGCTTGCAGTGTCCAGCGGGCATAACTGCACATGGCTAGGGTTGTGTTTGGGACTGGAGATATTGGCTAGTGTCATTTGTTTGCACAATCCAAGGAGCAGCTTCCATGCGAGAGGCTGTGCGTGAACAGCCCCAGAGTGGGGGTTGTCACAGCAGAGCTGGATAAGGCTGGCCCCCAGAGTCAAGGATTGGAGTGACCTAGCAGCTCACAGGTCTGTATACCAAAGTTACACTGTAATTTGCCCTAAACAGCTTTTACCATTGACTTTTACATTCTCTGCACAAGTTATGGGGTTACCTTCACCCGAGCTCACAGTAAAAGCATTTACATAAAGGTGGCAGTGTTGGGGTAAATTTGGTTACACACAGACAACTGCTTAGAGTCAAACAACATACCAACATTGTTACAAATTGGATAAATTCTATCCCCATCTTTGCTGTTCAGAGGAGCTTGCTTTTCATGATGATACAGTTCCTGTTCCTTTATTCTCTGGAATAGGAGCTTAAGTCTGTTCACTTTTGCCATAGCTTCTAGTTCCTGCAATCAAATATATGCCATTCTTTGTTCATGTTCAAAACACAGGTGTTCTCGTTCAGCAACTTCTCCTTCCATATCAGCTATTTTTTTTTTTTTTGCTTTTGTTCAAGTTCTAGGTGCAGGTTTCTCATCCCAAGCATTTTTGCTGGGTCTGCTTCTTATCACTGGCAATTAACAGATTTTTCAGTGGCTGCTCTGGGACCTTTTGCTTAAAATACAACCCTATCTGTAAGCACAATTCTTCCAGACTTTTTCTGTCAGGATCTTGATCATGAGTCACTCACTGTAACTGATTTTTAACCCTTAAACTCTCCAATATCAAAATTAAATTTTGACAAGCATGTGGTTCTCATCCAAAAACCCAATTAACCTGTGGTAATGTGTATCCAAGCAGGCCTGCGCCACTGTGACTGGGGTCCTAGGGTGGAGCCAGCTGGGGTCACTCAATTAGGGTGAACTGCAAAGAATGGGGCAGACCAAAAAGTTGGTGGATATTCCAATACTTAGATTTACCAATCCAGCATAAAACAGCTTTTTTTATTACCTTACTGGTTACTCAGAAGTCCATACAACACAGTTCCCTTAAAGTGATCCAGCCTCAGGCCTCCATCCAGGTACCCACGTCAAATATGACGAAAATTTCTGTAAATCTTATTTCATCATATAAAAGAAAAGGTTCTACCAATCCCAAAGGATCGGACACATTACCTCCCAGGTTAATGAATGTTTTAGATCTTACCCAAATACATGCTACGGACAATTCTTATCCACTAAACTAAAATTTATTAAAAAACAAAAGAGAGAAAGTATGGTTAAAAGATCAATATACATACAGACATGAGTTCAATTAGTTGAGGTTCAGATTCACAGCAGACATGGTGAGCTTTGTAGTTGCAAAGAGTTCCTTTAGAATTCAGTTAATAGGTTATAGTCCAATGTCCAAATCTCATATTCAGGGCAAAAACATAAATATTATCTACCCACATGTCTTCTGTGGGTTATTTATTTTGCAGGATGTTTAACCCTTTCTAGCCATGTGTCACAGTGGCCCTGGGCTGAGGAAGGGACTGGGAACAGCCCTGGGCTGGGGAGGAGGCCGAGGGTGCCCTGAGCTGGGGAGGGGGATTAAGGGAGCCCCTGGGTCAAGAAGGGGTGTGTCCTTGGGTCAGGGTAGGAGGCTGAGGGTGCACTGGCATCAGGGCTCCCTGTGCTTGGTTGTGGGGCCATTGGCTTTGCAAGGCTTAGGGACAGGCCCTGCACAGAAGCTGGCCCATAGGGGATGCTGCAGCCTGAGCTTCCTGGGGCGGTTACAGCTTTGGGGTGCCCAATGCAGCCTGTGGCTGTGCGGATACCGGGGTGTCGCTGCAGGGGGCAGCGCAGGAGTCTCATTGTGTGCTCCGTGCGGTCCATTCCCCCCTGCCAAGGGGGCAGGCTAGGCTCTTGGTTCTTCTCCAGGATTTTGGGGTGCAAATGATGTCCTGGCTCAGCCCATTAGGGAAGGTTGGGGACAGTTGCCCAGTTGGAGTCCAGCCCTAGATCGGGGCGGGAGGTGGACAGATCTGCACTGGGCCAATCTCTCTATGCAGCTGGACCCAGCAGAAGTCTGCTCTGCCCCTCAGGGAGGCTGGGCACAGTCCGGCAGCACGTTTCCTGGGGAGAGATGATTAAGTGGCTGGGGGAAGCGGTGGGTAATGGGACCCTCCCAGTATGTCCAGTCTCCTTTAATGCTCTCCTGTTTGGGGGGCCCTGTGACTGTGCCTGGAGAATGCCCATGGTATTGCCCTGGTTGGGAGCAGGGAGCTTGTGGGAAAGGCCAGCTCACGAGAACCCCCCAAGTGGATTTTGGGACCCTCGGGGCAGCTGCGGAAGGAGTAGGTTGAGTGCAATGAGGAACCAGACAGGCCAGGATCTGACACTGACCCCCTGGGTGGCCCTGCCTCAGTTTCCCCCAGTGAAAGGTGCTCTGAGTGAGCTGTGCTATTCACACCAGGGTCTGAGCTGTGGGGCATCCAAGCATTGCCCAGGGCTGGGGAAACATGCTGGAGCAAACAGCTGACCTGGGAGCCAGGGATTCTCTCCTGAGAGGCCTGCTTGGCAGGCCCCAAGCTGCGCGCCCCCCCAGGGGCGCTGGCTGGGCGCCCTGCTCTTGTCTTCCAGAGAACAGGGAGCACTGTTTCCAGGAGCTGTGTCCCAAAAAGGACCTGTGGTGCCTGGAGCCGTTAGAGAGAGCTGGCCCCTTGCCAGGCAGCACAGTGACTAGTACCTCACTGCCCAAAAAGGGAAGGCAGGGCTCTCCTGGGGGACGGGAGTGGGAGGGACAGCCACAGCACCCGCACTGGGGATTGAAACGGCCCGTTTGTATCCCTACTGGCCCGGCCACTAAAGGGCGACATCCTACCCAAGATAAACACACACACACCCACACAATCACACTATGGAGGGGTCTCTCACCTCCCCTTGGCTCCCTTGTGTTGGAGACAGAGCAGCAGGAGAGGCTGCTGGACCTCCAGGGCCTTCTCCAGCTGCGTAACAGAGACTGTGCTACTCACTTGGTAGGAGGAGGGAGATCATCCCAGCAAAGCTATAGGGGAAATGGTGGCAAGAGGGGTCGCTGTGGGCAGGAATACCCTTTGCATCATCATCCAACGCCCATTGTCTGCTCCAAGGACTGTTGCACCAGCTTGACTCCCCGCGGTCGCTGACCTTGCGCCAGGCATTGTGCAGCACTTGGGAGAGAAAACAGGGCCCCTCAGAGGGTTGTCACAGGGCCCCTGACCTTTGAATTATTTTCTGCCGGCTCGGATTCACCCTGGCGGCTCTGCATGGCGTGCAGGCAGATCATACTGGGCTGGGGCAAAGTGGGAGCAAAGCATGGCTGGGATTGGTTACAGGCCGGGCTACATGCGAGGTCCCCCGAGGGCACAGCTGCCCAATCGCAGGGACCCGCAATGCTCCCTGTAAGCATACGGGCATCAGCCACAGCCCACGCGTGTTCTCGCCCCGCACGCTCTCCATGGGTGTGGCCCCTGGGTCACCCCCATGGCCTCTGCGGCTTTGCCCAAGGAAAGCCCCATTCAGCCAGGCGGTGGGGGTGGGGGGTGTTGAGTTGGGCCTGGCAGCTGCACTCACCAAAGGGCTCAGTAGCTCCCGACTGATACTAAAATGAATTGGGCATGAATTGAAACCGCAGAGCCAGATACGTGGGCAGGGACACCAGAGCCCTGGCCCAGAGCCACTTCCAGAGAAGGGAGGCCTGTATCTGACCCCTCCCAAATCTGGGATGTTCCACTCGGGATGGGAAATACATGGCTGAGATTCCAAGGCCTGACATAGGGGCACACCCACATAGGCTGTCCTGTCTCGCCTGTGGGGGGCAGTGTGCACTCTTCTCACACAGACACACACACACAGAGTCCCTCTCTTACCCATAGAGGGCAGTGCAGTTTGCTAAGCGTGTTGGACGGAGCGGATGGTCTGAGCAAGTGACTCCTCACCTGGCTGGACACTTTGTAACCCTGGCTCCCATGCTGCACTCCCACCCTTCCTCCTCCTCCTGCATGTTGGTCCAGCACCCACTGCCCCCCGCCCACACGGCTGGGCAGACTCCCCCCACCCCGACCTGCACTTGCTGAGCAGGCTCAGTGAGTGACTGATTTCTTTGCTCACTCCATACAGCCACTAACAAGGGGCTATATATAGGCTGGAGGTTTGTGGTCTGGGCTCCATCTGCTAACATCCATTACCCAATTAATCTGCGCTCCCACTGGGCTAGTTAAGGAGTGAAGCGCATTTAATGGCTCGCCGATTGCATTCGCAGCCCCCGGGGATGCTGGATGACCCAGATCCGGGATCTCTTGGCCCACAGAGCTACAGGCACCCCAAAGCGTCACAGCCAGCTGCCTCTCTCCACATTACATTTGTCGGCCCAGTTTTCCACACGGCTGTGCACACTCACTGTTGATTTGCACGTGCACATCCAATAGAGCAAAGGAGGCCCCACGTGACAGAAGCCCCCTGCCAATGGGGCAGCATCTGCATCTGAGAGGTGACTGTAGCCATTGCATAGCCATCTTGTCCCCCTGCAGGATTGATGGACCCATTAAAGAGAGGGGGAAACTGAGGCACAGAGGTGCCATGATGTGCCTGAAGCTGCACAGGCATCAGCTCAGGCTGTGCAGCCTCCCCAAGCAGGCTGGGCCTGAGCCCAGGCCTGGATTAGGGCTTGGCAGGATGGTCCCTTCCCACCATGTGGGAGGCAGAAAGGCAGAGCAGTGGAGAAGCTGCCACGTGATCTCTCCCCCCGGTACATACACATGCACATACTGTATTTGGGATAGGGGGACGTAGCTAGCGATCCGCCCCTTGGGAATGGTGGAGCCACAGTGCAGGATTGGAGCCGTCACTTCCCAGCATGAGGAGACGCAGGGCTTGGCCCCATGGCAATAAAAACGCCTGGCAAGAGATTTTGACAATGCACATGGGTTCCTGCCTAGAGCATCTGTCAGACCACAGCCCCGGCTGCTGCCCCGTCCCACAGGGCCACAGAGCTCTTGTATGTAGTGGGGGAGGGAATGGGGCGGGGGTTCCTTTCTGGTCCAGCTGGTGCAGTGAGCTCAGGGTCCCAGGTAACCCACCCAAATCAGTGCAAGCCGTTCAATTGGCAGTCTCAGGAGCTGGCTGGAGCCTGGATTTGCAGGTTGGGAGCTCCCATGACCCAGCCAGCCTTTACATACCCCAGCTGCTTCCCGGGTGTCACTGCAGCTCGAGTGGAGATGCGGAACTAGCTCGGCGCTGCGGCAGCAGGGCCAGTCTGCTGAGCCATCACTTGGTACCATCACTGCCCCGATACCTGAGCTAGCTGCAATCACAGCCCGTGATAGACAGACAGACAGACAGACAGACGGATGGGCCATGGCCTCTAGGCACTACTGCACAAACAGGAGGGTGGTTTCCAGCACCTGGCTTCCAAGGGTGGCTCAGGGTCACGTGCTGAATCCCAAACACAAGGGTGGGTCGCTGGGTTTCACCCACTCTGATTCAATCCTGTGTCCCCCAGCAACCCTGCTGCTGGTGACCTGCCCCAGTGGTCAGTGCCTGGGTGGAGGGCTGGGAAGGGACCCAGGGCCTGCACTTTGCTGCTCTGTGTGGCCAGGCAGGAATGATGGCAGGAGCCCCTGGCTCTGGGGCTAATTGGGAATCCCCCTCACAGCCACTCCCCTGGCCCCCCCATGACTCACACCACGAGCCTTCGCTCCACTATCCTGCTCCCAGCTCCAGGCAGGGGGGACTGGGCAGGGAATGGGAGGCCTTGCATCCACCCTAAGAGAGGAGGGTAAACAAACACACTGGTAACCAAGATGACTTCAGGCTGGGGCAGTGGGAATTGGGGGTGGGGGTGACAGCAAGTTCAGTGCGTTCCACAAGAGCTCCAGGGAGCCATAGTGTGGGGAGCAGGGGCAGAGGAAGGGTGTTCCCCCAATACCTCCCTGAACAGTGCCTCCACAGCCTCCACACAGGCCCCCCCACCCTTCCCACATGCTCCTCCAAATCCCTCCTCACATGGTACCCCCACACCCTCCCCACGTGCCCCTCATGCTCCCCCAAATCACTCCCACGTGGTGCCCCCAAACCTACCCTATGTGCCCCCCAAACCCTCCCCACATGTTCCCCCAACTTCTCCACACATGCTCTCCCCAAGCACTGATGCCAAACCTCCACCCAAACCCCTCCCCAAGTGTTACCCCAAACCCCTCCACACATGCTGCCCCAAACCCTCCAGACGTCACTCCAACGCTTCTCCCCGCATACTCCCCCCCCAACTGTCCCCACATCATCTCCAAATCCCTGGCCCCACACTCTGCCCAAGCCCCTTCCCATGTGTGTGACCAGGCAGGGGATGAGGAGAACATACTGAAGAGCTGACCCCAGCAGGACTGAAAGGCTCAGAGGCCGGACCCCGAGGGGATTCTGATCCGAGACCTTTAAACCAGTCCCAGGGTTGCTTGGGCCCTGACTCCCGAGTTTGGAAGTCAGGGTGGGTGGCACTGAGCATGCCTGGTCCCCAGATCCGAGGGACCCATGGTGGGGCTGACCTGCCTGTGGATTTGAGAAGGGAAAGGGCAACATTGGAAACACCTGCGACTGGGGGGATAGGAGCAGAGGCAGGAAGGCAGCAGAGACCCCTGGAGAGAGGTGTCCTCACCCCTTCCTCTTGGTCCTCTCCGTGTCGCAGAGCAGGAAGAGGCCTTGGGGAGATGCAGATCACCTCCTCCTTTTTCCCCACTGGCAAAGGTGCTCAGGGCTACACATGGGAAAACAGGGGGCTTCCGCTGCCCCTCCCCCATGCCCTCCTGGGTTCTCGCCCAGCTCAGGGGACAGTTCCCATTCACAGACTCCAGCTGTGAGTCACACCCGGCCTGGAGAAAATCAGGAATCTTCTCTTCCAACCATGGGCCCAGGCCTGTGGGCTGCTGGGCTCAAGGCGAGAGGGGAGCGAGATCACATAACAGAACATCTGGGGAGGAGACAGCTTCCAGGGCCCGGGCTCCTCAGAAGTAGCTGCCAGCTGCGGGCTCGGTCACAGTGGAATCTGGTTCAGTAGAGGCCCCTGTTGCAGCAAGATTGTCTAATGAGTAGAGCTGGGCAGGAAAGGGGTTTTTTCCCCCATGCAAAATTGTGATGAAAATGATCGTTTTTATCTCGCCTCTGTCCCCACCAGCCCCATTGGCTCCATGGAGGGGGTGGGGGGAAGGGAAGCACTTCCCTGGCTACAGAAGAACTGAGGCTCAGGGTGGATGAAGGGACGCACCCAAGGCCACACAGAAAGTCTGTGGCAGAGCCAGATGCTGAGCCCAGCTCCCTGGAGTCCCATTCCTGTGCCCTGCCCACTAGGCCACCTTCCTCACCTGTCCGCTTGTGAGAGGCATTGGGGCTGGGTGTAATTAGTGCGTCTGCAGCTACGCAACTACTGGGAATCTGTTTTCCATGTGCTCTGCCGTTTTGTGAAGCCAAGTTGATGCAGTGTTACAGAGGAAGTGCATGCATCGCACACACACACACACACACTCACACACGCTGAGAAACAGCATGTTGCAGAAGAGGTGCACAAACATACAACACACCCACATAAACACTGCATTACACAGGAGATGTGCCCACCCACACGCACGCCCTGCTCATTCTCAAGGAGTCTTTGGTTTCTGTTGATTTTTTCCCCAATCTAAAAAAAATGTGTTTATACTGTGAGTTTCTTGCCGCACTCAGTCTCTGGGCTGTGTGTGTAACCAGGCCAAGGTGTGTGGGGATGTGTAAGAGGGCCAGGTGGTGTGTGTGTATGTGTGTGTGTGAGAGAGACGGGTCTGGGCTGCGTCTATGCAACAGCTCTGGGCTTTGTGTGTGTGTAGCAAGTCTGGGCTCTGTGTGTGTGTGTAAGCATGTGTAGCAGGTCTGGCTCTGTGGGTGCGTGTGTGCATGTGTGTAGCAGGTCTTGGCTCTGTCTGTGTGTTTGCACATATATAGCAGGTCTGGCTCTGTGTGTGTCTGCATGTGTGTAGCAGGTCTGGCTCTGTATGTGTTTGTGTGTGTGTGTAGCAGGTCCAGCTCTGTATGTGTGTAGCAGGTCTGGCTCTCTGTGTGTGTGTGTGTGTATGTATAGCAGGTCTGGCTCTGTGTGTGTGTGTGAATGTGTGTGTGTAGCAGGTCTGGCTCTGTGTGTGTGTGTGTGCGTGTGTGTGTGTAGCAGTTTTGGCTCTGTGTGTTTGTATGTGTGTGTGTAGCAGGTCTGGTTGTGTGTATGTGTGTGCAGCAGGTCTGGCTCTGTGTGTTTGTATGTGTGTGTGTGCGTGTGTGTATCAGCTTGGGCTCTGTGTATGTGCGTGTAGCAGCTTGGGCTCTGTGTGTGTATGTGTGTGTGTAGCAGGTCTGGCTGTGTGTATGTGTGTGTAGCAGTTCTGGCTCTGTGTGTTTGTATGTGTGTGTGTGTGTATCAGCTTGGGCTCTGTGTGTCTGTGTGTAGCAGGTCGGGCTCTGTGTATGTGTGTGTGTAGCAGGTCTGGGCTGTGTGTATTTGTGTGTCTAGCAGGTCTAGCTTTGTGTGCATGCACATGTGTAGCAGGTCTGGGCTGTGTGTGTCTGCGCATGTCTAGCTTCAACCTCCCCCCAACCCCAGAAGTTCAGACTCGGGGACACTTACCGCGCGGCAGCTGTTGCACTTTGTGAGGAAGCTGCCTATGCTGGCGCGAGAGCTCCCCCTGTTGGCGCAGTGAAGCCATTGCCCCGAGAGGGGGCGGCTATGGTGGCGGGACCGGCCTCCCTGTGGCACAGTTCTGTCCCCCCGGGAGCTGGGTCGCTAGAACGGGATTGTCCCCACCCCCGAGTGAGGTGGTAACACCTATGCAGGTTGGCAGTGCAGACCAGGGCTCAGTCCATGCTCTCGTGTCCAGCCCCAGGGGTCCGCATGCCCTTCAGTAACAGACTGACAGCTCTGCTCCTTTGACGGTGCACTGAAAACCAGATGAACGCCTTTGCGGTCTGCACACGACTTGGTGCAGAGCAGAATATCACCACTAAACTGTTTCACACAGAGTTGCAGCCCACTTACCCCACCAGCTGGGAGAAGCCGAACATGCCACTAGCAGGCTGGTGGGAGATGGGTGCCGGGTATGGAGAACAGAGAGGGACAAAGCTCAGTGAGCAGCCGCACGCTCAGGATGGGATAGTCAGATCCCGTTTTGTTTCCCTCTGGGATTGGTCTCTGCTTTAACTATGTACAATCTGTTGTGTGGCGCGAATACCCAGAGTGTGCCAGGTGCGCTCTGAATGCTGGCAGATTATCAGACAATGTGTTTGTGCAGTGCCTGGCACAGTGGGGCCTTGGTCCCTGGCTGGAGCGGCTGGGCGCTACCGTAATACAGCTAATAATGTACCGCACCCAGCACAATGGGGTCCTAGTCCAGGATTGGGGTTCCAGGGCACTACCGTAATACACCAGTAACGTACAGAGAGAAATGGATAGAAATTCCATGCTTGAATAATAACAATATAGCTGTAGGAATATATTACCGACCACCGCAGATGGTGACGGTGGCTGTGAAATGTTCAAGAAGATTAGAGAGGCTACAAAACAGAAAACCCAATAATAATGGGGGATTTCAACTACCCCCATATTGCCTAGAACATGCCATCTCAGGACTGGATGCGGAGATAAAATTTCTAGATACCATTAAAAAGAAAAGGAGTACTTGTGGCACCTTAGAGATTAACAAATTTATTTGAGCATAAGCTTTTGCGAGCTACAGCTCACTTCATCGGATGCAAAAATTGAAAGCTTATGCTCAAATAAATTTGTTAGTCTCTAAGGTGCCACAAGTCCTTTTCTTTTTGTGGATACAGACTAACATGGCTGCTACTCTGAAACCCATTAGATACCATTAGTGACGGCTTCCTGGAGCAGCTAGGCCTGGAAATCACAAGGGAAGAGGTGATTCTTGATTTAGTCGTAAGTGGTGCGCAGGATCTGGGGCAAGAGGTGAATGTAGCTGAACTACTTAGCAATGGAGGCCATAATGTAATTAAATATAACATCCTTGTAGGGCGGAAAATACCAAAGAAACCCACCCCAGGAGCATTTCACTTCATAAAGGGGAACTACACAAAACAGAGGAGGCTAGTTAAATGGAAATTAAAAGGAACAGTCACAAGAGTGAAATGCCCTGAAGCTGCATGGGAACTTTAATAAGCACCATAACAGAAGCTCAAACTGTATTTATATCCCAAATAAAATAATAATGAAAAAACAGTAAAAGGAACCAAAATATGTCACTATGGCTAAACAATACAGTAAAAGAGGTAGTGAGAGACAAAAATACGTTCTTTAAAATTTGGAAATCAAATCCTACTGAGGTGAAAAGAAAGGCACATAAACTCTGGCAAGCCAAGTGTAAAAGTATAATTAGGGAGGACAAAAAAGAGTTTGAAGAGCAAGTAGCAAAAGGCATAAAAAATAACAACCACACCAAAGGCTCTTAAGTAAGCAGTTATGAGATAAGAGGGAAGGTCCCCTCATGGATCAGTAACTGGTTAAAAAATATGATACAAAGGGTAGAGATAAACGGTCAATTTTCACAGTGGAGAGTAGCAGCCGTGTTAGTCTATGTTCGCAAAAAGAAAAGGAGGACTTGTGGCACCTTAGAGACTAACAAATTTATTTGAGCATAAGCTTTCGTGAGCTACAGCTCCTTTTCTTTTTACAGTGGACAGGTAAATAGCAGGGTCCCTCTAGGATCTTTACTGGGACTGGTGCTGTTCAATGTATTCAAAATGACTGGAAAACGGGATAAACAGTGAGTTGAAAAAGTTTGCAGATGATACAAAATTACACAAGATAATTATCTCCAAAGCTGACTGCGAAGAGTTGCAAAGGGATCCCACAAAACTGGATGACTGGGCAACAAAATGGCAGATGAAATTCAGAGCTGATAAATGCAAATTAATGCACATTGGAAAACATAATCCCAACTATACATATAAAATAATGGATTCTAATTTAGCAGTTACTATTCAAAAAAGAGATCTTGGATTCATTGTGGATAGTTCTTTAAAATATCATAATATACCCAATTGTGGCACTCTGTACCTCAAAACTGCACCCTGGAACCCACATATTCACTCCTGTCATATGATTATGATAAATTTCATACAAAGCATGCCATGTACGATTTCATATGAAAGGTCATAATCTGCTGAAACCCATTGTTCTGTCAAAATGTGTTGATCATTACTGTGTGTGAAGTTGTGAGATTTTGTTCTGTATGGTTGTTACTGAAATATGTTGTAAGTTTGGGAGTTGTCCATTGCTAGTTCTCCAGTGACAACAAAAGAGGTGATCCACTCCCAGGCAGGTTTTAAATGACAAGTAATCAGCAGGGGAGTTGTAAACAAGAGATTTACAATGCTGTAAGTACCACACAAGGGGGATTGCTCAACTCTGTGACTCAGCAAAGCTCACCAGGACATGTCTGGGCTCATGTCTTCCAGGCACATGGACTGAGAATATAAAATAGGGGACTGTGGCATCATGTTTTTACCTTTCTCCTCCGTCACCTATGCTGGAAGCAACAAGAACGCTAGGAAGACAAAGACTTGAACTGAGGAGACTGGTCCAAGGCTTAAAGGGGAAATCTGTGAATTAAGAACTATAACCTACTTGCAACATCCAGTGGGGTGAGAAAAACTGCTTGATCCAAATACTACCTAGTGTAATAAGGTTTAAGATTTAGACCATGCACTTACCTTTTATTGTCTTTGATAATTATCTCTGACCTTTTGTGCCTACCACTTATAATAACTTAAAATTTAGCTGTCTGTCATTAATAAATCTGTTGTATATTTTACCTAAAACAGTGTGTTTTGCTTGAAGTGCTTGGTAAATCTCAGCTCAGTTTACAAAGGCTAGTGTGTGTCTTCTCCACAATGAGGTAGGGGCAGATTAGGAGATAAACTTACACTGGTCAGGCTTCCGACCAGGGCAAGACAATATATTCCAGGGGTGCATGGCTCGGGAGATTTGCTGGTTTGTGTGATTTGTGAGTGACTCAGGAAGCATTCATGAATTATTTTCAAGACATTTTCAAGCATTCATGCAATCTAGCTGGGTGTGGGGCTCCACCTGCTGTGCTGAGTGGTAACAGCGCCTGGAGGGGTTTGCTGCTTGTCACTAGCAAAGCATTATGAGAGACAGCCCAGGCTGCAGAGTTAAGGGGTATCCCAGTTCCAGGTTTTACCCCGGGTATCCCATCACACTAATAATGTGCAGTTCACAGCACAATGGGGGTCTGGTCCATGAGTGGGGCTGCGGGGCACAACCGTGATACAGAAAATGAATAGCACTAGAAATCACAGGACCACAAAGCCAGCCTCTCCCAGTTTTGAAGTCACAGACAAACAAGTGCATCATCTCTCCTTGACTCCTGCACCCCACATTAGGGACAGCCCCTGTTCCTCATGGCCCCTCCTTTTGCCTGAAACACTATTCCAGGCTCACATAGAAATCCCTTTTCGTGAATCCAGGAGGAAATATCTTCCTGCTTCCGCTCAGCAGATGTAACCCTTCTGCCACGTAGAGCTGGCAGCAACCAGGGCCAGATTCAATATCTAGGGGTTTCTTTTCAACAATACAACACAGAACCGGCTCAAGCCCCCACCCAGTAACCTAGGAAAATTACACATGGCCCCTGGGCACCTCTGTGAAGCAATACTTCCTCACTCACATGCACAGAGTCTGAGTGTAGAAAAGAAACTTTTAATGAAAGGAGGGAAGTCACCCAACATCAATTAGGGAAAATGCCACAACCAGGATTCATAATCGTAAAACTATGAGCAGGACACCCACCCCGGAGTGCGTGGGGCAAAGTCTCCTGCTTCATGTTCTTAAGTTCTACAACCAAAAGTTCCTTTTCTGTGCCCCCCTCTGCTCCCTCGCCACACCCCACTCATAGTGGTTGTCCTTGATCAGTGAAGACCCAGGGTTCAGAGGTGCACCTGTGTGAGTTCACCTCCCACCCGGGGAAGAAGGCACCTTGTTTGCTCTGCCATCTGAGCACTTGTGCTGGCTGGCCACTCTGCCAGTCACTGCTCCTTGCCGCTGGTCTCCCCACCAGCTGCTCCCAACAGCTTGCTACTTTTGCTAACTGCCCATCAGTTACCTTCTGCTGCCACCTGCCTCTCTGCTATGACTTCCGCACATCAGTCTCTTAGTGATTTTTAAAACTCAGGCTGGAGAGAAACACAGCCACCTCACAAGCGTTGTCAGCTCTTATTGAGGACTTGAAACAACAAAAGGCTCCTAATGAAGCCTATTTAGCTCTATCTTTGAACAGTGGGGAGAAAGAGATTAAACCAGACCAGGGACCTTTAGGGAAGAGTCCACACCTCCTAACTCACACAGCTGTCCATACCCTTCTTTCACAGGGCTCTGGCATTCGAGTCCCTGGCTTAACGAGGTTCCTTCAGCTGAGGGTGAACCCTTCATTTGGGAAAAGTTAAGCCAGTAGTTCTCAAACTTTTGTACTGGTGACCCCTTTTACATAGCAAACCTCTGAGTGTGACCCCCCTTATACATTAAAACACTTTTTTATATATTTAACACCATTATAAATGCTGGATGCAAAGCGGGGTTTGGGATAGAGGCTGACAGTTCATGACCCCCCAGGTACTAACCTTGCGACCCGCTGAGGAGTCCCAAACCCCAGTTTGAGAACCCCTGGGTTAAGCATAGTTCTGTTCCCCTTTATTCATACAATAAAGACAACAACATTGGTAACAGCATTTCACTACCTCTGCATTCAGTACTAAAGTGATTTGTAACCCAACACTAGCCAAAGTTGATCACTTTTGTGCAACACAGCTCCTGTCTGCTGGACACCTACGCAGAATAGGTGTGTTCATGTAAATACAGTTTGCTCCTGAAGTCTCTCCCCCTCCCAGCTTGCTGTCAGGGGAGAGTTCATTCAGACCCTGCTTACACAGAAAGCAGGGGCGTGTCTGTGTTTGGCTTCTCGCTGTCACTGGGAGGAGCTGCAAGTCTGCACTGCAGGACTCTGGGCATCCCCCTCCCACACCCCACTCCCCCCCTTTAACAGGGACAAACAGGGAATAGAAAGCGAGTGCTGCAGCAGGGGGAGACGTCATGGGCACACACACACAGACCCATCCCAGACAGCTACACACAGACACCCAGCGATACAGGTACACACACGCAGAGTTGCACACATAAAGAGGCAGATAATCACACACAAAAACATGTTCACAAACATGCCAACTAGCACACTCAGCATAGTGCACCCCCGAAGGCAGAGGGGCAGACCCACAAAGACATGCCCCACTAGAGCTGGGAGGCAGCAAACCTGCTTTCCTCCATGTGGCATTTCCTAAAGACCCAGTTTTGTTTGTTTCAGTACAGCTTGGGTCGGGGGTTCTGGGAAGGGGAGCAAAGTTGGGGGAGCGGAGCGAGGGGTGGCTGCTGAGGCAAATCTAGCATTCTCAAGGACGAGCTGCCTAATCTGTGCCTGACACAAGTGGGGAAAATCAAAGCACAGAAACACTGGGAACTGGCCTATTGGATAATACAAATCTGACTGTGAGGCATGAAGGGCTCGGTTTGAGGGAGCAGGGACAAGCGACCCCAAAGGGGGGAGCAGAGGGTGAACCAGAGCCCCAAATGCATCTGCAGCCCCTTTCTTACTGACTCAGGAGAAGAAAAATCCTCCCTGCAGGGTTTTCTCATGGAACCCTGCAGCAGAGCAAGTGTCTGCATTTGCACAGCACAAAGCCAAGCCCTGCGAAAGGGTGGCAGGTAGAAGCAGAAACATCTGGCAGGAGAATGTAATTAGTGACATGGATGCGGGAAATGTAGGTCATCTGGGGCAGGCTGTTCTGGAAACGTGTGAAGTGAGATTGGACGTGTTTACATTGCAGGTCAAATAAAGGCGCTTCGAAGGCAATAGGCTATTTCTATAAATGACCTTGATTGATCCGTGTTCTGTTTTTATAATGTTTTCTAAAATTCACTCAACATGAAGGTTCAATTATTTGCTGTCACAATCTTCACTTCCATTTAACAGAGTTTTTGTCTGGGAATTTCCTGTTTTCTTTCCTGAGAAGAATTGCACAGTCTGTAAGGGCCAGATTCCCAGATGGTGTAAACCAGCAAAGCTTCACTGAGCAGAAAGACACAGACGGATTAGGTATTTCTGGGGTGCAGGGAAGTTTATGCTCTGAAAACAGATGGTGCAAAAGGTGCACTGGGCACAAGTGTCTGTGCACTGGCTGGAGTTTATATGGCAAATGCAAATGCCACATTTTTAGAGCCGTACCAAATTCAGGTCCATGAAAAATGCATCACGGACTGTGAAATTTGGTCTTTTTTGTGTTTTTACCCTAAAATTTCCTAAACTGTACAGATTTCACAGGATAGACCAGCATTTCTCAAATTGGGGGTCTTGACCCAAAAGGCAGTTGCAGGGGAGTCACAAGATTATTTTATGGGAATTGCAATATTGCCACCCTCACTTCTGCAGTGCCTTCAGAGCTGGACGGTTGGAGTGTGGCTGCTGTTGACCAGGCATCCAGCTCTGAAGGCAGTGCCCCCCCACCGCCAGCAGCAGTGCAGAAGGAAGGGTGGCGATACTATACCATGCCACCCTTACTTCTGTGCTGCTGCTGGCAGTGGCGCTGCCTTCAGAGCTTAAGGTGCCACAAGTCATCCTTTCCTTTTTGCGAATACAGACTGACACGGCTGCTATTCTGAATACCATACCATGGCATCCTTATTTCTGCACGGTTGCTGCTGGTGGCGCTGTCTTCGAAGCTGGGCTCCCGGCCAGCAGCTGCTGCTCTCCAGCTGCCCAGCTCTGAAGGCAGCGCCACCACAACCAGCAGCGCAGAAGTAAGGGTAGCAGTACCACAACCTCCCCTACAATAACCTTGCGACCCCCATCCCACCAACTCCTTTTTGGGTCAGGACCCCTACAATGACAACAATGTGAAATTTCAGATTCAAATAGCTGAAATAATGAAATTTACAATTTAAAAAAATCTTATGATGGTGAAATTGACCAAATGGACCGTGAATTTGGTAGGGTCCTACACACTGTGTTCCCTATGGCACCAAACTCCTAGAGGTTCCCCTGGACATGTGATATTCCTGTCCCCAAGGGCTTGGGGTGCCTGATCCCCCTGCACTTTAGAGGGGTTAGAGAGGAAGGCCAGGCTTGGGGCTAAGGGACAAGGCTGGAACTTTGCCTGGGTCTGCCAGAGTCCCTGCGTGATTCTGGCAAAGACATTTGATGCTTCAGCCCCTCATCTGTAAAATGGGGATAATCATCCTCCATGTGGCTGTCTTGTCTAGTCAGACTGTCGCACTTTGGGACAGGGACTCTCCCTCACTCTGTGTCTGTGCAGCACCTGGCACCAGGAGGCCATGATTCTGCTCAGGGCCTGCAGGTGCTGCTGTGTTGTAAATGGGGGCAGGGGGGCTGGAGGAAGGCCCTGCAGCTACTGGTACCCTGCAGAGCCGGCACTTTTCGCCAGCAAGAAGCTGACTGTAAATAGAGAGAGTGAGCGTTAATTGATTGTATCCCTTAAGGAAGCAAAATATGGGCAAAAGCTGCAGCACCTGGAGCCCAGCTAGGAGCCACAGGTCCCGGAGCTCTGCTTGCCCCTCTGGGAAGGGAAGGCAGCAGCTGGTGGTACGGATGGTGCTGTGGGCTGGCCCCAAGCACCCGGCTGGGAAAGCACGCTGCCGAGCTGCTCCATTCTGGGGCGTCACGAGACGGGAGGAGAGGAGCAAAATTCCTGAGTGCAGCCTGCGTGCTGAGCAGAGGGAGCCGCGCACTTTTCATTGGAGGCTTCCACATGCACATCTGCACCTTGGGCGGGGGCCATAAAGCTAAAACTCCAGGAGGGGCAGAGGAGGAGGAGAAAGCCCCTTCGAACAGCTCCAGCTGGCCAGGCTCAGACACAGCAGCTTAGCTGGGGCTGCACTCCCCCTCTTTGGCCTGGCCCTGCACGCCACCCTGAGCATCCTGGGTAGCAGCATGCAGCTATGCCACATCTAGAGTCCAGTGGAACAGAGGGGGAGATGGGGAGAGGGTGACAGTAGGCCTAGTGAGTGGCAGGGCATCAGGCTCTGATTTTCTGATCAATCAGGAGCCCGTCCCCCTTACGGTCACTTCACTGAGTGGAGTTCAGGCAGCTGCTGCACAACAGTGCCCCCTGCCCTCTGGTCCCAACACAATGCCACTGCACAGCCTCTGCCCCCCCAGGGATGCCAGCACCTGGCTGGGTTACGGTTTTATGGCTGGGGAGCATGGACAGACCTTTAAGGGTAGTTAGGCACCTAAAGATCCAGAAAATAGGTGCTTTTGAAAATCCCACAAGGTGCCCATCTGCATCGTTCAGTGCCTGAATCCCTGAAAAGCCAGCTCCATTTGCCTAAACTTCAGGAAATTAAATGTGGGAGTCCTCTAATGCCTTGCTAGCCTGGCAAATTGGGGCTGGGCAGCTGGGAACAAGGAGATACATCTTGGTGTGTGCGGTGGGACCTATGCCAGCCAGGAACAATTAATCCCCATGCCAGTGGTATTACACAGACCCTGCTGGAGGTCCCACTGGGCCATATGGGTGAGAGCCCCAATCTAGAGTTGCAGTGGGCACGTACTCTGTGTACATGGCATTTTTATTAGGGAGGGTGAGGGGAGATGTTCCCAGTTCCTATGGCTATCCTTGAGAGGGCAGAGTTAAGGTTGTGTGGTCGTGTTGTGTGTGACTCTAAGTAGCATTTTCTGTTTGTCTGGTGTCTGAGTCTGAGGGTCCTCAGTCCCATGTTGTGAGGGGGGATGGTGGCAGCTGAAGACCTCTGTCTGCAGCAATGTCCTCAACTCCACCCGAGCAAAGTTTTTTATACATGAATTTCCACCACCACCTCCCCCCCACCCCGGCAGGCAACTCCTCCCTTCTCCCTCCATGACTGGACTACAGGTATTGAAGGGTATGTGCTGTTTAGGAAAGACAGAAACAAAGGTAAAGGTGATGGAGTAGCATTGTATATCAATGATGAGGTAGAATGTAAAGAAATAAGAAGCGATGCAATGGATAAGACAGAGTCCGTCTGGCAAAAATTACATTGGGGAAGATAACTAGTAAAGCCTCTCCTACGATAGTGCTTGGGGTGTGCTATAGACCTCCGGGATCTAATCTGGATATGGATAGAGCCCTTTTTAATGTTTTTAATAAAGTAAATACTAATGGAAACTGCGTGATCATGGGAGACTTTAACTTCCCAGATATAGACTGGAGGACCAGTGCTAGTAATAATAATAGGGCTCAGATTTTCCTAGATGCGATAGCTGATGGATTCCTTCATCAAGTAGTTGCTGAACGTCGGTTGGGGAGGGGATGCCATTTTAGATTTAATTTTGGTGAGTAGCGAGGACCTCATAGAAGAAATGGTTGTAGGGGATAATCTTGGCTCAAGTGATCATGAGCTAATTCAGTTCAAACTGAACAGAAGGATTAACAAAAATAAATCTGCAACTAGAGTTTTTGATTTCAAAAAGGCTGACTTTCAAAAATTCAGGAAATTAGTTAGGGAAGTGGATTGGACTGAAGAATTTATGGATCTAAAGGTAGAGGAGGCCTGGGATTACTTTAAATCAAAGCTGCAGAAGCTATCGGAAGCCTGTATCCCAAGAAAGGGAAAAAAATTCATAGGCAGGAGTTGTAGACCAAGCTGGATGAGCAAGCATCTTAGAGAGGTGATTAAGAAGAAGCAGAAAGCATACAGGGAGTGGAAGATGGGAGGGATCAGCAAGGAAAGCTACCTTATTGAGGTCAGAACATGTAGGGATAAAGTGAGACAGGCTAAAAGTCAAGTAGAGTTGGACCTTGCAAAGGGAATTAAAACCAATAGTAAAAGGTTCTATAGCCATATAAATAAGAAGAAAACTAAGAAAGAAGAAGTGGGGCCGATAAACACTGAGGAGGTTAAAGATAATCTAGGCATGGCCCAATATCTAAACAAATACTTTGCCTCAGTCTTTAATAAGGCTAAAGAGGATCTTAGGGATAATGGTAGCATGACAAATGGGAATGAGGATATGGAGGTAGATATTACCATATCTGAGGTAGAAGCGAAACTCAAAGAGCTTAATGGGACTAAATCGGGGGGGCCCAGATAATCTTCATCCAAGAATATTAAAGGAATTGGCAACTGAAATTGCAAGCCCATTAGCAAGAATTTTTAATGAATCTGTAAACTCAGGAGTAGTACCGAATGATTGGAGAATTGCTAATATAGTTCCTATTTTTAAGAAAGGAAAAAAAAGTGATCCGGGTAACTACAGGCCTGTTAGTTTGACATCTGTAGTATGCAAGGTCCTGGAAAAATTTTTGAAGGAGAAATTAGTTAAGGACATTGAAGTCAATGGTAAATGGGACAAAATACAACATGGTTTTACAAAAGGTAGATCGTGCCAAACCAATCTGATCTCCTGTTTTGAAAAAGTATCAGATTTTTTAGATAAAGGAAATGCAGTGGATCTAATTTACCTAGATTTCAGTAAGGCATTTGATACCGTGCCACATGGGGAATTATTAGTTAAATTGGAGAAGATGGGGATCAATATGAACATCAAAAGGTGGATAAGGAATTGGTTAAAGGGGAGACTGCAATGGGTCCTACTGAAAGGAGAACTGTCAGGTTGGAGGGAGGTTACCAGTGGAGTTCCTCAGCGATCGGTTTTGGGACCAATCTTATTTACTCTTTTTATTACTGACCTTGGCACAATAAGTGGGAGTGCGCTAATAAAGTTTGCAGATGATACAAAGCTGGGAGGTATTGCCAATTCAGAGAAGGATCGGGATATTATACAGGAGGATCTGGATGACCTTGTAAACTGGAGTAATAGTAATAGGATGAAATTTAATAGTGAGGAGTGTAAGGTTATGCATTTAGGGATTATAACAAGAATTTTAGTTATAAGCTGGGGACGCATCAATTAGAAGTAACGGAAGAGGAGAAGGACCTTGGAGTATTGGTTGATCATAGGATGACTATGAGCTGCCAATGTGATATGGCTGTGAAAAAAGCTAATGCGGTTTTGGGATGCATCAGGAGAGGTATTTCCAGTAGGGATAAGGAGGTTTTAGTACAATTATACAAGGCACTGGTGAGACCTCACCTAGAATACTGTGTGCAGTTCTGGTCTTCCATGTTTAAAAAGGATGAATTCAAACTGGAGCAGGTACAGAGAAGGGCTACTAAGATGATCCAAGGAATGGAAAACTTGTCTTATGAAAGGAGACTTAAGGAGCTTGGCTTGTTTAGCCCTACTAAAAGAAGGTTGAGGGGAGATATGATTGCTCTCTATAAATATATCAGAGGGATAAATACAGGAGAGGGAGAGGAATTATTTCAGCTCAGCACCAATGTGGACACAAGAACAAATGGGTATAAACTGGCCACCAGGAAGTTTAGACTTGAAATTAGATGAAGGTTTCTAACCATCAGAGGAGTGAAGTTTTGGAATAGCCTTCCAAGGGAAGCAGTGGGGGCAAAAGATCTATCTGGTTTTAAGATTCTACTCGATAAGTTTATGGAGGAGATGGTATGATGGGATAATGGGATTTTGGTAAGTAATTGATCTTTAAATATTCAGGGTAAATAGGACTAATCCCCTGAGATGGGATATTAGATGGATGGGATCTGAGTTACTACAGAAAATTCTTTCCTGGGTATCTGGCTGGTGAATCTTGCCCATATGCTCAGGGTTTAGCTGATCGCCATATTTGGGGTCGGGAAGGAATTTTCCTCCAGGGCAGATTGGAAGAGGCCCTGGAGGTTTTTCACCTTCCTCTGTAGCATGGGGCACGGGTCACTTGAGGGAGGCTTCTCTGTTCCTTGAAGTCTTTAAACCATGATTTGAGGACTTCAATAGCGCAGACATGGGTGAGGTTTTTCGTAGGAGTGGGTGGGTGAGATTCTGTGGCCTGCGCTGTGCAGGAGGTCGGACTAGATGATCAGAATGGTCCCTTCTGACCTTAGTATCTATGAATCTATGACACAGCAGCTGCCTCAGCCTTTGTAGCTGGCAGGGCAGGCAGGAATGCTTGGGGGAGGGGTGTGAGGGTGGCAGACGGAGCTGGGGGAGAGATCCAGCCCTGAACATTGGTGGAGCTGGGCCCCCAAGCCCTAAATTTGCTGGAGCCCGGATACCATGGGCCCATATTACTCGCTGCCCCTGAGAGAATCTTCCCAGGAGAACGCGTTGAGAAATGATGTTCTAGTCCCACGAACACTATCGAGATTTCAGAAACGTTCCCGTTCTTTGCTGGGACAAACTGACACCTTTGGACCTTTTGGGCAAAATAAACCAGAGAGCGAGAGCAACGCTGCACAGTGGCCAGTAGATGCGTGATGGATATGTGGGAGGGGACAGTTGTCCCCTTACTAAAACTCAGTGGGGGGGTTTGGTTGCTAGCTCCCAGTCCCAAAGAAAGGGGAAGGGCCAATGGGAAATCAGGACCCTGAGACTGACAGTCTCCAGGGGCAATGGAGAGAGCCCAGTGCTCTAGGTCAGCCTGATTCACAGGGCGGGCAGGCTAATGAGGGAGTCAGGAGGCCAGGGTGGTCCCATTCTCCCTGTGAGCTGGAATTGCCTGGGCCAGAGTGGGCTGAGCTAAGGAGAGAGCTGGGGCCCGAGCTGAGCTGGGGAGCAGGGACTGCATCAGCCAGAGAGAAGCGG
The DNA here is from genome assembly GCF_009764565.3 of Dermochelys coriacea. Classification (NCBI taxonomy): domain Eukaryota; kingdom Metazoa; phylum Chordata; order Testudines; family Dermochelyidae; genus Dermochelys; species Dermochelys coriacea. Next base: position 8,208,999 of record NC_050087.2, read on the forward strand.
CCCAGGGAGCAGGTCAGTGCTGGGAGCAGAGCTGCAGCAACCAGAGCCAGAGGGGCCAGAGAAGCAGCCCAGGGTGCTGGATACAGAGCAGCAGCTGGAGCTGGAGCTGGAGCTGGAGCCGGGTGCCGTGAGCAGCTGGGGAGAGAGGGGGACCCTGGGCAGCAGGCCCAGTGCGGGGAGATGCCTCCAGCCAGGGGGCTTTGCAGGCAAGACTTGGAGGGGGATTGTAACCCTGACGGGGGGCATGACACTGGGAAGAAGGGTCCAGCCACCTAGAGCCTGAGAGCGTGTGGCTACCGCCAGAGCAACTGTCCCTGCAGCACAGCCAGGGCCTGGGCAAGAGGCCTGGGACATGTGAGGGATGGACTGTGAACTGCCCTGACATCTCAGAGACGCTGGTTGTGGTGTCCCCGTGCCACAGAGCGGGTTGATGTGTTTTCCTTTCACCTTTCCCGATTTTTCTTTATTTTTTAAATTGATTGTTTAATAAATTGTATTTGTTTTGAACTGTATGTGATGATCAGTGGGTCAGGGAAGCATCCAGAGCAGAGAGAGCACCCGGAGTGGGGACACCCTAGCCCCTGCCCTAAGTGACCACCACAAGGTTGGGGGTGGAGCCCCCCAGGAATCCCAGGCCCAGCCTTGTCGGGGTTACGAGGACTCTGCCACAGGAGAGTGGAAGGGGAGCCCTTGAGGTCAGGCAGCCTCTGGATAAAGGGAGTGTTAGCGAGGACTCAGATCGTGCATAAGCCAGGAAAGTTCCCTGCAAATAGTGGGGACCAATCACCTGCTTACCTAACGGGAGGCCCAGGTTCAAGTCCCTTGTCCCAGGAGGCAGAGCGGGGATTTGAAAACAGGGGGTCTGCCCCTCCCTCTGGTGTTTCTGAGACAGGTGTTCAGAGCTGTACATCCTGCAGTGTCTCCCTCCCCTTGAGGGATGGGGCTTAGGCCACACCTCTGTCCTGGGTGCTTCCTATTGGCTGGCTCCATGGGCTGGCTTCTGTGAGTCGCTTTCTTAGGCACCTAACTCTCCTCCCTCTGCCTGCCTAGCGTGGGATGAGGATCCACTGGGCACCAGGCACCTCGGCATCAGGGTCTGCGATGCTGGAGTCCCTTTGTGGCTCTCGCCCTTGGTTCAAACCCAAAGAGACGATGCAGCCAGTCTCTGAGCAGCGAGTGGCACATGTGAAGTGCAGCGTGTCACAGCTCCTCCTTGTGGCTCATCCACATAGAGGACACCAGTCTACTAGTGCCGCATTTCCATGGAGTCACTTGCTTAACTGAAGTGCCCGTGGTCTGTGCACTGCTGCTGAAGGTCCATGGCTCCGCACTTGCCACGGCTGGGGTTGCTACCCCAGGGCTGCATCCCCAGAGGGTGATGGGTCAGCGTCACAATGCCTAGCAAATCACTGGGATTCACAAAGCTGGAATTTGGCGTCTAGGCTCCTGTGCAATGACAGGCCTCTGAATGGGAATCCCGAAAGCCAGGAGGCTGGGCAGCTCCTCACTGAGGTCCCTCATGTGGGGTGCTGAGTCAAGGGGCGTGAGTTAAGTCCTGCCCCTCTCCCAGGCCAGGTGCTTAAGTCCTGGCTGCAGGGAGGTGCCTCCCTCTGCTTGGCGTTCTCAGCTGTGAGCCCTCTCCTGGCGTTAGGCTTTTCTGCAGGGGACCGATCCAGCAGGTGAGCTCTGAGCCCCACTTGCCAGAAGGGCTCTGCAGGGCATGAGGCTGCAGGGCATGCGCCCAGCGGCAGCACATGGGCACTTTGGGAACTCTTACTGCAGAAAGGTGGGTACTGAGTGAATTCAGCCACCTCCCGGGCTCAGCCGCAGCTGACCAGGGCCTTTGTGAATCCCAGTGGGGCCCGATTCTGCAGTTTAGATGCGTAAAGTGGCAGTTGGGCACCTAAATCCTTTGTGAATCTAGCCTGCAGGGTCAGTCACTGGAATAACAGACCTGGGCACAGCTGCAGCAGGCCGGCTTGGCTGACTCGGGCTATGGCTTCAGGACTAAAAGTTGCCGTGCAGACATTTGGGCTCATGCTGGAGCCCAGGCTCTGGATCCCTCCCTCCCTCCAGCCTGAATGTCTGCGTAGGAATTTTTAGCCCTGCAGCACAAGCCCAAGTCAGCTGAGCCGGGCCAGCCACGGGTGTTGAATTGCTGTGTGGATTTATCATGGGTTTTACCCTTTGGTCTGGAAGCTGGGCTGCATGCCTCACCAGATCCGGCTCTCATCAGACTGCTGCTTCCTCAGAAGGATCCAAGGAAGAAGCGCCTAGAATTCTGCGTGCAAGCCTGGGATCCACACTGTAAGAAGGTGGTTGGAAAATTGGAGAAGGTTCAGAAAAGAGCTACAAGAATGATCTGAGGTCTGGAAAACCAGCCTGATGGCAGAGACTGAAGCATTTTGCCCAAGAGGTGGTGAAGAAGTGACTGGTATAAAAGCACCTGTGTGGGGGCAGATTTCTGTGAGCAGAGCACGCTCTAATCGAGCAGTCAAAGGCAGAGCAAGATCTGATGGCTGGAAGCTGAACCTTGACAGGTCCAAACTGGGAATAAAGCCCACGTGTTTCACATCCAGGGGAACCAACCAGGGGACCAACTTCCCCAGACTCTCCACTTTGATTCTTGGCACCAAGACTGGATCTTCCTCCAACATCTGCTCTAATTTCCCACATGTCTCTGGGCCGGATGCAGGAACCCCTGGGGGAGGGTCTTTGGCCTGAGCAGCGCAGGAGGCCAGACTAGATGATCCGAATGGCCCGTCTAGTGTTGGCATCTCTGAGAAGAGCATCCCTCGGCCCCTGAAGTGTTTGGCCCTGGAAGGAAGCCCAGAAAGGAGAAGCGGACTCAAAAACTCTGACCAGAGGCTCTCCAGAACAGCCCTGGGGTCTGGCCATAGGTTCATATTGGTTTTCATTTGATCCAAGCCAGATCCCCCATCCCCAGCTGTCCCACCTGGATCACCCTGAGCGGGAAGCCTGTAGTGTGCTGGATGCTAAGCAAGCCAGGGAGGGGGGAGTGTTGACCTGGGAATGTGGCAGGGGAGTTTCACTCCCTGTGGACGGGATACCTAAGAGCCTGTAACCTGACCTAGGAGGGGGAGGTAACACCTCTGCCCTGGGAATGTGGACAAAAGGCTGCAGGAGAGAGCCTGCTAGGGGGTGGGGGGGTTAGTTTCAGTTTGGTGCTGGGTGGTGGAACACAGGGAACCTCAGGGCTGGGATCTAAGCTCCCTGCTCCCCCAGAAGGACTTGACTGAGGGGTCCTGGTTGTACCCCCAAGCTCTGTTTTAGACTGTATTCCTATTGTCCAATAAACCTTCCATTTTACTGGCTGGCTGACAGTCACAGTGAATCCCAGGAAGAGGGGTGCAGGCCCCAGACTCCCCCATACTCCGTGACAACTGGTGGCAGAGGTGGGATCTACTGCACCCTGTGAACGGCGCTTCCTGCAGTAAGTGACTGGGGAACAGTAAAACGAAGGGGGATTGATGGGGACCAGGCGTGCTGAAGATTCAGAGAGAGACGGTTTCAGGGGGTGGTTAACCCCTGGGAGTGTGTGACCAGAGAGAAGGACTTTTGCAGTAACAGGGTCCCCCGGGGGATTGCAGCGAGCGGTCTGGGGGCGGAGGAATCTGCAGCTCGACCCTGGCAAAGAGGTGGTAACCTCAAGAAGGACTGGCACCCTAGGGGTTCTTCCTGGAAACTGTGGAAAGCTGCCCAGGCCTGCCAGTGGCCAGCAGGGAGATGTATGTTAAACGCCTAAAGAGCGACCTGGTGGAGCTGTGCAGGCAGAGGGGGCTGTGCATTGGGAGGTCCACCAAGGAACAGCTGATTGCCCAGTTGGAGGAGAGGGATCGCTTGGATGACTCGATCCCTGTCCCTGAGGGAAGTCGCCTGGTGGATGCAGCGTGGGCCCTGGGGCCTGACCGGGCTGGGAGAGGTCAGATTGCTGCTGAGGACATCCCGAGACCCTTCCTACCTATGCCTTGGGGGAGGGATTGGGGGAAGCTCAGCGAATACTGAGGGCACCCTGACCCCGGCAGCCAGCAGGGGATCCTCCCGGCGGAACTCCCCATCCCTGGAGTGGAGGCGGCTGGAATGGGAGAGGGAGATGAAAATTAGGGAGCTGGAGGATCATGAAAAACAGCATCAGCATGAGCGGGAAGAGAAAGAGAAACAGAGGCAGCATGAACTGGAACTGGCCAGGCTGAGGAGCAGTGGGGCCCCGGCTGCGGTGAGTGAGGGGGGACCCAAGACTGCAAGGAGCTTTGATAAGTGCTTCCTGGCCCAGTGTAAGGAGGGGGAGGACATAGATAACTTCCTGATAGCCTTTGAGAATGCCTGCGAGATGCACAGAGTTGACCCTGCAGACAGGCTCCAGTTTCTCACCCCATTACTGGACCCCAAAGCTGTGGAGATGTACAGCCGAATGAAAGGTTTCAGAGTCGCAGCCATGTTAGTCTGTATTCGCAAAAGAGAAAAGGAGTACTTGTGGCACCTTAGAGACTAACAAAGCCGAATGAAAGGGGCGGGGCAGGGGACTATGAACTGTTCAAAAAGGCCCTGCTCCGTGAGTTTGGGCTGACCCCCGAGATGTACCGGAAAAGGTTCCGGAGTCAGCATAAAACACCTGAGGTCACATACCTACAACTGGTCAACCGAATGCAGGGATATGCCCACAAGTGGACAGCTGGGGCCGAAGCTAAAGAGGACCTGCTTGACCTAATTGTACTGGAGCAACTGTATGAATAGTGCCCTTCCGACCTGAGGCTATGGTTGGTGGACAAAAAGCTGGAGAACCCACAGCATGCAGGGCAGCTGGCTGACAAGTTTGTGAACAATCGGTCCGGGGATAGCAGGGAGGAGTCCCAAAAGAACAGGCCCCCCACGATGCAGAGAGAGAGTCACCATGGGACCTCTCAGTGGGGAAATATGGAGAACCCCCTCCCAAGGGAAACGCCTGGCGTCAGGACCCTCCAACCCGCTAGAGGGGGCCAACGTGACCTGAGCTCCTATCACTGTGGCCAGAGAGGCCACATACGGACCCGGTGCCCCAGGCTCAGGGACAGACTGAGCAGACCCAACCTACCCAGGGTTAACTGGGTAGGGACCCAGCTGGATGAGGGACAGACGACCCAGGCAAGGGGGGCTGCCAGCTTACCACCTGCTCAGGAGGGAAGAGTACCCCAGGCCAGCTCCGCCAGAGGGCTGGAGGCTCTGGGGACTCAGGGTTCTCGGTTTACAGGAGGGGACACCGGGTGCAGAATCTGGCCAGAACCCAGAAGAAGCAGAAGGTCTGGTATGACCGCACGGCGCGGGCCCGCCACCGGGGATCAGGTGATGGTTCCCATCACCGTGAGAAAGAACAAATTACAGGCTGCCTGGGAGGGCCCTTTCAAAGTTGTCAAGCAGCTAAATGAGATAAACTATGTGGTGGAGCTGTCG